>NC_037688.1:10706881-11081416 GCF_003255815.1 Theropithecus gelada | reverse complement strand
TTGAGACGGAGTCTCGCGCTGTGTCACCCAGGCTGGAGTGCAGTGGCACGATCTCGGCTCACTGCAAGCTCCGCCTCCCAGGTTCAGGCCATTCTCCTGCCTCAGCCTCCGAGTAGCTGGGACTACAGGCGCCCGCCACCACGCCCGGCTAGTTTTTTGTATTTTTAGTAGAGACGGGGTTTCACCATGTTAGCCAGGATGGTCTCGATCTCCTGACCTCGTGATCCGCCCGCCTCGGCCTCCCAAAGTGCTGGGATTACAGGCTTGAGCCACCGCGCCCGGCCAAGTTTTAAAGTTTTTAAAGTGAAAGCCAGCCCCACCCCTCTCCGCGAGTGGGCGGGGACAGCAGTTGCATGGGTGGCTTTCCCTGTGACATCACAGGTCCTTCATGATGTGCTGCTGTCTGGCCACGCCTCCTTTCCCTTTCATCTTTCTCATCGACCAATGGGCTTGAAGCATTAAGGCCACACCCCTATTCTGCATTCTAGTGCAGCCCTGGTTACGCCTCCTCTGGCTCAGTCACACAGCTACGTATAGGTGACTGGAGGTGTATAGTTGTCCTCGCCTGGATTGTGCTGATGTGGCCCCAACCCTACCTTCCTACCCGTCCGGTGATGTCCAAAGAAACCCGAAAGGGCGAATTGGCTGAGGCCAAGGAAAAGGTAAAATGCACCAGGTTGCAGCACCCCAACCCAGCCCTAGGCCCCCTCTGACAGCCAAACTGCTGCCAGAGTCCGTGCTACTCCTGAAGCACACTGGGCTGGGCCCCCCAGTGCCTCTGGACTCACCAAACCAAAATCTTGTCAGCCAGCCCACCCGCCTCATGAGTCCTGCCCCTGCCCTCGCCAGTCACCCCAGGGCGACTTTGAGCTGGTGACTCCTGGAGTTTCCCACTCCGTACTCCACCCTTATCTCCTGCTACCCCAAACCCGAGCACCCTAGGCTCTTTGGGCTCACGTCTCCAAGGACCTGGGTGCCCCAGAACCTGCCTGCCCTCACCAGTTACCCCAGGGTGACTTTGGGTAGGTGACTCCTGAGGCTCCCTGCTCCATACTTGGCCCTCACCTCCCACTGCCCCAAGCCTGACCTCCGTGGGCTCTGTGGGCTTGCGTCTCCAAGGACCCGGGTCCCAATCCTGTGACCCCCTCCCCAATCTCAAAGTGGCAACTTGGGCATTGCACTCTTGTGTTCCCCCCGCCACTCCACCAAGGAGTGGAATGTAGTGATGTCACAGTCCCTCTAGAAACTGTCATTACTGCCACCAGACTGGCCTTTGGTCTTGGGACCCAGTACCCTAAGTGTTCTTGTTATTTCTAGTTCCTCTGGTTGCAGCACAGATTTCCAGCTGGAAGGGGAATGGGGACTGTGGGACCTAGGAGAGAGAGGTTTCAGGCTGCCTTACTTCCTTAACACACACATTGACAGTGTGAAAAGCCTACACCTCCCCCATGAGCTCAACACGTTGACAGTGTCTCTGGGTGGCAATGGGAGAATGGGTTTGGTTTGGTTTTCTCCCAGGCTTCTACTCTCCGGAGGAACTTTAACATTGTTTCTGAGTTCTCCACCTCAGATTTGAATTCTCCATTGTTCTGGGACCAGAGGGCCCCTCAGTCAGTAGTTTCTAGAGTGAGATCTGCTTATCTTCTGTGGAACAGATCTTGGGAAACTGAACTTGACAGCTTGAATCTTCCTCATCTCATCTCAACCTGGGGCACTTCGAGTGTCACAGGATAAATATGGGGCATCTTTCTGAAGCATCAGTTTCCCTTGATTCTATTGAGAGAACATTAATGTACTTAGGGATGACAGTCACATAGATCTATGAGTATACAAGACTTCTCCCTGAAATGAGGGTTGGGTTGTCCTCTTTCTGTTAAATTCTCAGATTTAACAGAAAGGCTGTCTTCTGCCATGAGGATACATTGATGTAAAAGCTTGAGAGGTTTTAGTGCACTTCTTCACACTAACAGACGTGTGAGGATATATGACTCTAAACCACACAGTATACAGTTCCTGCCTACTTAATATTTGCCTTTCAACCTCTGCCTCTGGTTTTGGTCCCTGGCAGTTGCTGATTTGTGGCAAAATCCTGGAACTCAGAGTCAGAAGACTGGGTTTAAGTTCCATCATTGCCTTTTCTTCAGCCGTGGTATCAATCCCTCTCAGTCACTAAGTGATAGTGACAACACTTTCTACAGTTGTTGGTGGCATTAAATCAGATGCTCTATAATAGTATTTTGTATGAACTGTAAAGCCGGATGTGACTGTAGGAGCTTGTAGTGCTCATGAGTATCACTGCTCTTCCTTTACACAGTTGAGAGACTATCATCCCCAGACCAACCCTAGTGTTGGTAAAGGAGCAACCGACACCAAAAAGAAGAAAATAAATAATGGCACTAACCCTGAGACAACCACTTCTGGTGGTTGCCACTCACCTGAGGATGTGGGTCTTGGCTGGCCAGGCTCCTAGGGACAGAGGGCCCAACGGGTGGTGGAGGGTAATTGTTAAGATTGTGGAAGAACTGCCAGGTACTGCTTAAGAATTCTGGGTTTGAATCTTACCTCTCCATCTGCTAGGGATATGATTTAGGGCAAATTGCTTGAGCCCTTTGGGCCTCTCTTTTCACTTCTGTAAAATAGGAGTGGTATTGTTTTACTTACATTTGTGAAGTTTAAATGAGATTTGTCATTGTTGTTTTTATGTTAATCCCTAGTCCAGGGCCTGCTGTAAACTCTCCTTCTTGGGCTTGCATTTCCTGAAGTAGTTAGAGAGTATCAGAGTTTCTGTTAGCTCTGAGAGTCTGAGAGTTGAAGGCCCACCAGAATGGAAACCTCGGGGCCAAGGGCTCCTGTCTGCCTTTTCCGTCCTATATCCTTGCTGTGAAGAACCATCCCTGGTCGGTATGTGCTCAGTCAGTGTTTGTTGAATGATTGCACCTTTCTAAATCACAAGCTGGCAGAAGGGTGGGCTTTTCTCACACTCCATCTCTGAAGGTTTATGTTACTGTCTTTTTGAGAGAATCTGGTTTCAGACTTTCAGTTCTGTGGCTGTGGGCAAAAACCAACAAAGACCCAAATCCTTTTTCTTTGGGAGTTGAGGAGAGTTTACCAGTTCGTGTTCCCATTGGGTCTGAGAACTTCGCCTTTAAAATCCATTCCTGGCCCCTGCCTACCGCTTCCTGGCCTGGGGAATAGAGTCGAGGGGGCCACCCTCAGTCACCTTCCTTTGACTCTCCCGACAGAGACAACAGAACCGAGCTCAGCTGGAAGAAGTAACGTGATTTGTTTGCTCATGACATGACTGCTGGGTTCGGGGGGACACTCAGATGTAGAGGCCCCAGTCTCATCCCACCCACTCCCAGCCTGAGGAAGAAGGCTCACCCCCCAGATTCCACCCCATCCCCACAGGATCCCTGATAACCTGGTCCCGTGGGTGGGCCTGTCCTGGGGCAGTGGTGCCATTCTGGGTGCATGTCTCTTGCTGTGCCATCTCTGCCTCCCCCTAGGAAGAGCTCTGTCTTCCTCTTTCTATAGGAAAAGAAGGCAAGCCACCAACATCAGGAAGCCCTAAGGAGGGAGCTAGAGGTGAGTGGAGGGTGTGCAGTTCCCTCCTGTCCTCCGGAGAAGGTTTCTTTGCTTCTCTGTCAGCACTTGCTTGTCTTTTCTCCCAAAGGCCCAGGTTCATACCATACGAATCCTTTCATGTCAGAAAAGTGAGCTTCAGACGGCACTCTATTACAGCCAGCATGCTGCCCAGCAGTTGGAAGGTGGGAATCTGGCACCCCGTCATCCTTCAACCTGGCATTTGACAGGCCTTTAGGGGGAGTCCTTTGGGCTGCATCTGAATGTCTCCCATTCCAGGAGAGTCCAGGGATCTGGTGAGCCGCCTGCATGATTCGTGGAAGTTTGCAGGAGAGTTAGAGCGGGCTCTCTCTGCTGTCATTACCCAGAAGAAGAAGGCGGACAGGGTGAGTCCAACCACCTGCCCCGTCCCCTGGGACCCTGGCTTTGCAGATGGAGGAGTGAGCCTAAAGGTCCCTTCTGTAGGATGGAGTGTCCTGCCCAGAAGGTAGCATGGCCATTTCTTGCTGCTTTTGTGTGTGGTTGTTAGAGGAAGACGGGGGCTGAGTCGGCTGCTGTGGGTGAGTTGGGGGGTACTGTGGGGAGCGAGCACTGGACAGAGAGCTCGGAGGCCAAGTGCCTGCCCTGCCCATACTTGGCTGTGGCCTTGGCCACAAGTGGTGGCCTAAGTGGTGGTTAGGGTACTTGTACCATAAAGGTACGGAAGAGTATCTTGAGTATGTTATTATCTGTGTTGAGAGAGGGAGCACGCATATGTGTGTGTGTATGTATTATGGTAATATACATAAAACATGTTTGTAAGGATTCATAAAAAACTCAGGAGAGAGGAACAGTGTTGTGGGGGAGATATTTCCCTTCCGTACTTTCTGAGTTTTGGACTATGTGAACGTATCATCCTTTTAAAAAGTCAATAAAAGATTAATTTCCTCCTCCTTGTCTGTGCCCCTACCCTCGGTGAAAGAATGGGCTTAGAGAATCAGATATACCTGGGTGTTGAAATCCCAGCTCTAAGTGATCTTAGGCAAGCACTTAACCTTTAATACCCCATGTTTTTCATCTACACAATAGAGGTAATAATGGTAACCGTCACCTATGGAGGTTGTGAGGATTAAATGGGACTGTTAGCGCAGTGCCTGGTGAAGCACTCAGTAAAGGTTCCAACAGTGATAGCAATAACAGTAATAACAATAGCAATATTATCTGATCTCTCTGGGCCCCTGTTAGCCGCTATAAATTCAATCTCTTTCCCTGTCTCTTCCACCTTTACCGAGTTCTTTGAAAAACAAATGAGGGCCAGTGCTTTGACTCAGGCCTGTAATACTAGCACTTTGGGAGGCCGAGGCGTGCGTATCACCTGAGGTCAGGAGTTCAAGACTAGACTGACCAATATGGAGAAACCCCATCTCTACTAAAAATACAGAATTAGCTGGGTGTGGTGGCACATGACGGTAATCCCAGCTACTTGGGAGGCTGAGGCAGGAGAATCACTTGAACCCGGGAGGCAGAGGGTGTGGTGAGCCGAGATTGCGCCATTGCACTCCAGCCAGGGCAACAAGAGTGAAACTCTACCTCAAAAAACAAAAAAACAAAACAGAGAAGAAAGAAACAAAACAAAGAAAAACAAATGAGACCATGGGCTTGGAAATGCCTTGAGAACATGTCAGGTGTGATTGGGAGTGAGGAAGTGTTACTGTGGAGTAGTCACGAGAGCTGTTGTTCCTGGTTGGCCAGCTGCTCCTCTGCCTGCTGTGTCCTGACTTCACCTGTCTCTATTTGCAGTACATCGAGGAGTTAACAAAGGAGAGGGACGCCCTGTGTTTGGAGCTGTACAGAAACACGTAGGATGGGGGAAGGTGGGATGGGAGGTCTGGAGGCCCTTAGCGTGGGTGGTGTGCTGGGAGGTGGGGGGTACAGGTGAGCATGATGAGAGGCTCATGCAGGTTTTCATGTGTGTGCAGGGAAGCTCTAGTGCCAGCTGTGCCACTGACTCATGGGTAGCCTCAGGCAACTCATGTCTTCTCTCTGGCCTGCCACCTGGGACTTTTAATTCCTGGGGTCCCTTCCAATGCCACGGTTCTGTGGTTGTGGGGCGAAAGTAGAGGGTTGATCACCAAAGCGGTCCTTTCTGTTCTTCATTCATTCCTTTCTCTACTGCCTCTGGTCATAGCATAACCGATGAGGACCTGAAGGAGAAAAATGCCGAACTGCAAGAAAAACTTTGACTTGTAGAATCTGAAAAGTCTGAGATCCAGCTCAATGTAAAGGAGCTAAAAAGGAAGTTGGAGAGGGCCAAGCTCCTACTGCCACAGGCGAGTGGCTGGAGCCCCGGGGGTTGTGGGAGCCCCATCCGGCTGGGACCTTGGTCTAGGGATCATGCAGGTTATGGGGAGGTCCAGCCAAGAGCTCAAAAATTTGGGTCCTTGTTCTGGTCCTGCATAGAATCCTCTAGAGTGTGCTAAAAATCTACAAATTGGGGCCCTGCCTGGGGAATCAGAATCTCAGAGTTAGGGCTTAAAAAAATTTTTTTAAAGGATTATGGATGAAAACCATTATTTTATAGATTACATTTATATGGCTAGCTCATGAGTCTTTTTCCTTCTGAGGTTCAAACCAACACTTTCACTGTTCCAGCAGCAGCTGCAGGCGGATGCTGACCACCTGGGTAAGGAGCTGGAGAGTGTGGCAGCCAAGCTCCAAGCCTGGGTGGAAGAGAACGAGTTGTGGAACCGCATGAACCAGCAACAGGAGGAGAAGTTGTGGAGGCAGGAGGAGAAGCTGCGGGAGCAGGAGGAGAAGATGCGGGAGCAGGAGGAGAAGCTGCGGGAGCAGGAGGAGAAGATACGGCAGCAGGAGGAGAAGATGTGGAGGCAGGAAGAGAAGATGCATGAGCAGGAGGAGAAGATATGGGAGCAGGAGAAGATGTGGAGGCAGGAGGAGAAGCTGTGGGAGCAGGAGGAGATGATGCGGGAGCAGGATAAGAAGGAGCAGGAGGAGAAGATATGGAGGCAGGAGGAGAAGATGCGGGAGCAGGAGGAGAAGCTGTGGGAGCAGGAGGAGATGATGTGGGAGCAGGAGGAGATGATGCGGGAGCAGGAGAAGAAGGAGCAGGAGGAGAAGATATGGAGGCAGGAGGAGAAGATGCGGGAGCAGGAGGAGAAGATGCAGGAGCAGGAGGAGAAGATGCAGGAGCAGGAGGAGAAAATACGGGAGCAGGAGGAGAAGACGTGGAGGCAGGAAGAGAAGATGCATGAGCAGGAGGAAAAGATACGGGAGCAGGAGAAGATGTGGAGGCAGGAGGAGAAGCTGTGGGAGCAGGAGGAGGTGATGCAGGAGAAGAAGGAGCAGGAGGAGAAGATATGGAGGCAGGAAGAGAAGATGCGGGAGCAGGAGGAGAAGATGCGGGAGCAGGAGGAGAAGATGCGGGGGCAGGAGGAGAAGATGCGGAGGCAGGAGGAGAAGCTGTGGGAGCAGGAAGTGAGGTTGCAGGAGCAGGAGAAGATGCAGGAGCAGGAGGTGAAGCTGCAGGAGCTGGAGGAGAGGCTGGGGGAGCTGGGGCTGAAGGCCGAGCTCTGGGGGGAGCAGGTGGAGGTGTGTGCAAACCATGGAGATCATACAGAACGATCTCACCACAAATTAGCAGATGGTGGTTGGCTCCCTCTGCTTTTCCACCAGTATGTGGCCTACAGTTTGAATGGTGGGAGGTAGGGTGTGAGATTTGAGGCTGGGGAGGGAGGCATGGCCTCTAGGCAAGGGAGGCAGTCACTTAGGCCTGGAGGAAGGGGCCAGGGGCCAGGGACCTGGGCAGGCGACAGAGTCCCACAGTGCCCTCGCTACCCTATTTATGGGCCTAGAATCTGGAAGCCAGCCACTAGCTACCCTGACATCTATCCTGCAGGTAGAGCTGAAGAGCCAAGAGGCTCAGAGTCTGCAGCAGCAGTGAGACCATTACCTGGGTCCCCTGCAGCAGTACGTGGCCACCTATCAGCAGCTGGCCTCTAAGAAGGAGGCACTGCCCAGCTGCAGCAGCAGGAAGCTCAGGGCAAAGTGGTGGCTGAGATGGCCCACCAATAGTTGCAAGAGACCCAGTTGAGGGAGTTGATGAGGGCGGGGCCCCGAGGGGGACGACCTGGCAACCTCCGTGCCTTCTCACTCTCTTTCCTGGCCTCTTAGGAACACCTGGCAGCTGCCATCCAGCAGAACCAGCAGCTGCAGGCCCAGTTGAGCCTCATGGCTCTCGCTGGGGAAGGTATGGGAGACCGCTCAGAGGAAGAGGAGATGAGCCCCAGGAAGAAGGGGGGACTGTTAGGAGCGTAGGACTGACTCTTTAGAACAGTTGGTCATTATGCCGACCGGGTATCCGCACTAAGTTCTACATAGATATGGTGACCTCCTGGGAGTGGGGACCACCAGCGTGGCCTCTGAATGGGTGAACTGGCCCAGGTCGGAAATGGAGCCTGTCAGAACTCCCGTGTTGATTGGTAGTGGGACTGCACCTGGGCAACACAGGGAGACGTTGTCTCTTCAAAAAAAATAAAGAACAGCTGCTGATTTCCCTCTGGGGAGGGGCCGGCCCGGGGTTACACAGTGAGGGTGGGGGCAGAGGTGGGCCCACTGTTACCTCCCTTGTTGGATTGTCTGAGGAGCCCTCTGGCAACCCCCCACAGGAGATGGACTGGACAGGGAGGAGGTGGAGGAGGAGGAGGCACCTCGGCCCATGCCAAGCATCCCAGAGAAACTGAAGAGCCAGGAGGCCATGGTGAGCCTGACTCTTCCTGCCCCTCCTTTGCTGCCTGCCTTGGCGGTCCCTCCCAGACCCCCTTATGCTCTTGGTTTCCCACCTTCTGATTTCTCTGGACCCTCTAAGACATGCCACACCTCTGCGGGGTGGAGGTGGGTGTGGGCACGGGCGTGGCAACAGACCACCTTTCCCTCCAGGTGGAGCTGGTGTTTCCGCTTGTGGGTGACCGTAACCAGGGGCATGGCGGATTGCAGGCAGCTGCCCAGAACCCTGCTGATGAGTCCGCACCAGGGACCCCAGGCCCTCAGGAGCTTGGAGCTGCCGACAAGCAGGGTGGTGAGTAGAGCCTTTGGGTGAGGTGGGCAGGTAGGAGCAAGGGACGGCTTGCACGGTGCTCAGTGCCCTGCCTTTCTCCCTCCAAAGATCTTTACAGCAAGCCCTGCATGCCGTTCTTCTACCGAGGAGACCACATGAAGGCAAAGATCATAAACATCTAAAAGCCGGCAGCCAGGCCTGGAGAAGAGTAAGCTGCCATGTGACTGTTTAGAATATAGTCTGAGCACAAACCTGGAAAAAAAAAAAAAAAGTATTTATTTTAAATTGTGGCAAAATACTGGCCAGGCGCAGGGGCTCACGCCTGTAATCCCAGCAATTTGGGAGGCGGAGGTGAATGGATCACCTGAAGGTCAGGGGTTCAAGACCAGCCTGGCCAATACAAAAATTAGCCAGGCGTGGTGGCGCATGCCTGTAATCCCAGCTACTTGGGAGGCTGAGGCAGGAGAATCGCTTGAACCTGGGAGGCAGAGGTTGCAATGAGCTGAGATCGTGCCACTGCACTCAAACCTGGGTGACAGAGCAAGACTCCGTCTCCAAAAAAAAAAAAAAAAAAAGTTTCTTCCTTACATGTATGTTTCTGTTGGTTTTTTTCTTGGTCTTTCTCGTGTAGTCCTGTCTTGTCTTACGGCATTTCCTAGTAAACTTTTACCTGCCTCCAGAGAGTATTGACTTTGACTTTATGGCACACAATTGGAGTAAGGGCAGATCACCTTCATCTAGTTTGGGACTAAGCTGGTTCAAGGTTTCAGTTTTTGTGATGGGTGGTCTATTTTGTATTCACTTGGACTCCTAGGGGTGGCCCTTCCAGGGTCCCATCTCCTTAGTGGGACCCAAATTCTCATTAGGTCATTTCAGCCTGTGAGAGTGCCAAACATTCAGCTAGGCTTTCCAGCCTGTTAACTACAACTTCATACTCACTTTCTTAGCCTCTTAGTCCTCTACTGTTTACCAATCACCAAATGTGGGAAAAGCACTACAGACTCAGGGTCACCTCCTAGGACTGGTCACGCAAGTCCTGGCTGAGGTCTCCAATTACCTTCAAACAATTGTTTTTGCTGGGGCACGTTTTTGTCCAGTTTTTCTAACTGCTCTTGTGGGGAGGCTAATTTGTAAAAAGCTACTCTGCCTTTAGTGAAAGTTGAAAACCTTCATCTGTTTTTTTTTTTTTTTTTTTTTTTTTGATGGATTCTCGCTCTGTCACCCAGGCTGTAGTGCAGTGGCATGATCTCTGCTCACTGAAACCTCCGCCTCCTAGGTTCAAGCAATTCTCCTGCCTCAGCGTCCTGAGTAGCTGGGATTACAGGCGTGTGCCACCATGCCTGGCTAATTTTTATATTTTTAATAGAGACAGGATTTCACCATGTTTTCCAGGCTGGTCTCAAGCTCCTGACTCAAGTGATCTGCCTGCCTCAGCCTTCCAAAGTGCTGGGATTACAGGTGTGAACCACTGCATCCGGCCCATCTGTCTTTTAAAACATGTTTTTAATTTGAGACATAATTTATATTCAGTGAAATGCACAGATCTGGTTTACATTTTGATCAGTTTTAACAAATGCATTACCCATGTAACCCACCTCCTTTGAAGATACAGAACATTTCTATCATCCAGAAAGTTCTATGCTTTAATCCTATCTGGCACTCCCCCAGCAGCTGATGAACGTGCTGAGGACATTGGTACAGGATTCTGGCCTCCCCAAAACAGCTGCTTTGACAAGCCTGCTTGCTTTCCCCAGCGCTAAATCCCTGCCTGCTCTCTCAAAATTTCCATCTTTAAACTGGTTGTACCTACAACCCTCCCTCATCAAGTCAATAGATAAATAAACCCTGAAAAATAAACACCCTTTCCTGGCCCAGCAGCCCACAGCCTAATATTTACTGTATACCCACGCTTTCAGAAATGGAACTCGCCTGCTTGTTCACCCTCACTAGGGTGGCAACTGCACAGGAGCAGCTGGGCTCACCCATTCAGCAAGAAGCCAACAGCCGGACAGTGACACTCAGACCCCAGCCTGGGTGAGCCTGGCTGAAAGCCCGCTTCTTTCCGGTCCGACTGGAGAGAGGGGGTGGAGCACACACAGCTCTACTGCCTTCCACATCCTTCAGCTGTGCTTCCTCCTCGGAGACGGAGCTGTTCATTAATTTGGCCAAAGCCTTCTTGGGGTCTGTAGGTTTGACAGGCTGGGTGTGTGCGGGCCACCATGCTAGAGAGAGAGGCTGGTGTGTCCGAAGGCAGCCACCTGGCCAGAGGAGGGTCAGCCCCCTTGGTGACCTCCTTCCCCCTGCAGGACACAAGCACCCGGCACTCTTCACTTGTGACTGCTCCTGTCAGAGCTGCCTCCAGGGGGGATTGTAACCCTGTGGGTGGGGACATTGTGGTAGTGTACAGTGGGCCACGGCTCCCTCTGTCAGCTCCAACTCAGAGGCAGTAGAGAGAAGATGAGAAATTCCCTGCACCTCCTTCCTCCTCAGCACCCCCACCTCTGCACACGTCCACACGTGGAGACCCTGACAATGGTCCCTGGGAGAGCCGCCATCTGCGCCTCCTTTCCATATCTGCGCCTCCTTTCCATATCTGCGCCTCCTTTCCATATCTGCGCCTCCTTTCCATATCTGTGCCTCCTTTCCATGCCTGCAGCAGCCATGCCCACTCTCCACACCCTTACCCACCTGGCTCGGTAGGTGCTGCACTGCCTGTGGTCCCGCCACTACACCTGGGCCTCTGTACCCGTCAGTTCCCTCAGTGTGGTTTTTATTTCCCCCAGTAAGTAGGGAGCCTGTAAGGCCACCTGCTGAGCAAGCTGGGGGAGAGAGTAGGGCGGGGCTGGGAGGATGAGGAGGAGGAGCTTATGGTTGTGCTGGAGACTCAGCGGAGCAGAGTTTATGCAGGCCCATTGGTTGCCTAGCCAGTGGTGATCCTGCTCCCACCCTCATTTCTTTCTTGTTGACAAAACCATGACCTCATTAAATATTGGACACCTATAAACCTCATGGACTCTCCTCCGGCCTCCCCGCCCTGTATTGATGAGTCTAAGTCAACTCTAGTCATTTCATTCCTCTGGATATTGATTGCTTGGGGCTTGGGCATGAGTTGCCTCTTCACCTGAGCCTGAGCCACAGGTTCCCTCTGCACCTACCATGCTGCTGCACTGGGCCAGGGAGAGCTCCGTCTCGATGGAGACGAGCTGTGATGAGCTGGTGGCTGGGCGGATCAGGTAGTTGTAACGGGTCTTGTTCAGAAGGTCATCCATCAGCTTCTGCTCGGCATGGGCCATGCAGCAGTCCCCTGGGTAAACACACAGACATGCTGGGCCCTTGTGCAACTGTCTCCCACTGCAGCTGACAGCTACGAAGCGGGAGCCGAGAGGGCCAGGGAGCACAGCCACCCTGAGGGCCGGCTGAAGCAGCGAAGGCGCTGGCGGGTCTGGCTCTCTGTGGGAACTTCAAATGACATTAATGACAGAGCTCAGCTATCTCTTCCCATGCCATACCTTTTCCTCCTCCTCCTCTCACGATCAATGAATAGCATCCCATGCTCTATACATCTGATACAAAACTGGGTGTCTCTTCCAGACCCCTCCCTTGGTTCATCCAAGTGGCCACCAAGTCCTGTCTGTCCTCGCATCTCCATGGCTACAGCCATGTCCCTGCCTCCTCCGCCCTGCCCACCTTCTGTTCTCTCCACCCACATTCTGCCCCTGCCATCCATGTGCCATGCAGTGGCAGACTGGTCTTTCTACAGCAAACTGGACTAGGGCGCTTCCCTACCCACAGCTCTCAGAGCTGGAGGTGGAGTTGAAACTCATGTTTTGGCTTGGCATTTAGAGCTCTTTCCCCCTTGGCACTGGCTTATCCAGAGTGCTCACAGTGCAGGGCAGGAGCCCCATGACTCAAATGTGGGTTTGGTGCAGAACTGGGTCTGAGGTGGTGCTTTCCCTAAGAGACGGGGCTGAGATGGGGGGATTTTCTGGGTTCGGAGTTAGACCTACAGAGTGCAAGGTTTCTCTGAGGCACCAAATGGAGGGCTCCAACTGGCAGCTGGCTCCTGGTCTGGAGCTTCAAGAAGAGGTCTCAGCTCAGAGTCACATTCAATAGCCAGCTTCAATGCAGCTTCTAGCAGGGAGCCCCTAGAGCTTCCACAACCTCAGACCTGCCCCTCTGCACACCCCAGATCTCTTGCCAAGTGGCGTTTGGGTCTTCATGTCATCTTCCTTCCACGTCTGGGAGTAAAGGTGAGGTGCAGGGACTTGAGCTTGTGTACTTTGGTATCTTAAGGGAGAGTGTGTCAAGTAGAATGGAGGTGGCTTGGAAAGAGGGAGACTCAGAGGATAGTGAAGAACACATGACCAGGCGAGCCTAGGAGCAGGAAAGGTGATGAGAGTGAGCAGAGGAAACTGCTGGGGCAGGAGAGCAGATGTGTCCCTACAAAGGACACAAACTCATCCTTTTTTATGGCTGCATAGTATTCCATGGTGTATACGTGCTGCATTTTCTTAATCCAGTCTGTCACTGATGGACATTTGGGTTGATTCCAAATCTTTGCTATTATGAATAGTGCTGCAGTAAACATACGTGTGCATGTGTCTTTATAGCAGCATGACTTATAATCCTTTGGGTATATCCCCAGTAATGGGATGACTGGGTCAAATGGTATTTCTAGTTCTAGATCCTTGAGGAATCGCCACACTGTTTTCCACAATGGTTGAACAGTCCCACCAACAGTGTAAAAGAGTTCCTATTTCTCCACATCCTCTCCAGCACCTGTTGTTTCCTAATTTTTTAGTGATTGCCATTCTAACTGGTGTGAGATGGTATCTCATTGTGGTTTTGATTTGCATTTCTCTGATGGTGAGTGATGATGAGCATTTTTTCATGTGTCTGTTGGCTGTATGAATGTCTTCTTTTGAGAAGTGTCTGTTCATATCATTTGCCCACTTTTTGATTGGGTTGTTTGTTTTTTTCTTGTAAATTTGATTGAGTTCTTTATAGGTTCTGGATATTAGCCCTTTGTCAGATGAGTAGACTGCAGAAATTTTCTCCCATTCTGTAGGTTGCCTGTTCACTCTGATGGTAGTTTCTTTTGCTGTGCAGAAGCTCTTTAGTTTAATTAGATCCCACTTGTCATTTTTGGCTTTTGTTGCTGTTGCTTTTGGTGTTTTAGACATGAAGTCCTTGCCCATGCTTATGTCCTGAATGGTATTACCTAGGTTTTCTTCTAGGGTTTTTATGGTTTTAGGTCTAACATTTAAGTCTCTAATCCATCTTGAATTAATTTTCGTATAAGGAGTAAAGAGAGGATCCAGTTTCAGCTTTCTACTTATGGCTAGCCAATTTTCCCAGCACCATTTATTAAATAGGGAATCCTTTCCCCATTTCTTGTTTTTGTCAGATTTGCCAAAGATCAGATGGCTGTAGATGTGTGGTATTATTTCTGAGGGCTCTGTTCTGTTTCATTGGTCTATATCTCTGTTTTGGTACCAGTACCATCCTGTTTTGGTTACTGTAGCCTTGTAGCATAGTTTGAAGTCAGGTAGTGTGATGCCTCCAGCTTTGTTCTTTTGACTTAGGATTGTCTTGGCAATGCGGGGTCTTTTTTGGTTTAAAGCAGTTTTTTCCAATTCTGTGAAGAAAGTCATTGGTAGTTTAATGGGGATGGCATTGAATCTATAAATTACCTTGGGTAGTATGGCCATTTTCACAATATTGGTTCTTCCTATCCATGAGCATGGTATGTTCTTCCATTTGTTTGTGTCCTCTTTTATTTCACTGAGCAGTGGTTTGTAGTTCTCCTTGAAGAGGTCCGTCACATCCCTTGTAAGCTGGATTCCTAGGTATTTTATTCTCTTTGAAGCTATTGTGAATGGAAGTTCATTCATGATTTGGCTCTCTGTTTGTCTGTTACTGGTATATAAGAATGCTTGTGATTTTTGCACATTGATTTTGTATCCTGAGACTTTGCTGAAGTTGCTTATCAGCTTAAGGAGATTTTGGGCTGAGACAATGGCGTTTTCTAAGTATACAATCATGTCATCTGCAAACAGGGACAATTTGACTTCTTCTTTTCCTAACTGAATATCCTTGATTTCTTTCTCTTGCCTGATTGCCCTGGCCAGAACTTCCAACACTATGTTGAATAGGAGTGGTGAGAGAGGATATCCTTGTCTTGTGCCAGTTTTCAAAGGGAATGCTTCTAGTTTTTGCCCATTCAGCATGATATTGGCTGTGGGTTTGTCATAAATAGCTCTTATTATTTTGAGACACATTCCATCAATACCGAATTTATTGAGAGTTTTTAGCATGAAGGGCTATTGAATTTTGTCAAAGGCCTTTTCTGCATCTATTGAGATAATCACATGGTTTTTGTCTTTGGTTCTGTTTATATGCTGGATTACGTTTATTGATTTGCATATGTTGAACCAGCCTTGCATCCCAGGGATGAAGCCCACTTGATCATGGTGGATAAGCTTTTTGGTGTGCTGCTGGATTTGGTTTGCCAGTATTTTATTGAGGATTTTTGCATCGATGTTCATCAGGGATATTGATCTAAAATTCTCTTTTTTTGTTGTATCTCTGTCAGGCTTTGGTATCAGGATGATGTTGGCCTCGTAAAATGAGTTAGGGAGGATTCCTTCTTTTCTTTTTCTATTGATTGGAATAGTTTCAGAAGGAATGGTACCAACTCCTCCTTATACCTCTGGTAGAATTCGGCTGTGAATCCTTCTGGTCCTGGACTTTTTTTGGATGGTAGGCTATTAATTATTGCCTCAATTTCAGAGCCTGCTATTGGTGTATTCAGGGATTCAACTTCTTCCTGGTTTAGTCTTGGGAGAGTGTAAGTGTCCAGGAAATTATCCATTTCTTCTAGGTTTTCTAGTTTATTTGCATAGAGGTGTTTATAGTATTCTCTGATGGTAGTTTGTATTTCTGTGGGGTTGGTGGTGATATCCCCTTTATCATTTTTTATTGCATCTGTTTGATTCTTCTCTCTTTTCTTCTTTATTAGTCTTGCTAGCAGTCTATCAATTTTGTTGATCTTTTCAAAAAACCAGCTCCTGGATTCATTGATTTTTTGAAGGGTTTTTTGTGTCTCTATCTCCTTCAGTTCTGCTCTGATCTTAGTTATTTCTTGCCTTCTGCTAGGTTTTGAATATGTTTGCTCTTGCTTCTCTAGTTCTTTTAATTGTGATGTTAGGGTGTCAATTTTAGATCTTTCTTGCTTTCTCTTGTGGGCATTTAGTGCTATAAATTTCCCCCTACACACTGCTTTAAATGTGTCCCAGAGATTCTGGTATGTTGTATCTTTGTTGTCATTGGTTTCAAAGAACATCTTTATTTCTGCCTTCATTTCATTATGTACCCAGTAGTCATTCAGGAGCAGGTTGTTCAGTTTCCATGTAGTTGAGCGGTTTTGATTGAGTTTCTTAGTCCTGAGTTGTAGTTTGATTGCACTGTGGTCTTAGAGACAGTTTGTTATAATTTCTGTTGTTTTTACATTTGCTGAGGAGTGCTTTACTTCCAACTATGTGGTCAATTTTGGAATAAGTGCGATGTGGTGCTGAGAAGAATGTATATTCTGTTGATTTGGGGTGGAGAGTTCTGTAGATGTCTATTAGGTCTGCTTGGTGCAGAGTTGAGTTCAATTCCTGGATATCCTTGTTAACTTTCTGTCTCGTCGATCTGTCTAATGTTGACAGTGGGGTGTTAAAGTCTCCCATTGTTATTGTATAGGAGTCTAAGTCTCTTTTTAAGTCTCTAAGGACTTGCTTTATGAATCTGGGTGCTCCTGCATTGGGTGCATATGTATTTAGGATAGTTAGCTCTTCCTGATGAATTGATCCCTTTACCATTATGTAATGGCCTTCTTTGTCTCTTTTGATCTTTGATGGTTTAAAGTCTGTTTTATCAGAGACTAGGATTGCAACCCCTCCTTTTTTTTGTTTTCCATTTGCTTGGTAGATCTTCCTCCATCCCTTTATTTTGAGCCTATGTGTGTCTCTGCATGTGAGATGGGTCTCCTGAATACAGCAAACTGATGGGTCTTGACTCTTTATCCAATTTACCAGTCTGTGTCTTTTAATTGGACCATTTAGTCCATTTACATTTAAGGTTAATATTATTATATGTGAACTTGATCCTGTCATTATGATATTAGCTGGTTATTTTGCTCACTAGTTGATGTAATTTCTTCCTAGCATCGATGGACTTTATATTTTGACATGTTTTTGCAATGGCTGGTACCTGTTGTTCCTTTCCATGTTTAATGCTTACTTCAGGATCTCTTGTAGGGCAGGCCTGGTGGTGACAAAATCTCTAAGCATTTGCTTGTCTGTAAAGGATTTTATTTCTCCTTCACTTAGGAAACTTAGTTTGGCTGGATATGCAATTCTGGGTTGAAAATTCTTTTCTTTAAGAATGTTGTATATTGGCCCCCACTCTCTTCTGGCTTGGAGAGTTTCTGCTGAGAGATCTGCTGTTAGTCTGATGGGCTTCCCTTTGTGGGTAACCCGACCTTTCTCTCTGGCTGCCCTTAACAGTTTTTCGTTCATTTCAACTTTGGTGAATCTCACAATTATGTGTCTTGGAGTTGGTCTTCTCAAGGAGTATCTTTGTGGCATTCTCTGTATTTCCTGAATTTGAATGTTGGCCTCCCTTACTAGATTGGGGAAGTTCTCCTGGATAATATCCTGCAGAGTGTTTTCCAACTTGGTTCCATTTTCCCCGTCACTTTCAGACACACCAGTCAGACATAGATTTGGTCTTTTCACATAATCCCATATTTCTTAGAGGCTTTGTTCATTTCTTTTTACTCTTTTTTCTCTACACTTCTCTTCTTGCTTCATTTCATTCATTTGATCTTCAATCGCTGATACTCTTTCTTCCAGTTGATCAAGTTGGTTACTGAAGCTTGTGCATTTGTCACATAGTTCTCGTGTTATAGTTTTCATCTCTATCAGTTCTTTTAAGGTCTTCTCTGCATTGAGTATTCTAGTTATCCATTCATTCATTCTTTTTTCAAGGTTTTTAGTTTCTTTGTGCTGGTTACGTAGTTTCTCCTTTAGCTCTGAGAAGTTTGATCAGCAGAAGACTTCTTCTCTCAACTCGTCGAAGTCATTCTCCGTCCAGCTTTGTTCTATTGCTGGTGATGAGCTGCGTTCCTTTGGAGGGGGAGATGCGCTCAGATTTTTTGAATTTCCAGCTTTTCTGCCCTGCTCTTTCCCCATCTTTGTGGTTTTATCTGCCTTTGGTCTTTGATGATGGTGACGTACTGATGGGGTTTTGGTGTGGGTGTCCTTTCTGTGTGTTAGTTTTCCTTCTAACAGTCAGGACCCTCAGCTGTAGGTCTGTTGGAGTTTGCTTGAGGTCCACTCCAGACCCTGTTTGCCTGGGTATCAGCAACAGAGGCTGCAGAAGATAGAATATTGCTGAACAGCGAGTGTTGCTGTCTGATTCTTGCTCTGGAAGCTTCGTCTCAGGGGTGTACCCCACCGTGTGAGGTGTGAGATGCCAGTCTGCACCTAGTGGGGGATGTCTCCCAGTTAGGCTACTCAAGGGTCAGGGACCCACTTGAGCAGGCAGTCTGTCTGTTCTCAGATCTCAATCTCTGTGCTGAGAGAATCACTGCTCTCTTCAAAGCTATCAGACAGGGACATTTACATCTGCAGAGGTTTCTGCTGTCCGACATACCCCAGTGAGATGAACCTGGTACCTCAGTTGAAAATGCAGAAATCACCCGTCTTCTGTGTCACTCACTCTGGGAGCTGGAGGCTGGAGCTATTCCTATTTGGTCATCTTGGGCATGCCCCCCGGCTAATTCTTAATAAAATTTTATTGTAGAGATGAGGTCTCACTCTATTGCTCAGTCTGGTTTTGAACTCCTGGGTTCAAGAGCTCCTCCAACCTCAGCCTCCCAAAGTGCTGAGATTACAAGCATGAGCTGGGACTTAACTTTTCAAAAGTCTTTCATCAGTTATCGCTTGTCTATTTTCTGTTCAGTTTCTGACATTCTTTTTCTTTTTTTGAGAGACATGGTCTTACTCTGCTGCCCAGGCTGGAGTGTGCAGTGTGGCACAACCACGGTTCACTGTAGCCTCATCCTGCCAAGGTTTAGGTGATCCTCCTGGCTCAGCCCTCCAAGTAGCTTGGGACAACAGGTGTGTGCCACCACATCCAGCTAATTTTTGTATTTTTTTTTTTTGTAGAGACAGGGTTTCACTATGTTGCCCAGGCTGGTCTGGAATTCCTGGGCTCAAGTAATTCACCCACCTTGGCCTCCCAAAGTGCTGGGATTACAGGTGTGAGCCACCATGCCTGGCCTGAGTTTCTGACATTCTGTAATTTTCTTTCTCTTGTTCTCCTTGTACAGATGGTTTGCCCTTAAAAAAAAATTCCCTTTACAGCAATTTAGTGAAATTTGTGAGGATGCAAAATTACATGCATATGAACAATCCACCTCCTTAATCCAAAAAATAGAAGTACAGAACTAGCAGGACTTGTTGATGGCTTGGATATGAGGAGTGAGAGAGGCCCAAGGGTGATGAGGATGTTAGGTCTGAGTAACTGAAATATGGGGGGCAGTAATCAAGAGGCTAGTTCTGAGCCTGTGAAATTCAAGATATCTTTTGGACATCTTAATGGAGATGTCAGGTAATAAATATACTAGTCTGGAGTTGAGATGGAGGTCCAGGATGAGACATACCTTTCAGAGTGTCCTTGTATAGATGGATTTAATACCAAAGACTGGATGAGATCACCTTGGGAGTGAATGCACAGAGGAAGAAAGGAGGGTCCAGAACTCTTTCTTTTCCTCTTATTCCCTGAGATTGCTCTTAGTGGCAGAAGCTGCTACTGTCTAAGACTCATTGGGTAGCAAAACGGGTACACAGAAGGGACAGAGGCGTCTTTACCTCAGTAGGTGCTCCGTGGACACCAGGAATGTGATAGAGCTATGATGTTTGAAAGTGTGAGTTTTTATTAAGACTACAGTTTAATTTTTTTTTTTTTTTTTAAGACAGAGTCTTGCTCTGCCAGGCTGGAGTGCAGTGGTGTGATCTTGGCTCACTGCAACCTTCAATTCCTGGGTTCAAGCAATTCTTGTGCCTCAGCCTCCTGAGTAGCTGGGATTACAGGTGCATGCCACCATGCCTCGCTCATTTTTGTATTTTTTTTTTTTTATAGAGGCAGGGTTTCACCATGTTGGCCAGGCTGGTCTTGAACTCCTGACCTCAAGTGATCTGTCTGCCTCAGCCTCCCAAAGTGCTGGGGTTGCAGGTGTGAGCCACCATGCTTGGCCGAGTTTAACATTTTTTACCTTGAGTTCGTAGGTTTCATAGGTTTTAGTTTTGTTAACTTATTAAAACAACCTTTTTAGAGATATAATCCATGTACCATACAATTTACTCATTTAAAATGTACAATTCAAGGCCAAGTGCGTTGGCTCATGCCTGTAATCTCAACATTTTGGGAGACTGAGGTAGAAGGATTGCTTGAGCTCAGGAGTTCAAGGTTACAGTGAGTGACAGCACAACTGCACTCCAGCCTGGGTGACAGAATGGGTCCCTGTCTTTAAAAGAAAAAAAAGGAAATCTGTAACCATTAGCAGTTACATGTGAATGTCCCCAGTCTTAGACAACCACTAATCTCCTTTCTATCTTTATAGATTCACCTATTACAGACAGTTTATATAAATGGAATCGTATGTGATCTTTTGTGACTGACCTTGAAATAGAACCCCAAGTTCAGGCTTGTGTGCGTGGCGTGCAGTTGATGCCAAACACTGACACACAGGTGCTTGGAGAGAGAGAAAGGTTTGTTTGATTTGGCTAAAGCAAGAAGGTGGAAAAGCAGACTCTCTCAATTCTGTCTATCAAGAATGAAAAGCAGGTAGTTTTTATGTGGCTAGCGAGTAAGGTAGGGGGAGTTTCAAGGAACTGAGGGGGAAAAGTCTGCGTTTCTTTTTTTTTTTTTTTGCCTTTATTCAATTTGTTATGATTTTTATTTTATTTTTATTTTTATTTTTATTTATTTATTTATTTTTTTTGAGACGGAGTCTGGCTCTGTTGCCCGGGCTGGAGTGCAGTGGCCGGATCTCAGCTCACTGCAAGCTCCGCCTCCCGGGTTTACACCATTCTCCTGCCTCAGCCTCCCGAGTAGCTGGGACTACAGGCGCCCGCCACCTTGCCCGGCTAGTTTTTTGTATTTTTTAGTAGAGACGGGGTTTCACCGTGTTAGCCAGGATGGTCTCGATCTTCTGACCTCGTGATCCGCCCGTCTCGGCCTCCCAAAGTGCTAGGATTACAGGCTTGAGCCACCGCGCCCGGCCTATTTTTATTTTTTTAAATTATTTTTTATGATTGTACTTTAAGTTCTAGGGTACATGTGCATAACGTGCAGGTTTGTTACATATGTATACTTGTGCCCTGTTGCTGTGCTGCACCCATCAACTCGTCAGCACCATCAAAACCACAATGAGATACCATCTCACACCAGTTAGAATGGCGATCATTAAAAAGTCAGGAAACAACAGGTGCTGGAGAGGATGTGGAGAAATAGGAACACTTTTACACTGTTGGTGGGATTGTAAACTAGTTCAACCATTATGGAAAACAGTATGGTGATTCCTCAAGGATCTAGAACTAGAAGTACCATATGACCCAGCCATCCCATTACTGGGTATATACCCAAAGGATTATAAATCATGCTGCTATAAAGACACATGCACACATATGTTTATTGCGGCACTATTCACAATAGCAAAGACTTGGAATCAACCCAAATGTCCATCAGTGACAGACTGGATTAAGAAAATGTGGCATATATACACCATGGAATACTATGCAGCCATCAAAAAGGATGAGTTTGTGTCCTTTGTAGGGACATGGATGCAGCTGGAAACCATCATTCTCAGCAAACTATCGCAAGAATAGAAAACCAAACACCGCATGTTCTCACTCATAGGTGGGAACTGAACAATGAGATCACTTGGACTCGGGAAGGGGAAGTCTGCGTTTCTTCAGCCTCAGATAACACCTTGAATAAGCAGATTTCTGGGTTGCAGCAGCTGGTTACAACGTCCTTAAAGGACGTTCATTCCTTCTGCAAAATAAAATAAAATAAAATAGTTTCAAGTTTAATTTTAGATTCAGGGGATACATGTGCAGGTTTGTTATATGAGTATATTGCATGATACTGAGGTTTAGGGTATGAATGATCCTGTCACCCAGGTACCGAGCATAGTACTCAGTAGTTTTTCAACTCCTGTCTCCTTTCCTCCCTCCCCCCGTAGAAGCCCCAGTGTTGCCATCTTTATGTTCATTTTGTTGCCAGCTTTATGTTCACGAGTGCCCAATGTTTAGCACCCACTTATAATTGAGAACATGCAGTATTTAATTTTCTCTTTCTGCATTGATTCACTTACCATAATGGCCTCCACCTGCATCCATGTTGCAGTAAAGGACATGATTTTGTTCTTTCGTTTTTTCTTTTTTCTTTTCTTTTTTTGGGGAGAGGATGGAGTCTAGCTCTGTCACCCAAGCTGGAGTGCAATGGTGCGATCTTGGCTCACTGCAACCAGGTTCAGGCGATTCTCGTGCCTCAGCCTCCCGGGTAGCTGGGATTACAGGCGCCCACCACCACACCTGGCTAATTTATGTATTTTTAGTAGAGACATAGTTTCACCATGTTTGCCGGGCTGGTCTCAAACTCCTGACCTCAGGTGATCCGCCTGCCTCAGCCTCCCAAAGTACTGGAATTACAGGCGTGAGCCACGGCGCCTGCCCCTTTCTTCTGAAAAATTTTGTCATGACCCTGGTGTTATCTTCTGCTTGACAAAGAAACAGCACATCAGCAGTTTATATGATAATTATATTGTGGGAACAAGGGATGCTGACTTTTGTGTAAGCAAGCAAGGGCCTATGAGAATTTTCATTATTTCAGTCACTAAAAATGTTGGGGTGCTGAAATTTCAAGGGGCTCTGTTTCAACTTTGTTCACTTAGAATAATGTTTTCAACGTTTATCTCTGTTGCAACATATGTCAGTCCCTCCTTCCTTTTTATGGTTAAATATTCCATTGTATGGATAGACCACACATCTCATTTATTCATCTGTTGATGGACATGTGGGTTGTTTCTACTTTTGGGCTATTCTGAGTAATACCGCTACAAATATTTGTCTACAAGTTTTCATGTGAACATGGTTTCATTTCTTTCAGTACATATTAGGAATAGAATTGCTGAGCCATAGGTGACAACACCATGGTTAATAGTTTGAGGAATCACAAAACTGTTTTCCAAATGGAAAACAGTTCCCTTTGTCTCTTCTGTTTCTTTTTTTCTTTTTTTTCCTTTAAGCCTACAGCACCTGGTATTCCCAGGCAGTCTTCCATCCAAGTACTAACCAGGCCCCACCCTGCTTAGCTTCTGAGATCAGATGAGATCCGGCATGTTCAGGGTGGTATAGCCATAGACTGGGGCCATGCCTTTGTACGTTCCCTCCTGCAATGTGTGAGAACTGTAATTTGTCCACTTTCTCACTAATACTTGTTAGTGTCTCTTTAACGCTGGCCATCCTAAGGGGCGTGAAGTGGTATCTCATTTTAGTTTTTTTTGCATTCACATAATGGCCAATAACATTGAGGATCTTTTCATGTGCATATTGGTTATTTGTATATCTTTGGAGAAATGTCTGTTCAAATCCATTGCTCCTTTTACAATTGAGTTTTTATCTTTATTTTTGAGTTGTAAGAGTTCTTTATATGTTCTGGATACAAGTTACTTATCAGATACATGATTTACAGATATTTTCTCCAGTTCTGTGGGTTGTTTGTTCTCTTTCTTTTTACTTATTATTATTTTTGTAGATTTGGAGTCTCTCTCTGTTGCCCAGGCTGGTCTTGAACTTCCGGGCTCAAGCAAATTTTCCTGCCTTGGCCTCCTAAAGTACTGAGATTACAGGCATGTGCCACCGCGTCAGCCTTCTCTTTCTTGAAGGTGCCCTTTGAGGCACTAAATATATTAATTTTGATGTTTATTTTTTCTTTTATTGCTTGTGCTTTTAATGTCAAGTCTAAGAAGCTTTTGCATAATTCAAGGTCACAAAGATTATTCCTATGCTTTCTTCTAAGAGTTTTTTTTGTGTGTGTGTGAGCCGGAGTCTCGCTCTGTCTCCCAGGCTGGAGTGCAGTGGCTCGAGATCGGCTCACTGCAAGCTCCTCCTCCCAGGTTCACGCCATTCTCCTGCCTCAGTCTCCTGAGTAGCTGGGACTACAGGCGCCCGCCACCACGCCCAGCTAATTTCTTTTTGTATTTTTAGTAGACGGGTTTTCACCACTTTAGCCAGGATGGTCTCGATTTCCTGACCTCGTGATCAGCCCGCTTTGGCCTCCCAAAGTGCTGGGATTACAGGCGTGAGCCACTGCACCTGGCATCTTCCCACTGAATTTTCTTGGCACTCCTTTCAAAGATCAACTGCCCATTCAAATGGTACAAAGTTTCAGTTACACAGGATGAATAAGTTGTGGAGATCAAATGTACAACGTAATAACCACAGTCAGTAATACTATACTGCATATTTGAAATTTGTTGAGAGTAAATCTTAAGCATTAACACACACACACGGTAACTATGTTAGATGGATATGTTAGCTTGCTTGATTGTGGCAATCATTTCACGGCACATATCAAAACAACATGATCAGCTGGATGTGGTGGTTCACGCCTGTAATCCCAGAGCTTTGGAAGGCTGAGGAAGAGGATTGCTTGAAGCCAGGAGTACAAGACCAGCCTGGGCAACACAGCAAGAACCAAGACCTCGTCTCTAATATATATACACACACACACACACACACACACGTGCACACGCATACATATACACACACACACACACACACATATATTTTTTAATTAGGCAGACATGGTGTTGCATGTATGTAGTCCTAGCTACTTCGGAGGCTGAAGAAGAATTGCTTGAGCCCAGGAATTTGAGGCTGCAGTGAGTTATGACTGCATTACTGCACTCCAGTCTGGGTGAGAGTGAGACTCTGTCTCAAAAAAAAAAAAAAAAAGTCAAAAAAGACACAACATGCACTTTTTTTTTTTTTTTTTTTTTTTTTTGAGACAGAGTCTGGCTCTGTCGCCCAGGCTGGAGTGCAGTGGCGTGATCTTGGCTCACTGCAAGCTTCACCTCCTGGGTTCATGCCATTCTCCTGCCTCAGCCTCCTGAGTAGCTGGGACTACGAGTAGCTGGGACCATAGGCGCCTGCCTCCACACCCGGCTAATTTTTTGTATTTTTACTAGAGATGGGGTTTCACCGTGTTAGCCAGGATGGTCCCCATCTCTTGATCTCGTGATCCACCCGCCTCGGCCTCCCAAAGTGCTGGGATTACAGGTGTGAGCCACTGTGCCCGGCCATCCACTTTTAAATACATACAATTTTTATTTGTCAATTATACCTCAGTAAGGCTGGAAGAAAAATCAACCAACCATAAATGTGAAGGGTTTATTTCTAAACTCTTATTTCTGTTCCATTAATCCATTTGTTTATATCAGTTCCCACACCATACTGTCTTGATTACTGTGTCTTTGCAGTAAGTTTTGAAATCAGGAAGTGTGACTACTCCAACTTTGTTCTTTTTAAAAAATTGTTTTGTCTATTTCTGAGTCCCTTGTATTTCCATGTGAATTTTAGGATACAATGGTCAATTTCTGCAAAGAAGCCAGCTGGGAATATGATGGATATTTGTATATTGCTGTAATATTCAGCAACCTTGCTAAGCTTGTTTATTAGTTCTCTAGTAATAATGTTTTCTGTTTTTTTAGTACATTCCTTAAGATTTTCTATATACAAGATCATATCATCTGAAACAGAGATATTTTTACTTCCTTTTCCCATCTGCATGTCTTTTTTTCTTTTCCTTGCCTTATTGTCCTGGGCAGAACTTTCAAAATAATGTTGAATAAAGGTAGCAGGATTGAACATCTTTGTCTTGTTCTTGACTTAGGAGAAAATATTCAGTCTTTCACCATTAAGGATGGTTATTTGTTGTGGATTTTACATAGATGTCTTTTATCAGGTTGAGGAAATTGTCTTCTAATTCTAGTTGTTGAATTTTTTTTCTATTTTTTAATCATGAAAGGGTACCGGATTTTGTGAATTATTTTTCTGCGTCTGTTGAGGTAATCATGTGTGTTTTCTGTTCTATTAATATCACATTGATTAATTCTCATACATCGATCAACCTTGCATTTCTTGAATAAATCCAGCTTGGCTGTGATGTATAGTCCTTTTCATATGCTGCTGGATTCAGTTTGCCGGCATTTTGTTTGAGCCTATAGCCAAGGAATGTTGGACAGCAGTTGTTTTGCAATGTCTTTGTCTACTTTTGGTATCAGGGTAATATTGACCTCATAAAACAAGTGGGGGAGCACTTCCTGTTTCTTTTTTTTAGAGGAGCTTGTGAATAGGTGTTCACTTTTTCTCCAGTGAAGCCACAGATTTTCTTTAAGGGAAGCTGCTTTTTTTCATGTCAGATGGGTAATGTGCCCACGTGGTAACAAGGTTCAAGGGGTCACATCTCACATATATGTGTGAACACCCAATCATCATGCTTATGAACTACAAAAGGTTCAAGGGAAGCTTGCTTTTAATTAGTAATTAAATCTCTTTACTTATTGTAATTCTATTCAGACTTTGTATTTCTTTTTGACTTAGTTTCATTAGCGTCTTTCTAGGAATTTGTTCATTTCATTTAGGTTATCTAATCTGTTGGCATTCACTTGTTCATAATACTCCCTCATGATCCTTTATGTTCCTGTAAGGTCAGTAGGAATGTCTCTTCTTTCATTTTTGATTCAAGTAATTTGAGTCTTTTCTTATTGTTGATCAGTCTGAAGTTTTGTCAATTTGTTGATTACCTTAGTCCATTTTCTGTTACTATACAAAATACCACAGAATGGTTAATTTATAACAAAAGAAATTTATGTCTTGTAGGTGTGGAGGCTGGGAAGTTTAAGAGCATCACACTGGCATCTGATCAGGGTCTTCTTGTTGCTTCATAACATGGCAAGAGGGCAAGAACATGTCAGCTTAGGTCTCTCTGGTCTTATAAACCCATCAGTCCCATCATGGGGGCCCCATCCTGATGACCTTATCTAATCCTAGTTACTTTCCAAAGGCCTCACCTCCAATCGACATAGGAATTTGAGGAACACAGTCAAACCATAGCATTGATTTTTTCAAAAATGATCAACTTTTGTTATTATTTTCTCTATTGTTTTTCTATTCTCTGTTTAATTACTGTTCAACTCTTTATTGTGTCCTTACTTTGGCTTGTTTTGTGTTTAGATTGATCTTCTTTTTGTAGTTTCTTAAGGTGGAAAGTCAGGTTGATTTGAGACTTTTTCCCTTAACATAGATTTCCCACTGTGCACTGCTTTGGTTGCATCTCATGTTTTGCAATGTTGTTTTAATTCTTCTCAAGATGTTTTCTAATTTCCACTGAGATTTCTTCTTTGACCCACTTGTTATTCAAGAGTACATTGTTTAATTTCCACATAATTGTGAATTTCTAAGCTTCATTATTGAGTTCTAATTTTATTCTATTGTGCTTGGAAAACATACTTTGTATGATTCAACCTTTTACATTTCAGATTTGTTTTATAGTCTTTCATATGGTCCATCCTAAAAAATGTTCCATGTGTGCTTTAGAAAAATGTCTATTCCTTTATTATTAAGTGGAATGCTTAATAGATGTCTTTTAGGTTTAGGTGGTTTAAGTGTTGTTCAAGTCTTCTGTTTTCTTGTTGACATTTTGCCTAGTTGCTCTATCCATTATTGAAAGTTATGTTATCCATTATATAAAGGATATATTGAAGTCTCCAACTATTCTTGTTTTATTGTATATTTCTTCTTTCAACTGTGTTAGTTTTTGCTTCATGAATTGTGCAGCTTTGTTGTTAGGTACATATATGTTTATAATTGTGATATTTTCCTGGTAGATTGGCCTTTTCTGTCATTATAAAATGTTTATTTCCAGCAATTTTCTTTTGTTTTAAAGTCTGTTTATCTGGTATTAGTAAAGTCAGTTTTCTTATATCTACTGTTTGCATAATATGCAAAACAGGAAAAAAATGCCTGGGATATATCATGCATATATATGATATACATGAGCTGAATAATTCATAATGTATATTTAAATTAATTATAAATGCAGGCATCCTACATATCCTGTTCGCTTTGCTGTTGAGGTATAAAATAGAACAATCTTACTGGTTCTAAGACTTAAACACAACTATTTCCTGCCTAAATATTTAATGAAAGAGTCATAAATATATGCAAATATTTAACTACAAACACCTTATTAATAGCCCCAAACTGAAATATTATATATCTAAATGTTTAATAATTGGGTATTAAATTATAAGACATCTATATATTGGAATATTAGAAAGCCCTTAATAATGTTGTGGAAGATTCTTCAATGACATGGAAAGATAGTCATGATATAGTCAATGAAAAAAGTAGGTTACAAATAGTATGTACGGTATAACTCCATTGTTATTAAAATATATATTATATATATGCAAAGAAAAATTACCCAAAGGTTAATGATTATCTCTGAATTTCAGCATTATGGGGGTTTTACTTTGTGCTTCCCCTCTCCCCTTGGATTTTTTATAATATGCATGTCTTTTTTTTAGCTAAGAAAAAAGAACAGTAAGTTAATTTTAAAGATCAAAATGTAATTTATGCCTATTAATTTGGCAAAGATTATTTAAAAAGACAATACACAGCATTGGTAAAGATTTGGGAGTAAGTGGGCATGCAAAAAATGTATGCTTCTAATGTTAGTATAAATAGCTACTAGTAGCTTCATTATAAACGTGGCAACATAAGCTGAAATCCTTAAAAACAGAGAAGTATTTTCAGTTCTAGGAATTAAGCAAATTATTTAGGGATGGATGCAAAAATGTCTACATAAACCCAAATGTCCATTTTAAAGTAATGATTAAATAAATTACATCTGTATGATTTAATATTGTGTATTAAAAATTACATTGCAGGATTCTTATTTGACATAGGTCAGTATGTTAAAGGCAGTGCACCAAGTTTTTTTTTCTTCTTTTTCAAAGCCTACAGCAGGTAGAAATTATGTAGCATGAAACATTGAGTTAATATGTAAAAAGCTATCAGTTTCCTAGGGCTGCCCTGACAAATTACCACAAACTAGGTGACTTAAAACAACGGAAATTTATTCTTACAGTTCAGGTTAGAAACCAAATCAAGTTGTTGGCAAGATTGGTTCTTTCTGGAAGCTATGGAGAATGCTTCTTACCTCTCTCCTAGCTTCCGGTGGTTGCTGGCAATCCTTGGTGTTCCCTAGTTGTAGGAACATCCCTCTGGTCTCCTTTATCACAAAGCTGCCTTCCCAGTGTTTCTGAGTATCTTCTGCTCTTCTAAGGACACTAGTCATTGGATTTAGGGCCCATCCTAATCCCGCATGACTACAACTAATTACATTTGCCAAGACCCGATTTCCAAAGTAAGGCCACATTCTGAGGTTCTAGGTTGACATTAGCTTCTAAATGACACTACTCAACCCACTACATGTAAATAACATAGATATACAGAAGATTGAATATATTACTGACAATGTTTATCTCTGGGTAGTTTTAGTTTATGGATGATTTAAATATTTTTGTACTTTTCTGAATTTTAAAATAAATAACTTATGTAGAGATTAAGTTCTAAGTTTATTGTATAAAGTGAATATTATGTGTAGTCAAAAATCATACTTGGCTGGGTGTGGTGGCTCATGCCTGTAATCCCAGCACTTTGGGAGGCCGAGATGGGTGGACTGCTTGAGCCCAGGAGTTTGAGATCAGCCTGGGGAACATGGCAAAACCCCATCTCTACAAAAAATAGAAAAATTAGCTGGCTGTGGTGATGCATGCTGTATTCTCAGCTACTCAGGAGGCTGAGGTGGGAGGATTGCTTGAGACCAACAGGTCAAGGATGCAGTGGGCTGTGATCGCACCACTGCACTCCACCCTAGGTGAGGCAGAGCAAGACCTTGTCTTTAAAAAAAAAAAAAAAACCACTCTTTTCTCTCACATAGCTCACAAAACACAGAATACATCATTTTATACATTGTATCTCTTCTCAAAAACGTCCAACATAGGCAATTCTTCCTCCAACACTGGAACAGACTACTGTTCCTCTGGGTGAGTACTAGTATGAAGCAGTTGGTTTGTGTTTATATGTTATGTTGTACAAAAATGAAGAAAAGGTTTTCTAAACATTAAAGTGTAGTTGAATGTGTTCAGGTTAAATAAGTATGAGACTCCACTGTTTTAGTTTTGTAAATAAGAGGAAAAACTATTTTCTTTAATGTTTACAAAGGACACTACCAACAATGGCAATGAGTTAGGAAACACTCTTAAGACTAAGGGAAAAAAATAATTATTGATTTCCAAAATGGACTTCTTTAAAGAGGTGAGGTGTATCTCGGAGTACTTCTGAATTTTTTAAAAGTCCAAAAACTTAAGAAAATAATACTTAATGTTCAGCATGAGGTTGAGATTGGGCTGCAAAATTGAGGTTTAATAATTTGAATGCCCAAGAAGCAGCTTTTTCTTTTTTTGCAACCACCAATATCAACAGTGAACAATATTAATAAAATTAAATCAAAATGAAAAATTGACAGCATTTAAGATACTGTGGATAAAATTATAGCCAATTTTTGTTTTAAAAATTCTTCCAAGGTACATTTTCCTTTTAAAGATTTACAACTATGGTGTCTTTCATAACTGGAATAAGATAAATTCTATATAAAATTCAATTTTAAAAAGTATTCTCATGTACAGAGGCTGACATCATGGGTAGTCAAAGAATATGTTTAATAAAAAATAATTAAACTTCCATTTGCTCTATAGAACATCATAGAAAGTAATTTAATAAATTACAAATGACTTTTTAAGACGTTTGCTCAACTACAGAAAGCAAATTTAGACTACACAAAACACAACTGGTAAATATTGCAAATGTCCAAAAGAAAGATTGGACTAAGACTTGAATCATAAAACCTGAAACAAGGTCTATAAATACAAGGCAATAACAGCTATAATTCCTTTAGTAACTACCAACACATACTTGGATATCCTTTCAACTGCAACTTTAGTATTATGTAATTCTACTGATTTTTTTTTTTTCCTTATAACCCTTAACTTTACACAACCATATTTGCATGTGTTTTCTTAGCTGATAGCTGGACAACTTTTCCCCAATGAATATTAAATAGAAGTGTCTTGAAACCTAAGAGAATGTTTAAAGTTATGTTAGACTTAATGCTTTGAAAACTGTAATTGCCTTATTACATAGAAAGAGAATCACTAGGATGTTAACCAAATTTATTTGACCATAATTAGGAAAATACTTTCTCTCATAAATTTGATATAAATTAGATTTTAGTGACAAGATCTAGAGATTTTTTTTTCCTTTTTTTTTTTTTTTTAATTGGGGAAAGGAAGGAATAAAGATCATGTGGGTAGAATTAAAGGGAGGAAGGGAAATGTGGTTGGTGTTGAAATACTCCACTGGCAAACTAAGTTAACTGTGTTTGAAAAACTTTGGCTATCTCATAGGTGTATTCTAGTTAAACAAAAGTGCAATACTGCAAAGGGAAGATACTAAATATGTAATATATCATTTTCATGATGAAGAATTACTACCCACTTCTCCTGGATGGGCATTATAGAGACTATTGCTAAGACATTGCATAAAGGACTATCAATTCAAAGTACTATTTTGGGAAAATACAAAATCAATACAATCCCAATGGAACTTATATAATTTTGTAAATACATATAACACTGTCTCTCTAATAAGGGGTTATTTTACATACAGAAACATAATTTACTGGTAAAGGTCTTGGAAAACCTGATACAATTGCTTAACTCATGACAAAGCAACAGTTCTATCAAAACATACTGAAAGTATTTTTTCTGCAGGAGAGAACTGGGATACTTTTTCCCCCTAAATTTATGCCCTTGCAGACTTTACCACTAACTTATTTGAGTACCAGAAAAATGCTAACATATATCTCTCCTTAGAATGTCAATATTTTTATGTCCAATTCAGTACTAATTGTTTTAAATATGTATGATATATGAAGGTGAACCTGGACCTCTACCTTGTCAGAATAATAGCAGCTTTAGCAGGAGAAATTGTATCACAAATCAAATATCAGACAAATTTTACATGGTAAAGGATTCTATGAAATTGAACAGAAGCCTTGGGCTTCACTTTTGTGGTTTGTAGGTATAACTTGTACATCTTTTTGAGATTATTCAAAGTGCATTTTCAAAATGGGCAACTCAGTATATTTAATATAAACTGATAACCCAACACTGATTCTGGGCAACATTTAGTCTGCTTACACCTAGAAACTCAAAATGAATTTAGACTATCTGCATATTACTTTACCACTATTATCTGTTAATTCTGGAATATTTCCATGACATAAAACACAAATAGAAATCTACACAAAGAAAGCAAACAAACAATTTCTTTTACATGAAGTATGCTGTGTTGAAAGTTCTTTTCAGTGGCATTTCATGAGTTTGCCTTTTCTGAACCCTGGAAACAGACATTACTCATCTGAGACATGATTATTTCTAATAGGAGGCCAAACTTTGAAAAGTTAAAACTAAGTATAAGTATGTCTATAGGGTGCCAAAGTCACATGACACATGATTATTTTATGACTTAATTTTACTGATATCTGAATTAAGCTCAGCAAAAAGCAAGTCATATTTCTTGCCAGATTAACATGATATATAGGATGTGTTTAAAAAACCCCTGAAAACAAGTATAGAATTAGAAACGAATGTAAACTTCCTAAACTAACTCAGCTGAGGTAACAGGTAGCCAGTTAAATTGGCTGATTGGGAAACTTATTTCTTCTTTAAAACATACTTGTACCTGAATTGGAAACATCAGCAGTGCATCACAACACTAGAGCATTTTCATGTAATTAAAGCAATGGATGGTGATGTAGATTCTACAGCTTTCATGACATTCATTAGCTGCCCAAATTATTGCTGAGTTTTGATCTGTAAATTATAGGTGTCAAGGAGGCTGTAAAACTATATTCAAATTAAATCAGTAATATGCATAAAGTATTCTGTGTTCACTGCAAATATATTAAATATACAACTCTTATTGAGCATAATTTTCATAAAATTAACCCCCAACAAAATTATAATGCCTTTTGTTGTAATTTTACACCTTTATGTATTTGATAGTACATACGAGTTCAGAAACTTATGAATCTTAAGAAATATTACATGCAAAATGTCTCTGAAAGCAGTTTGCACTTCTAAACAAATAACTGAAATGTTCGGTCAGTAAGTTATTGATGCACTCAACACTGGGGTATTTACAATTAACTATTAAAGAAAAAATCCAAAATCAGTTCATATTTTAAGTGCAGAGTCTGGGAATCAGTCTTCATTACTAGAATCTGAATCCTCAGATGACGATGATGTACTATCAGATCCAGATGAAGCATCAGCTTTCTCTGAACCCTCATCTGTGCTGTTTTCATTGAGAGGACTTGGTTCAGTTCCTCCTTTGTCTTCCTGATCTTTAATTCTGGAATCTTCTTCCTTTGCTTCTACAGACTTAGACGAGCCTAAGTCACTGTTTTTGTTTTTGTTTTGTACATCAAAAGTATTGGACTGGGACAAAGTTGGAATATGAAGATTAAGGCCTGGAGTGAGAAGCATCCCTGGATAAAGTATATTAGATAGTAATAGTGGGTTAAGAGCTAATGGGTTGGCAGCTGCAGCTGTATTTAATGCAGCAGTAGAGGACGTGGAAGGAGAACTTGACACAGAGTTTTCTCCACCATTCTCTGAACTTTGGCTCTCTGTCCTTTCTTTTTTTCCTTCTGACTCCTTAGAGTCACTTCCCTTTTTGTCTTCTGTCCCAGATTCCGTAGGCTTTGTCAGGAGTCCTCCCATGCCCAATAGATTTGGTAATCCAGCCATTCCTGACAGCAGCATGGGGAACATAGCAGCCATGTTTTTAGCTTCTCCTCCAGAAGAAAGGCCAGTAGGCATTCCCATCAACCCTGCAGTTACTTGCAGTGACTGCAAGTTTTGTAGGTTTTGTTGTAAGGCCTGAAGAGTTGTGAGATCCACACCTGGAAGTAATCCATTGGCTAACAAAGGATTGCCTGAAACACTGGTGGCAGATGCAGCAGCTGCTGCTGCTGCTGTGGCCTTTGCAATTCCACTTTTAGGCCGTCTCCCCCGCCTGCTTACTTCCTCTCTCACCACGGGACCAGTGAGAATACGTTCATACATGCTTTCTGGAAGAAATCCCTGGAAGAAAAATACATTCATTAATAATCCCTACATGAGAATAAAATAAAGAGCTATTAGCTTATCATACAAATAACCATGAAAAATAGGCAATTATTTGTAAATTTATTCTGTACTGATATTAAATAATCAATTATAATAGCAATAACCTAATTCTATATAAGTGGTAGCTTCAAACAGCTCTTCCACTTTTCATTTTATCACAGAATAAGTGACTAAAGAGGTCTTTAGCCTTCCTCCATCCTGTAAAACATAAGATTGTAGTATAATTCTAGAAAATATAAGGTTCAAAAAAATTGTTTCATGGATACTTCCATAACCCTTACATGTTTCACATCATCATTTGTTCTAGAAGACCAAAGAAGTGGCTCCCTTCTAATTGGAAAGAACAATAAAGAAGGAATAGAGGAAGTGAAAGGTTAAAGTAAGATGCTTCATATGGATTATTTTGCTGCCACTTTGGGAATAAAGGAGATAGGGCCATGCTCAAAAGGATACTCAAAGGGGGTAAGATCACCTGCAGTAGCACTTGCAGATTGGGAACCATAAAGTCCAGGACAACAGAGAACAATCTATGCTACTTTCATGTAATTCTCCCATGATTTTCTGGGTCCCAGAACTCTTAGAAGTTTTAGGAGTTTAGAATGCCTGGACCAGCACTATCTAATAGAAATATAATGTAAGCCACATAGGTAACTTAAAATTTTATAGGAGCCACATTTAAAATATGTAAAATAGAAATAGGTGACATTAGTTTTAGTAACACAGTCTATTTAATAGAACATAATCCAAATATTGTCACTTCAATATGTAATCTATAAAAATTGAGATACTTTACATTCTTTTTTTCCAACAAAGTCTTCAAAATCCAAAACCACTGTGTATTTTACAGTTAATTCACATTTCAAGTGCTCAACAGCCACATGTGCCTATTTGTGGCTACTGAGGGGCTACTGTTTGTGACAGTGCAGTTCTAGATAGTGGTTTAAGACAAGACTCATTTGACTATTGTTTAATTTTGTTTTGAATTGAATCAACTTATTTTTTCTCTTTACAAAGGCATCAGGGTTCATTGCAGAAAACACAATAACAACAAAAAAATCATCAACTCATCATTCAGAGATAACCATGGCTAACATTTCAGTATGTGTTCTATTTTTCCCTTGTGCAATTATACACATTCTATAATTCCCCCCACCTCCCTTTCTGAAACAAAAAAAGTAGAATCACACCGAACTTAGTTTTATAGCCTGCCCTTTCCATTTGGACAGCTGTAAGAATAATATCTATTAATTATTGACCATTAGCATATGTGTAGGCTTTACTATCCCAAGAGCTTAAATACTGCTGCTTTTAATATACTGTGAACTTTTACTCCTTTTAGATGTTCTTCTAAGATCTAATTTATTTTATTTATTTATTTTTTAGATGGAGTCTTGCCTCTGTTGCCCAAGCTGGAATGCAGTGGTGCGATATTGGCTCACTGCAACCTCTGTCTCCCGGGTTCAAGTGATTGTCCTGCCTCAGCCTCAGGTGGGACTACAGGTGCACAACACCATGCCTGGCTAATTTTTGTATTTTTAGTAGAGACGGGGTTTCTCTGTGTTGGCCAGCTGGTCTTGAACTCCTGACCTCAGGTGATCCACCCGCCTTGGCCTCCCAAAGTGCTGGAATTACAGGGGTGAGCCACTGTACTAGGCCTAAGATATAATTTTTAAAATAGTTGCCTAGGCTGGGAATGGTGGCTCAGGCCTGTAATCCTAGCACTGTGGGAGGCTGAGGTGGGTGGATCACTTGAGGCCAGGGGTTCAAGACCAGCCTGGCCAACATGGCGAAATATCATCTCTACTAAAAATACAAAAATTAGCCGGGTGTGTTGGTGGCACCTGTTGTCCCAGTTACTTGGGAGGCTGAGGTATAAGAATCACTTGAACCCAGGAGGCAAAGGTTGAAGTGAGCCAAGATTGCGCCACTGCACTCCAGCCTGGGCAACAGAGAGAGATCCTGTCTAAAAAAAAAAAAAAATTAAAAAAATTGCACAGTTTTCCAGAATCTTAATGAACTATTAGTTTATTCTCAATTATCCTTACATATTTGCTCATATATTTGATTACTCTTTGTGGCATCATTCAAATGGTATCTTAGAGGTTAATGTAAAAACAAATAATTATTTATTGATTCTCTGTTCTAACCTGAGAAGCATCTGAGAAATTTGCAACATGTACTGCAAAATAAAAATTGAGAACTGAAAAATGTTGTCACAAGTTCATGGAATATTTTATTAATTACAATTAATCTAAGATATAATTGAGTGGCACCTAATTTGAAAATAATGTATAAGTTAGTATTCATAAAATACTCACAGATTGCTTAACAACATCTCCCCATTCAGGAGCTACTCCATATTCTGAATTTTCTTTTAGGAATCTACATAAATCTTTCAAAGGGGGAGCAAATGCACCTCCAACCTGTAAATTAGAAACAGATTGTTAAATACTAAAACACTATTACACAGAAAACTCTTGCTTGCTTTTATTCTATGCTCTAGAGTTTATTTCCTTAAAATACATATTTTTTGAACCACCTTAGATAATCTTTATGATTATATTAAAAAGGGCCACCACGACCCATATGGACTACTGATGTAATATATAAATATGTGATAATGTAAATTTTAAATGTTTTAAGTAGAATAACTAGAACAGTAAAATGAATAACTACCATGCTAGATAGGCAATATAGCCTAGTTAAAAGTACACCCTCTAGAGTTAGACTTACCAGCTATGTGAACTTGAGCAAATCAGTAAATCTCTTTCAGCCTCAATTTTCTGATCTGTAAAATGGGGATAACAATAATACTTCCCTCATAGGGTTTTATAAAGATAAAATGAGACAATTCAAGTGCCTTAGCATAATGCCTGTCACATAATAAATGTAAGTTATTATATGCCAAGTATTGTGCTAAGTACTTTAAATGTGTAATTTATTTTAGTTCTCACTACCTTCTTTGGAGATAGTATTATTTCTGTTTTTCAAATGAAGGAACTGAGCTTCAGAGAATTTATATAACTTGCCTAAAGTTAGCTAGTACAAGTTAGAGCCAGGATACAAACCTAGGTCTCAAAAACCAATACTGTTATCGATTATATATATATTGATACCCTAAAAGTATAAAATTATACATATCTTTCATATGTGAAGTATGATATAATTAACCAATCATAAGTAAATAATTTGGAAAAAATGTAATATGACACTGAGACAAAATAGTATTCTGAAATTTAAATTAAAAACATTACATTTGGAGAAATGATTTTTACCTACCAATTTAATGTCCCTTTAGAGACTAAAGATATTTCTTGAATAATTTCTTCTTCTATACCACTTTGAATGATTAAATACTGTATCTTGATAGGATACAGACAGGGTTTAATATGATCAGTTATATTACCTACAAGTATTTCTTTGTTTTTTGAGACAGAGTCTTACTCTGTCGCTCAGGCTGGAGTGCAGTGGCATGATCTCGGCTCACTGCAACCTCCACCTTTCAAGTTCAAGCAATTCTCCTGCCTCAGCCTCCTGAGTAGCTGGGATTATAGGTGCCCACCACCATGCCTGGCTAATTTTTGTATTTTTAGTAGAGATGGGGTTTCACCATGTTGGACCAGGCTGGTCTTGAACTCCTGACCTCAGGTGATCCACCCACCTTGGCCTCCCAAAGTGCTGTCATTACAGGCCCGAGCACTGCACCCGACATAAGTATTCTTATATGGTATTTCTTTCTTCTTTTTTTTTAAAGAGACTCACTCACTCACTTTTTTTAAGGTCTCACTCTGTTGCCCAGGCTGGAATGCAGTGGCGTGATCATAGTTCACTGCAGCCTTGAGCTCCTGGGCTCAAGCAATCATCCCTCCTGAGCTTCCTACGGCTGGGACTACAGGTGTGTACCACCACACCCCCAGCTCCTTATATTTATTTATTTATTTAAATAAGTATATTTAAATAAGTACATTTAAGGAAATAAGTATATTTACTTAGTCTCTGTAATTCTGTTGTCTTCTCTTTTTTATTATCTCCTTCATTAAGCTTCTACTGAAAATGGAGGCCCTCTTGGGGGTTTATGGGGATTTAGCAGGTAGATTCTTTTCCTTAATAACTCATCAATCCTTAAGCCTGTACCCGAGAGACTCAAGACAATTAGGAACTCTACAAATTAAGGAACATGAACAAACCTCTCATGAAATTACAACAATTAAAAATAAAATTTAGAATGTTTAATATCAAACCTAACAAGTAAAAATTCAAACTGTTTCATTTCCTTAAAATTGGCTAGCCAAACTCATTCATAATATTTAGCAATGTGAATTTTTGGTATAAGATGAAGTAGAAGGATTTGTAACAAAATCTACACAAGCACAAAATTAGGTAACATGCTACTGAAATGTCACCTTGTTCTTTCCTTAAGACATGTATGCTATACTTTAAAATACTAACATAAAGCTGAATACGCTATCTCTACGAAATTGTGGGAAAAATTAACATTAACTTTAAAGAGTTGGTGTACCCAACAATATTAAAACAACTGTTATTTTAAAATAGTTTTCTTCTAATTCCAATATTTCTTATGAGAAATTCAAATTTTTTGGGTATTTTTATCCTAGCAGTGAGTGCATTTAACAGACGGTAAATCAGAACCAGACCTGTGTAAGGTAATTTAGTGTATGAGAAAAATAATGCAATGAGAAATGTGATGTTCTTACACTGACGCCATTTTTTCTTTCCTATTTGTTGCTTGCTCATCGGAATAAAAAAAGTGTGTCAAAGCTATACATATACAAAACGTGTCACAAGTTTCTATTGTTTATTTTGTGAGGTAAAAGAGAAATATATTAATCCAAACATAAAACAAGAAATCTATGTAAGTCTATTTCTGAAAAATCTCCACTCTATTCATCATTCAGTAAAAGAAGATAAGCCACAAAGGTGGCATTAGTCTACAAGGTACCTTTAAGATATTCTGTTTTCATCAATGAGAAATTGTGTAATATGCTGATTTTGATAGAAAAAGACACGTTAAGGTCATCTGACAGAAAACTGCAGTGATAAATAAATAAATGTATGACGGCTATGTGAATGGTGTCTTCTTAGATGAGAATTTCTCAACTTTTACAGTACAGACATTGTGAATTAGTATTGTGGGGGTTGTCCTATGTACTGTAGGAGGTTTAGCAGCATCTCTGGCTTCTACCCACTAGATACCAGTAGTATCCTCTCCTTGTGGTTACCAAAGATGTCTCCAGACACTGCCAAATATTCCTTGAGAGGTGAAACTACCCCTGGTAAGAATGACTGCTTTTGATGTAGTACCCTTGTATGAGTGTAAAACTATATGCAATGGCACTGCTTAGGCACAGATGTGTTAAATGACTTGCTTATTTCATGTAATAGCTTAGCTAATGAAGTGAGATTTGAAATTAGACTGCATAAAATCATACTGCATGTCTTCCCTCAGAATCTGAGATTCAACTCATTTCCAGGTCTGTTAGAAAACACTACTGAATAATGAAATAGTGTTCTGGAGATCTCTTAAATATTGAATCAATAAAAAACATTAAGAAAAAAACATTAAAATACCTTTCTAGCATTTCTTCTGTTAATCAGTTGAACACGTTCTTCTCCAGTGAGACTATTCACATCTAGTTTATTGGGGTTTCTGCAACGGTGTCTTTTTTGTTTGGGCCTTCCCTCATGAAGCTGCATTCTCTAAAATATATAGATAAAGACATATCTTTAAAGTCTTTAACTGTGCAAAACAATTCAAGATGTTAAATGAGCTGATCCGAGTAATTTAATAGCATTTACCTTTTGGTTATTTACATTTTAAAAATATCTAATCTTTTTTATTTAATTTTTTTGAGACAGGGTCTTGCTCTGTTGCCCAGGCTGGAGAATAGTGGTGTGATCACAGCTCACTGTAGCCTTGACATCCCAGGCTCAAGTGATCCTCCCACCTCAGTCTCTCAAGTCGCTGGGACCGCAGGTGTTTGCCACCATGCCTGGCTAATTTTTTTTATTTTTTGTAGAGATGAAAGTTTTGCCACGTTGCCCAGGCTGATCTTGAACTCCTGGGCTCAAGCTATCCTCCAGTCCTGGACTCCCAAAGTGCTGGGATTACAGATGTGAGCCACCGCGCCTGGCCAAACATTATTTTAATAAAAAGTATCACATCAATCTTTTCTTCAAATTATACGTTAAAAAAGTTAAGCCTGGGCAATATGCCGAGACCCTGTCTCTACAAAAAATCAAAAAATTAGCTGGCCATGGTGGTGTATGCCTACAGTCCCAAGTATTTGTGGGGGCTGAGATGGGAGGACTGCTTGGGCATGGGAGGTTAAGGCTACAGTGAGCCATGAATGTGCCACCGCACTCCAGCCTGGGCACAAAGTGAGGCCCTATCTCAAAACAAAAACAAACAAAAACCCAACAACTCATATCTAGCAATAAAAATTAAAACTCATCCCATCAAACCATGCTACTTCTCTATATAACTATTAACAAAACAGGGCTTAATGTTTGCAGGTATTTCCAGCCAATTAAAAATATTTTCAGGAAACCAACGCTCGAATTCTTCAGCTTAGCATACCAGTCCCATCATGGCCTGAACCTATTCAATTCACCTCTTCTGTTCATTGTTCATTTACTATTACCCTACTCACTCCTCCACATACTCTGGAATATTAAACTAATCACTGTTTTATGAATATGCCTTACAGTCATATCCTCTTTTCTTTTTTTTTTTTTTTTGAGATGGAGTTTTGCTCTTGGCTCCCGGCAACCTCTGCCTCCCAGTTCAAGAGATTCTCCTGCCTCAGCCTCTCGAGCAGCTGGACTACAGGCACCCGCCACCATGCCCAGCTGATTTTTGTATTTTTAGTAGAGATGGGGTACCATGTTGGCCAGGTTGGTCTTGAACTCCTGACCTCAGGTGATCTGCCCGCCTCAGCCTCGCAAAGTGCTAGGATTACAGGCGTGAGCCACCACACCTGGCCATCTTCTTAGTAATTCTATATTGCCTAGAACATCCTCCTCTTGTGTTAACATCCTCCTCTTGTGTTAACCTGGTCAATGCCTACTTACTCTTTTTTCATCCACCAGACGAATATCAGCTCTATTTTCTTTATCTTTCTTCAGAAACTACTCTGCCTAGGCAGAGTTAATTTTTCTTACATCTGTTCCCATGAGACTTTATACATACCTTTATTATAGTATACTCTCCACCATGTTGTAATTATTTAGCTACAGAAATATTACAACAGAGTGTGAGATCCAAGAAATCATTAATGTAAGGTGATTTTTACATAGGAAAATGCTTTTCCTTGGGAAAGCCGACAAGTTACATCTTATAATCTTTAGAGGAACAAATGCTGCCCTTAAGAATATGTTTTCAAAGTCTTTACAATAAAGTAATATAAAATATTATGATAAAATATTTGCAGGTAAAATGATGAATGGATATACAAAGTTAAAAAGTTAATAAAGGCCCTTTTGCAGTGATAAAGAGAAAGGTATGGCAATTCTTCAGAGTCTAGAGTATAGGTGTAAGGGCAAAGATTTTATATTGTTTACTGCTATATCCTCAATCTTTTAAAATAGTAAGTGGTACATTGTAATCACTCAATAAAAAATTGTTAACTGAATAAATAAATGAATGTTATCTTCAACATGTTAAGAAGTTACAGTGTTCAACTCAGGATTCCCATTATTTTTAGAATTGCAATATTTAGCCAGGTGTGGTGGCTCACACCTGTAATCTCAACACTTTGTGAGGTTGAGGTGGGAGGATCGCTTGAGCCAGGAGTTTGAGACCAGCCTGAGCAAGATAGTGAGAGCCTGTCTCTACAAAATAAAAATTGAAAAAATTAACGATGTTAATTTTTGGTCACAACAGATGTGACCAGGCTGTTCTCAAACTCCTGAACTCAAGTGATTTGCCCATTTTGGCCTCCCAAAGTGCTAGGATTACGGCCATGAGCCACCATGCCCAGCCTCATCTTTGATTAACATAAACTCACTGTGCATCTGGAGAGGCATAGAAGATATACTCATAGCTTGAAGAAGAGCTTAAGAGGAGTAGTTTGGACTCTGGATTTAAGAGTTTGTTTGCTGAGTGGACTTGGACAATTTACTTACAACTTTAGTGTTTTAATTTCATTTAAAAAACAGTTATAGGCTGGGTGCAGTGGTTCATGCCTGTGTTCCTAGCACTTTGGGAGGCTGAGGCAGGTGGATTGCTTGAGGCCAGGAGTTTGAGACCAGCCTGGCCAACATGGTGAAACCATGTCTCTACGAAAAATACAAAAGTTAGCTGGGCATGGTGGTGTGCTGGGCATGTGGTCCCAGCTACTCGGGAGACTGAGGTGGGAGAATCACTTGCATCCGGGAGGCAGAGGTTGAAGTGAGCCAAGATCATGTCACTGCACTCCAGCCTGGGTGACAATGCGAGACTGTGTCTCAAAAAATCAAAAAACAGTTATAACAATGCCACATAATCAAGTTATTGTGTTAAATGAGGTAATGCACGTTGTGTGCATAAGTATGTCAGCATAACTGCAGGTACATAGTTAAGTTTCAATACACGTTTACTATAATCATTATTATTTTAAAATAAACTGCTCGAGAAAGGATTGGAAGTTTTGTACCTTAGCAACCTTCACTGGGTCTAACATAGTTCTCTATATTGGAAGTAATTTTTATTATTAAATACTCATTGAATGCAGAATGGAAAAACGGAAAATAACATTGTATTGTATCATGGGAAGGATGGTAATTATTTTTTCCTGCTAATTCTCCTAGGTCTTAGGCAGAGCACATATTTAGCATAAGTGGATGAGAATTTACGCTTCATCGTGATAGATCTGACAATTCATAGCAATAAAATATAACAAGAGTTTTAAGGTGTCACCTACAGGAATAAAAGCTCCCAAATCTTCCACATAACCTGGGTGCTCCTTAAGCCATTTTTCCAAATCCTTTCTCTTTGGTGCATCATCTCCTGCAAGTCTTGTTCCATCTTTAAGATTAATAACTGGAACTGGACTTTCTGTATCAGAAATTCCTTGAGGCTGAGTATAGGATAGTGCTGGATTTATCCCTGTGGAGATCTGTGAGGAGGTTAAGCCTAAAGAAACCTGTAAAAAAACACCAAATGGAATCTTTATTTCCATACTTTATCATTCTAATACTGGTTCAATAAAGCAATTATTTTTGAAGAGAAAAAATAAGTTGTTGCTAAAAATTCTGCTAAATCTTTTAAACTTAAAATTTTTATCACTCTTGGACAGTGCTAAGATTCTAAGATATCATGTAAAACTATATGGCATACTTCTAATTTCCTTATTAATAGTCTATAAAACATTCACAAAACAACAATATGTATATTTACTAGGATTGAATTTTGAACCCAAGGATCAGTTTTCAAGTACTGCTTTACTTACATGATTAGGTGGTTTACTTCTGTTAAAAAAGAAGATGTCAACACCTTCTACATTCTTCCTCCTTCCTCGCCTTTTTTTGACTATAGGCTGGTTGTCTAATATCACACCATTGGCACCAAGGGTTGGTTGAATGGAAGTACCTAATTGAATTAAAAATGCAAAATGGTGATACAAATTTAGTTCTTAAACAAATTGAAAGTAATCCCTTTCCTAAATATATGTGTTAGTTCTTATTTTATACATCTTTAATGTAGAAACTTTTGGACTAAAAATATCATCCCCACCTCTCATTTAAAAACCTGAAGAATTACAACCTCTTTCCATTTTTGATCAGTCTTCTCTATTTTTTTCCCCGATATTTACACATCTTCCCTTCCTTCCTTGGAGAAGGAAGCATGTCTTCTTCCTAGGGTAACATTTTCCTAAGATAACATTTCCCCTTTCTTTGAACCCATTAGTTCCTATAATTTCAAAAGCTTTTTTTTTTTTTAATCATTTGTCTCTGCTTTTTGTGCCAAATATCTTTTTCTACATTATGCTTTTTTTTTTTTCTTGAGACAGAGTCTCGCTGTGTTGCCCAGGCTGGAGTGCAGTGGCATGATCTTGGCTCATTGCAAGCTCCGCCTCCCAGGTTCACACCATTCTTCTGCCTCAGCCTCCCAAGTGAGCCACTGCACCCGGCCAGATTTTTCTAAACTTAAAAATACGGCCTAACTCAAACAAACAAATGTTAAACTTTTGGCCGGGCATAGTGGCTCACGCCTGTAATCCCAGCACTTTGGAAGACCGAGGTGGGTGGATCACCTGAGGTCAGGAGTTCAAGACCAGCTTGGCCAACACGGCAAAACCATGTCTCTACTAAAAATACAAAAATCAGCTGGGCGTGGTGGTGGGCACCTGTAATACAAGCTACTTGGGATGCTGAGGCACAATAATCACTTGAATCCGGGAGGCGGAGGTTGCTGTGAGCCAAGATCACGCCACTGCACTCCAGCCTGGGCAACAGAATGAGACTCTGTCTCAGAAAAAAAAACACTGTCCGTTTTATAACGTCAAAACTTTTAAAAGACTGATCTCTCTTGTGCTCCTTTTTTTCATGAGTAAATAGTTCTTCGATTTCCCATAGTCCATTCCCACCCCAACCTACTTAAGGCATTTTCTTTAAGATATAAGTAACTTTTTAGTCACCAAATTAAACTGACTTCTCTCACTTCGGTAGGCACTCAACAAAAATGTCTGCAAGGGGTATGAATGAAACAGTTCTGTGCATTCATCAATTTTTCTAATAGATATTTTATTAAGTAGCTATGTACTAGGCAGTATGATGGTTTGAAGATGAATAAAACACTTTTTCTTAAAGAGTACATAATCTTGAATTCTCTTATTAAAAGGACATATTATTAAAGGTGAGATGCTTGTTTAAAATAGTTTACATGTTTATAATGAAAAATGCATTTTCAATCATTCAAGGATAATTTATTGAGGAAGTCCTGTGTATTCCTGAATAAGGTGTTGCCTTCTGGCGAGCTGTGTAACTTCGCAGAAGTCATAACCTTCCTCCCATCTCAGTTTCAAAAAGGTACTTAGTTCATATGGTAAGTTCCATTCTGTTTCATACTTCTCATGTCTTCCTATTCTAACACAAACGAACTGCTTTGAATCAACATGATTCTCAACCTCTGACCCCTGTCCTAGGTCTGTTTTTGATGCTTTCCATAACTTAAGATTCAGCTTTCCTAAGCAAATCTGTCCCAGTAAGAATTTACACACTAGCAAGGTCAGTCTCATCACAAAATCACACCATTTTCCTGATATCCAGTCTGTTTCATGCTATTCCTTGCCCTTCTTTTACCCCTTCTAACAACCCTATTTTCTAGAAAGACAATTATTTAGTTGTCCTCTTATCAAATCCTGTTCAATCCCACTTCTACAGGACTCTGGCTAAGTTTCCAGAAAGCAATGACTTTCCTCTTCTCCAGCGTTATTAACTATAATGTTCTATGTAGCAAAATATTGAATGTATTGTCTAATATTTTAATGTGCGTGTCTTGTCTACCAATCAACTAAAAGGAGGAGATAGTGTCTTACATTTCTTTTACTTTACCTTTAGTGTAATCCCTGTACTATATAAAAAACAGAAGTAGTTAATATAATTATCTATGAAAAAACATCTGGTTTCTACCAAAGTGTACATTTACAAACATATTCTATTCGACTAACTCTTCATTTTAATTATATAATACCCTGACTTATTTCTGAGGCTGATTTTAATAAACATTAGCAATTCATTTAAGCCAGAATCCAAATGTAAGATTCAATTTTGAAGTCTGTGTTGTCTTTATTTTAGATGCAAATAACACTATTTTAAAAATAGCTTCTTTGTATTGAATGCTTAAGCGCCAGATACTGTACTAAGCTTTAGAAATGCTATCTCAAATCATCAAAAACAAAACAGAAACAGAGAGGGATTATTAAGCTCATTTTATAAATGAGATGGAAACATTAAGCCACTTGCTCAATGTCACAATATCCAGTAAATGACAGAATTAAAAACCAGGTTGCTTGGTTCTGCCATCCTCTATTCACTACTCCAGGTAGTTTCTGGAATGAACTCTTCAGTTTTGTCTTCTTGTTATAATCTATGCTATTTTACTGTCCTTCATTAATGAAATTACATTACATCTGGTATCTTTACTCAAGGCTTTCCAGGGGGTAATTACACAAGAATACAAAAGGCACAGCCTTTGGAAAATGAAGAATTGTAATAATAGCATCTGTTAAACATCTAATTCTAAAACCTATGAGTACCAAATTTTAACATCTGTTTGGCATCCCATTGTGTGCCAAGCTCTTTATTGGCCACTATATATATATTATTTTATTTAATCCATCTAACAATGTCATCTCTCTCATCCCCACACCCTTCATTTCACAAACAGGAAAAGTAAGGCTCAAAAATGTTAACAGATTTCCCAAAAGTAACGTAGGAAGAAAGATCTAGGTTTCATATTTCCAATTATTAAGATGGATGAGATAAAATGCTTAGATAATAACTGTATCTAGGGTGAATACTTGAGGTTTTAAATATTTTGTACAGCCGCAAAAGTCGTGTTACTTTATTATTATTATTATTTTTCTTTGAGATAGGGTCTTGCTCTGTCACCTAGGAGTGCAGTGGCACAACCATGGCTCAGGTATTCCTCCTGAGATCAAGTGATCCTTCCACCTTAGCTTCCCAAGTAGCTGGGACTACAGGGGCATACCACCATACCCAGCTAACTTTTAAATTTTTTTCAGAGATGGGTCTTGCTATGTTGCCAGGATTGGTCTTGAACTCCTGGACTCAAGCAATCCTCCTGCCTCAGCCTCCTCAAGTCCTGGGATTACAGGTGTGAGCCACCAGGCTTGGCACAATTACTATTGATATTATTATTATTATTATTATTGTTTTTGAGACAGAGTTTTGCTCTTGTTGCCCAGGCTGGAGTGCAATGGCCCGATCTCGGCTCACTGCAACCTCTGCCTCCCCGATTCAAGGGCTTCTCCTGCCTCAGCCTCCTGAGTAGCTGGGAATCCAGGCATGTGCCACCATGCTTAGCTTTTTTTTTTTTTTTTTTGTATTTAGTAGAGACAGGGTTTCACCAGGTCAGTTAGGCTGGTCTTGAACTCCTGACCCTCAGGTGATCCACCTGCCTCGGCCTCCCAAAGTTCTGGGATTATAGGCATGTGCCACCACGCCAGACTCCTACTATTGATATTATTAAAAACAGTATTATTTACCAAAGAATTACTTAGAGGCAAAGGCTATACAATCTTCAGCTGCAATAGCAATACAATGTTCAGGCAGTAGAAATATCAATCTCACTTTATAGTGTAGTTTTAAACAGTAAGAGTAGTGGTATTATTAAGCCCCACTTAGGTTGGGCAAAAGAGCCCATAGCTTATCTTCCCCATTTGTTACCATTTTCTGGTGGAAAAAAAAAAAAGGGCTCCTTGATAACAAAATTGTTAACTGTAAGGCATAATTTGGGTGACTGTAATTGTAAAGCATAATTTGGGGGATTTATTCGTCAGTAATAGAAGCATTGCTAATTCATATTTGAACTGTAATTCATACATGTCTAAAGGTTTACTAATTGGAAAATTACATTGAATGGTTAATGAATCCACAAGAGACCAAACTGATGCTGATGAAGCTAAACTAATTTATAATTTAAGAAGTGGTAATAGCAGCATTTGGAAATAGTGATCAAGACAACACTCATAATACAGCATGAATTGCTTGGCAACTAGACTTAGAATACTGAAGTACAGTGTTTAGCTTTATGCACAAAGAAGGTATAAAGGAAATTCGAGACACTCATCTGCTTGAACTGACAACTAGTACTTTAGGAGATCAGTATGTTGTGGTCCACACATTAAGACTCAGTTGATCTTGAGTATCATTCTCAATTTTTTTTTTTTTTAAGACGGAGTCTTGCTCTGTTGCCCAGGCTGGAGTGCAGTGGCACAATCTTGGCTCACTGCAAGCTCTGCCTCCCGGGTTCACGCCATTCTCCTGCCTCAGCCTCCCTAAGAGCTGGGACTACAGGCACCCACTACACACCCGGCTAAATTTTGTAGTTTTAGTAGAGATAGGGTTTCACCGTGTTAGCCAGGATGGTCTCGATCTCCTGACCTTGTGATCTGCCCACCTCGGCCTCCCAAAGTGCTGGGATTACAGGTGTGAGCCACTGCGCCCAGCCTCTCAATTTTTTTTTTTTAAATTTTCATTCTCAGTTCTTGACATCACACTTTTAGAGGAACACAGATAAAGTACTAAGATAAAACAAAAACAGGCTGGGCGTGGTGGCTCATGCCTGTAATCTCAGAGCTTTGGGAGGCCAGGTGGGAGGATTGTTTGAGGTCAGGAGTTCAGGATCAGCCTAGGCAACATAGTGAGAGACTATCTCTACAGAAATCCAAAACAAAACAAAAACTAAAACCAATGTCTAATGTATTCCTCAATGCCTACAGAGTACACAGCACATGGCATCAATTAGGTATTTAATAAATATTTGTTGATTCAAATTGCCAAAAGATTAGAAGAAAGACAGTTTGGAGGGGAGATCTGATAACTGCTTTCAAAATGCTAAAATTTATCATGTAGACACAGGATTAGGTTAATTATGCATTGCCTTTTAAAGACAGAACTTCGATAATTAAGAAGATCCTATAGGAGGCAAAATTTACTTCCAAATAGAGGCATTTTCTGACAATTTGAGCTGCCCAACAATAAAAAGGGCTAATTAGGCCGGGCGCGGTGGCTCAAGCCTGTAATCCCAGCACTTTGGGAGGCCGAGACGGGCGGATCACGAGGTCAGGAGATCGAGACCATTCTGGCTGACACGGTGAAACCCCGTCTCTACTAAAAAAATACAAAAAACTAGCCGGGCGAGGTGGCGGGTGCCTGTAGTCCCAGCTACTCGGGAGGCTGAGGCAGGAGAATGGCGTAAACCCGGGAGGCGGAGCTTGCAGTGAGCTGAGATCCGGCCACTGTACTCCAGCCTGGGCGACGGAGCGAGACTCCGTCTCAAAAAAAAAAAAAAAAAAAGGGCTAATTAAGGAACCTTGTTTCTATAAGTATTCCATGAGGATGAATGATTACCTTTTAGGGATTAGTCATAAACAACACCTGTATCCTGTAGATGCCTGGACTGTACAATTTCTAAAGTCTTTTTAAAACTTCTCTTTTAACTTCTACCAATCACCATTAATTTGTGATACTGAAAGGCAGTTTGAACTTTTACCTGTATGAAGCAACTTGACAAAATGATGTTCCCACCCAACTACTCAAGGCCCCAAAATGAAAACTGCCCTTTATGTCATGTTAAAAGTTCAAAAAAATATTTATTAAGATTTAAAATTATATTGATTACTTTATAGGCTTAAGAGGCTGCAGCAAAGGAAAAATAAATTTTTGTTACAAGCATCTATAAAAGATTTGGACATGACAGAAAATATTTCATAATAAGACAATTATTACTTGCATATTCACCTGATACTGGTATGGATTTTGGGAAATTGACGAGGCTGGTCTCTGATGCATTTTGAAGCTCTCGAAGCCGAGTGAGGTACTGCTGCTGCCCCAGAGCACCATCTTCACCATCAAATGGTCTTTTCTGAGCAAGCCCTTGCTTCTGAAATGTCAACTTCAAACCACCTTCCTGTTAAATAAATACCATTATTAAGACAGAAAACTGTTTAAAAAAAAAATCTTACTGCAGGATATTAAGAGGAATTTTTTTTTTTACTGAGGAAAAAAATAATTTTTTACTGAGAAAAAAAATGAAGTAAAAATCCTGAAACATCAAAGTTCATTTCTCATTCATAAATCAAATAAAAACATTTTAAATCAATTTCTATAATAACACCAAATTTTCTATCTTGAATGAAAAAAATACAAGTACTCTACACATTTTTCTGAGCAAAACAAGGTTTTACATGTGACTAGTACATTGTAACATTTTCAACTTTAGACATACATCTCTATGTACATTAGTCATATGACATTTTGGAGGACATTACCTATGTTTTAGACAGTAGGTAATAAGTTAAGCTTCAAAAATCATTAAAAAATGAAACATTACTGATAACACGGCATGCTAAATGTTTAAAACAGAAAGTACACTGACATACCATTTAAATACTATATAAAAGAACCAAAACAATTAGAAATTGTCACACAGTTTAAGAAAGCATTTTGATTAGAACTATGTTCAGAAGCATAAGGAGAAAAGCATTATTTAATGACGATCCCTCTAGTAGAACATTCAAGTTTAATAACCTGGATATCATAAAGAAAATAATCCAAATATCAAGAAACAGGTATGTGAAGGAAGGAAGAGTAAGAGCAGGCAGCCATTTGCAGGAAAAGCATGCTGCACACCGCAATCGCAATCAGGCCCTAGGGCAATAAAAATACACATACGTCTTTGATTTTCACTGTAAACTCCTTTTCTCGTACATGCTTCTTCACCTTTGACATCTGTGTTGACTGATCATGTTCTTCTTTAACACCGGCACCTGGGGGAGTGGGTACACTGGGCTCACTGTATTCTGTAGCTGCTCCAGGGCTGTCCAGCAGTTTTGTGGTATAGAAAGAAGCCACTGTGTTAGCATCGTAACTTCTTCTAGCTGAAGGCCACTTTCCTTTCAGAACTGTTTGACAAATACTGTCCAACCTGTTGATCATCACACGATCCTAGAAAAGCGTGCAACATCAAAGTATAATTTTAATAATTAGATCAGAACTTTGGAGATCAAATAGCTCAAGAGTCTTTATGGATTTAACCCTAGTTCAATATATGTGTATGTGCTATGCATACATATTCTCACATATATATATTACAATTCTGCAATAAGTTATTTGAGTACAGATTCCCTTTGGTGAAATTCAAAAATATTATACCATAAGCAGGCATGGTGGCTCACACCTGTCTGTAATCCCAGCACTTTGGGAGGCCAAGGTGGGAGGACTGCTTGAAGCCAGGAGACTGAGACCAGCCTGGGCAGCATAGCAAAACCCCGTCTCTGCAAAAAATTAAAAAATTGTGCCACTATACTCCAGCCTGGGTGACAGAGTGAGACCGTGTCTCAAAAACAAACAGACAGACAAAATATTATACCACAAAGATAGTTTTTTGTTGTTATAATTAAAAAGTAATAGAAACGCCCAATAAAAAGTTCAAACAACTTAGACGTATACAGAAGAGGAGAAAAGCCCTCCATTCTCCCATTTCCCAACCTCATTCTTAAAGGTAAGTATTCCAGCACTAGTCTAGTCACATAATGGAAGACAAATTGGTTAGGCACACTGGCTCACACCTGTAATCTCAGCACTTTGGGAGGCCGAGGTGGGCGGATCATTTGAGGACAGGAGTTCGAGACCATCCTGGCCAACATGGTGAAACCCTGTCTCTACTAAAAATACAAAAAGTAGCCAGGCAGGGTGGTGGGTGCCTGTAATCTCAGCTACTTGGGAGGCTGAGGCAGGAGAATTGCATGAACCTGGGAGGTGGAGGTTGCAGTGAGCCAAGATTGTGCCACTGTAAGCCAGCTTGGGCGACAGAGCGAGACTCAAAAAAAAAAAAAAAAGGAAGAAAAATTGTATTAATCCAATCTTTATTCTTCCACTGAATGTACATGTATTTAAATGAACTTTTCTTTCTAGGTCACAACTGGCAACAGTAAACTTCTTCAAGGAGACTCAGTCAAAAGCACCTATTTCATAAAGAAGCACTTTAAGATTAACTTGAAAGTAAGGATTCATTATCTTTTATTCTAAATATTTTAATGTTATGTTGAGAAGCATATACATTAAAGTAGAACTATTTACTTGATAGTAGTAATTTATACTTTTGAAGCTAACACCAAAATGTTATCCTACATTTTACACTGACCTATTTTTCCACATAGTAAGAATATCTACCATTGAAGCAATATAGAAAAATACTAAGAAATGACCTATCCCAATAAGAAATTATTTCTTTACCTTTGGCCAATATGAGGCTGCCAGCATATATCCACCTTGTAAGATGTAAGCAGACTCTGGTGTCCCATTGTTCATCTGAAAACTATCCTGAGTCTCATCCTGCGTAGTGCTCAGTGATGCGACGCTTTCTTCATCATAGGCTTTCATGTGAGTAGTACTTTCTGCTAAGAACAATTATAATCATATTTTTTAAAGACTACATAAAATAGTTTTATATAGAAAGATCTTATATAATTATTCAGAAACATATAATGTATAATTATAATTATAAATCTTATAATTATAATGTATAAACATCTTATACAAGAAAGATCTTATATAATTATTCAGAAAATGAAAATGTTAGAAGTAAAAACAAATGATAAAGAAAGGGAAGAAAATCACTTAGAATATAAAAAAAGTACCTATCATTATTAGACAGGGTCTTGCTGTGTCGCACAGCCTGTACAGAACTCCTAAACTCAAGCAATACTCCTGCCTCAGCCTCTCAAGTAGCTTGGATTACAGGTGTGCACTACGCCTGACTACATTACTCATTATTTTGAAAACAACTCCTGATTGGTAGACTTCATCTGGATTGGCAGAACTATAAATACCTGATGAGGATACCACAAGGATCTCTTGATGAGGTGACTCCTATAACTCTTAGAATTGGGCATGTTCCTTGCGGCAACCCTGAAAGTTATGCCTATGGAGTTGTTATAAGGACCCCAGCTCCTGCTCATGTTTAATTGGGCTCATTTTCTTGTCCCTGAACTGGTGGACTGCTGCAACGGCTCCTGCAGAAGGGGACCACCAAACATTGTTCTGCTGACAAGCATTTGTCATGGCTGACAAATGGCTTATGATATTCTAATTGGTCTAAGACTCTTGATGACTGCTATATAATATTATCTTTTACTTGTTCACTAATCAACTTGTTCCTGGGGAAAATATAATATTCAATTTAAGACAGTCACAAAGAAATAAAACTATTGTATAAAATTTCTAATTAAATTGCCTGATTACTTTGCAATGCCTTGAATATTGAATAGGGAATTTGTATCAGTAACTCTAGTTTTCTTCTCAATTGCTCTCCTAAGAAAATTTGTATATATAAAACTTAAGCAAACAGGCCAGGTGCAGTGGCTTACGCCTGTAATCCCAGCACTTTGGGAGGCTAAGGCAGGCGGATCACCTAAGGTCAGGAGTTCAAGACTGGCCTGGCCAACACAGTGAAACCCTGTCTCTACAAAAATACAAAAATTAGCTGGACATGGTGGTGGGTGCCTGTAATCCTAGCTACTCAGGAGGCTGAGGCAGGAGAATTGCTTGAACCCGGGAGGCGGAGGTTGCGGTGAGCTGAGATCATGCCATTGCACTCCAGCCTAGGCGACAGAGCAAGACTCCATTTCAAAACAAAAAAAACACCTTAAGCAAACAATTTTAAACATCCTTAAGTTACCTGAAGCAAGTTCTTTTCATTTTCACTTGAAAAGTTTTATTAGGCCGGGCCTGGTGGCTCATGCCTGTAATCCCAGCACTTTGGGAGGCTGAGGTGGGCAAATCACCTGAGGTCGGGAGTTTGAGATCAGCCTGACCAACATGGAGAAACCCAGTCTCTACTAAAAATACACATGGTGGCACATGCCTGTAATCCCAGCTACTTGGGAGGCTGAGGCAGGAGAGTCGCTTGAACCCAGGAGGTAGAGGTTGAAGTGAGCTGAGACTGCACCATTGCACTCCAGCCTGGGCAACAAGAGCGAAACTCTGTCTCAAAAAAAAAAAAGAAAAGTTATCTTAAAAATGTAGAATTATTTTATGCATAGTACCTCGTTTTTGGGCTTCCTCTTCATCACTGTCGCTTTCTTCTGATGAAGATGAAGAGGAGGAGGAGGAGGAAGAGGTAGAGGAGGAGGATGAAGAAGATGCTGAAGAACAAGATGAAGATGAAGAAGAACTAGAGCCTGATCGAGAGTGGGAGCAAGAAGAGGAGGACGATGAGGAAGAAGATGATCTGGAAGAACAGGATGATCTCTCAGAATCTGAGTCAGAATCAGAGCTGGATTCCGATCCTCTTTTGTGGACTCTTGGTTTCTTAGAAGCTGGGTTTGGAGTTAGGGGTTCCGTTCTGGCTGCAACCATGCGTCTGTCTGTTTCACTTTTTCCACCAGATTTCTGGTCTCCAGTAGCCTGTGGTAAAACACCATTCTTTGGACTTACAGGTTCAGATTTTATTAGTGTCCTGGTTTCCACAGAAGACATAGATTCTTCTTCAGAAGACTGAGGCTCCTCTTTAAGGTTTTCACTTTTAACTTTCATCTCCTCTAGAATAATACCTTTAGCATCTAGGAGCCTAGGTAGAGAGGTAAGAGGAGAAGCAGAAAGTGCTACTTGATATTGCTGTAAAAGTGGGGTAGAAGTCCTTGAATGAGCTATCTTACTTTGACTGTAGCTCCTCTGAGCTGCCATAAATGAGAGTTCAGGATCACGAAGAATGTGATAGTCTGTTCGGCTCACCCCATGTTTGGCAGCACCAATAAGCAAATCCCTATCATGAGGGCCACATTCCCACCAGACTGGTAAATCTGGATTTGGATGACAAAGCTTTAAGCGTTCAAACAACTGTGGATGTCGAAGGGCCTGTTCCCGTACTTTCCTTAGAAGTTCAATGCGATACAAAGTCCTAGAAGCACGTTCTTCTGTGATGGGCTGGATAAAAATATTTGGATCCACCAATTCTACATATTGAAAAAAGGACAAAAATATTAATCTCAAAAATCCTCTATTTATAAATAAATCATTATAAACACATCTTTATATATTTATAACAATACCATTTCTAAAATGTGCCTCCATGTAATATCACTGTATAGTTCCTAGAATTTCTTTTCGGTGAGAAGAAATTCAGTGAGGATTTTGAAATTCTGAAATTCCAGTGAGGAGAAAGTTTTAAAAATAAGTACTAAAAATCATGTAACATAAAACACTGGATGTTAATGTAAAACATAGGATTATTTTGGAAGTACATTAATAGAACTGGGAATTTTCTTTTAAGAAATTCCCTATGACCTATGCATTTAATAACACTTGTCTTAAAGACGCAAACACTTGCTCAAACTCACTTATAAATATAAATTAGAACTGTTCAGGGTTGTCCAATCTTTTGGCTTCCCTGGGCTGCATTGTAAGAAGAATTGTATTGGGCCACATATAAAATACACTAACACTAATGGTAGCTGATGAGCTTAAAAAAATTGCAAAAAAAAAAAAAAAAACCCCAAAAACGACCTCATGATATTTTAAGAAAGTTTACAAATTTGTGTTGGGCCGCATTCAAAGCTGTCCTGGGCCATGGGCTGGACAAGCTTGTGTTAAGTGATACTCCATAAACAAATGTAAGCTGGCATATCTCAAACTGCAAAAGGGAACAGGACATTGGAATGAACTCACAGGGGGCAACAAGGGCTTTCTCAAATTTCTAGGGAAACACAGCCACATCTTTCAAACACTGTACAAATTACTAGCTTGAGACAGTTCAGTTTCAACATGAGCTCATGCTACCTCCCCTTTGATAAGGTTATGCCTTTGCAAAAGTGGGTTACTGACACTTGGGAAGTACTCAAGAAATACAGGCTTGCTGAAATAATGCAGGGACCAACATAAGCAGCTCCTAATGCCAAATACGGAACAATCTGAGCAATAAATAAAGACAATACTGGATTGTAACCTATAGAATAAGTATCCATGAATCCATACTGGTATGAATAAATAACTGATTATTAAATAGACGAGAGAGAAGGAAACATCCTTTCTTACAGCAGAATTCCACAGAAAAAACTGCTGTAGACAAGATTTAGTATCTGGAAGATACTAAAAATCAATGGGTGAAAGTTTCAGAAGAAACAAGATTTGTGAAGCTTAAGATATTTGTTAATTACAGTATTTTTACGCTGGCCAAATGTGGCATAAACTACTTTAACCACACAATTAAAGTCAACATCATCAGTAATAAGACATACTAACATCACCAATCCCTTGATACTACATTCTGAGAACACATCATTTCTGTGGCACTCTTGCCAAAAATGCATGACCTCAATCCACTCATGTAAAAACATAAGACAAGCTCAAATTGAGGGATACACAGCTAAATAACTGATCAACACTTTTCAAAGGTATCAAAGTCATTAAAGATAAGGAATAGCTGAGAACCTGTTACAGACTGCAGGAAGCTAACGAGAAAGAAAAAGCAAATACACTGTAGGATCTTGGAACGAAAAAGAACATTAGTTGAAAAATTGGTAAAACTAAAATAAGTATTTAGTTTAATTAATGGCATTAATGTTAATTTCCTGTTTTGATAATTATACTATAATTACTCTGATAAAATGTTAACATTAAGAGAGGAAGGGCCGGGCACAGTGGCTCACGCCTGTAATCCCAGCACTTTGGGAGGCCGAGGCGGGTGGATCATGAGGTCAGGATGTTGAGACCATCCTGGCTAACACAGTGAAACACTGTCTCTACTAAAAAAAAACCCAAAAAATTAGCCGGGCGTGGTGGCGGGCGCCTGTAGTCCCAGCTACTCAGGAGGCTAAGGCAGGAGAACGGCGTGAACCCAGGGCGGAGCTTGCAGTGAGCCGAGATCACGCCACTGCACTCCAGCCTAGATGACAGAGCGAGACTCCGTCTCAAAAAAAAAAAAAAAAAAAAAAAAAGAGAGAGATAGGAAGGGTGAGAGATAGATGGAAACTCCTTGTACATTTTTTGCACTCTTCTGTAATTTTAAAAGTAGTTCAAAACAAAAAAACTTGAAAAAAAATCAAGAACCATGCAAAAATCAACATGGAGCAGGAAACAAGGTGGGAAGTACACAGTCTACTTCTAAGATTTGAAAAGTTATACAGTGCCCAACCAGTGCACACATTTGATTAGTAATTATGGCTACTTAAGAAAGAAGTATTATTTTTTCTTTGAGTGTGTTTTTAAATAATTACTGGATTGTGAGGACATAAATATGTATTGAGCTGTCAGACCTAATTATTCATTAGACAGAAATGTTAGGTAATTCTTCTGGCCTTGAGTGCTGTGAAAAAAATTACTGAGACATTAAGGACACTGTAAAGTGAGGAAATTTGAGAAATGCTCTAAGTAGAACCTCAACCTCACTCACATTTTTTTAAACAAAGCATTAATATGAAATCAATTTTACATTTGATCTTAGCCAAAAGGCTAAGAGAAGCAACTGAAATTTAACATGACATAAAAGCAAAACGTAATATTATTTAACATAGACCAATTATTGTCCCATTTATCTTATATTCTATTAACATGAATCATCATTTGAGATGTGAATAATATTTTGTTTTTTTTTTTCTTTTTTTGAGACAGAGGCTTGCTCTATCGCTCATGCTGGAGTAGAATGGTGCGATCTTGGCTCACTGCAACCTCCGCCTCCTGGGCTCAAGCGATTCTCGTGCCTTGGCCTCCCGAACAGCTGGGATTACGGGTGCCCGCCACCACGCCCAGCTAATTTTTGTATTTTTAGTATAAACAGGGTTTCACCATGTTGCCCCACCAGCCTTGACCTCCCAAAATGTGGGGATTACAGGCGTAAGCCACCATGTCTGGTCTGAGATGTGAATAATGTTATTGAACCAACAAAACAATGGGAATATCCAAGCAATGCATGTGTGCCTACACTGGTTTATGAGGGATGTCCAGCACGCATCTCACTTGAACACCGCAGGTCTGCACTCTTCCTGCAAATGGGACCATGTTTGATTATTATAAAAGAACAGTTACCTAGAATTTTCTCTCAATTTCTATTAACATACAAATAGGTTTTTCTTATCCATTAAAAAGTCTCCAAGCCATTTTTGCATTAATCAAGCTGACATCATAAAGCCATTGCCACCTTCTAGCTTGAATGATATGTTCATTTTTTAATGCTATGATTACATGCTTATTTAGGGTGATACAGTTCTCCTGCTTCTATAATACCTATGTTAATCTTCCTTTTTTAAAAAAACCAAACTTGTGTAGCATTTTGCATCCATCAGTTGGAAGCAGGATGGAAATAAACACACTTAGATAATTCTTTTTTTTTTTGAGACGGAGTCTCACTCTCTCACCCAGGCTGGAGTGCAATGACGCGATCTCAGCTCACTGCAATCTCCACTTCCCAGGTTCAAGCGATTCTCCTGCCTCAGCCTCCCGAGGAGCTGGGATTACAGGTCCGTGCCACTATACCCAGCTAATTTTTTGTATCTTTAGTAGAGACGGGATTTCACCATGTTGGCCAGGATGGTCTCGACCTCCTGACCTTGTGATCCACCTGCCTCAGCCTCCCAAAGTGTTGGGATTACAGGCATGAGTCACTGCGCTGGCCACACTGAGACAATTCTTAACAAAAGAGACATTCAAATTAACATTTGAATTATCTTTTAAACATTTGAATTTATCTTTAAAAAACAGTTAAAATGACAAGCTGTTTGTCTTCTAATGTGCATTTTAAACTAAAGTAAATATGATACTTATAACAAAGGTTGGTGTTGTAGGTTTCTGGCTTGTAGACAGAGCTAAGCAAATTTTTATAGAGAGGATTTCCAGAGTGGTGGCTGTTGTGAGGCAAGTGGTATGACTTACTGTTTGTGTGCTCTCCACTATAAAGCTATAGAATGGGAAGCCCAGGACCAAATGTAAGCTGAAAGCTTCTTGCGTCTCTTCAAACTGCTTGTCCACGGCCAGAGAGAAAGCCTGGTGTAGCCTGGACATACAGTGTATGAGCCAGAAAAAGGAGTTTCCTCAGGAACTGGCCATGGAGGCCTTTGATCTTCTTTGAAATGTCACTCAAAAGGAAGCTCAATTTTGACACATTGTTTTCAATGAAGCCAATCATCTCCAGCTTTTGGAGGGTTAAAAGCTGCTGAGGAGGGTATATGACTTGTCACTTGACAAGTTCTTCCAAACAAAAAAGGTAAATTTTGAAGATGGCTGCTGCAGAGCGCAGACCAATACACTGCGTGATAGCAGACCTGTCCACAAAAGCCATGTCAGTCTTCACGGTGATGTTGGGAAGTAGTTGGAATCACTACATTAAAATGCCTTTTAATTTAATTTGGGTCAAGACAGTGTTGAACATGCCAATGGCGCCTGATGGCTTTCATTATGGGTGGCTGTGAGACTTTCTATCTCATCAATCAGTGAAAATGCCACAGCATCTTTATAATCAATCAAATCTTAAATCTTCTGGAACATCTTAGTTATCAGCTTGTCACTTTTGGAAAACTGCTTAGAAAAGAGGCTAGGGCTATTTATTTCAATTAATTGGCCATACCGATACCTGCTTGAAAGTTTAATAGTCAACTTCTGGGCTAATGCTTTACATAGGAATGTTTTTCCAGTTCCTGGAGGACCCTGCAGCAGCACCACCTGGTTCCAGGTGCTGAGGCTGCTGTTGACATTCTTGTCTGAAAATGGTAAGGTTGTAATCATATAATCAAGGTGTGATTTGACTTCCCACATCAGACACTAGGCTGTTCCAAAGCCCATGGGATTTGGCTGCAGGCAGAACCCCATGATTTGCCACAATTCTATCTTCTGTCTCTTCCTCCAAATTTTCACTGCTAGGGCCATCTTCATTCTGTTGGAAGATGTGAAGTGCAATAGTGCATGCACTCAGATCAATGAGCTATGGGTCTTTAACCTTTAATTCTGTGTCAACAATAGAATCCTGCATATTCCTGGTCAGAAAGGGTTCATCAACCAGTCCACGTATAATCACCAAACACACTATTATGTTTTGTGAGTAAACTTTCTGTTCATTTATTTTAGGGACAAGGTCTGTTGCTCGAGATCAAGTGCAGTGGTGTCATCATGGGTCACTGCAGCCTCGACCTTCTGGGTCCTAGTCCTGGGTCTTGGGTCCAGGTCCTGGGTCCTGCCTTAGCCTCTCAAGTAGCTGGGACCACAGTCATGCACCACTACATGTGGCTATGATTTTTTGTTTGTTTTTGTAGACATGGGGTCTCCCTATGTTGCCCTGGTTTGTCTCAAACTTCTGGGCTCAAGTGATCCTCCTACTTTGGCCTCCCAAAGTGCTGGGATTACAGGCGTGAGCCATTGTGCCCAGCCTGGTGAGTATCTTTCTAACACTCAGCTTTATGTCTTTTTTTTTTCTTTTTTGCAGTGCTGCCTCTGTACTGATGCACCTCCATGTGGACTGTCCGCGACTTGGCCATGCAGGGCAGTGCCTGCTTTGGGTTGCCCACAGCCTTCCCCATGGTGCCACTGGAAGGAGTGGGATCCTGGCCTGAGCCTGGCCACCACCGCCTCATGCCCCTGCCTCAAATATCCTTACTCACATTTCTGAGGAAGCCCTACATTTTCAAAGATTATTTAGTAATTAGCCCTTTCCCTTTTAAAACTAGAATCAAAAGTGATAAATATATTCATATCACTATATCATTGATGGGAATTAAGAAAATTTTTTAAAAATGAGGGCCTCTTGCCAACTATAAATGACACAATATTTTGCTTTATCTGTCATTTTAAACTCATTTATGGTTTTCCAGTAGACCTGAAAACAGACTGAAATCTACTCTGAATTACCTAGTAATCAAGTGATTGGCTACTCCATTCAGTGAACTGACAAAAAAATCTGTTAGGAAATACATTTAAAACAAGTAAGGAAATCTGTTTACTATAAAACAGGAATAGCAGGCCATTGGGTTTAGCAGTCAGAAATCATACACAACAAAGAATGGAGACAATGGTTCATGACATAGCATTACTGAGAAGAACTGTTGACAGGATGAGCTATGTCTCTGGGCTTTGAAGACAATGAAATGCATCCCAGAACAATTCGTTAGTTGAGTTGCATCAACACCTCTGCTTAGTAGTCTTCTGTGAAGATGGCCCTGGGAGATCTTTTCTAGAAAATTCTTTAAAATGTTTTATGAGTGGGGGCTTCATTCCTTGTAAAATTATTTAGGTAAATAAACCCTCTAGTGCAATTCCTCTAAGATGGACTGAAAATATAGGTTAGTTCTGTTTAACAAAAGCAATCCTTTATCTTCTACCACCTCCTAATCATAAATCGATCACTAAACTCTACCTATTTTCTTAAAACTCCATGTATACCTTTATTCTCTTTAGATCTCATTTTAATAGCAGGATTAAAGAATAGGGGATCTTTAAGCTAGTTTATTTACAATTCTAAAAAATTATTGACAAGTTGAATTAGATAGTATTGAAATTTCACATAAAAGAGACAAATTGGAAATTTCTGAATTTTAGTGATTTTTGCTTCTTTGACCGAAATAAGGAAAAAAAAGAAATTTTATACATACCTTCTTTGGAAGGAAGACGACAAACCCTCCGACACATGGACATGAATGCATACAAATATTTTTCCAAACTATCATCAGTTTTCTTATGTAGCCTAGCCATAGCTCTAAATTTTGTCCAATCAAACTGGCCTCTGTCAGGGTCAAAAACGACTCCAAATGTAGATACAACCCTATAAAAGTCAGCTTCTTCTCTTCTTGTCCATCTGTTTTGAGTCAGATTAAAACAAAAACCACACTGGTCACTAAAATTAATATTAATACTAAATATAATTACTATAATACAAACTTAAAACATTTCAAGTACCTAACACTATAGGATTAAATACAAGATTGCTGCCTTGTAAAACATTTTAAAATGCTAGTTAACTCATCTATCCAGCCATACGTTTTTTAAAAAAATTTACTTTTAATGGGCCGGGAGCAGTGGCTCACGCTTGTAATCCCAGCACTTTGGGAGGCTGAGGCAGGCAGATCACGAGGTCACGAGATCGAGACCATCCTGGCTAACACGGTGAAACCTCGTCTCTACTAAAAATACAAAAATAAAATTAGCTGGGCCTGGTGGTCAGCACCTGTAGTCCCAGCTACTTGGGAGGCTGAGGCAGGAGAATGGCGTGAACCCAGGAGGCGGAGCTTGCAGTGACATGAGATTACGCCACTGCACTCCAGCCTGGGCAACAGAGCGAGACTCTGTCTCAAAAAAAAAAAAAAAAGAAAAACAACCACTTTTAATAGTTAAGGATGTGTGCCTGTGACACAGCCTCAGGAGGTCCTGATTACATGTGTCCCCAACGTACTTTTAAAAGTATACACTATTCCTTCAGACAATAACAGTGTTTTGCATTTTTACTATGTGAGAAAATAAGCACAGGATACAAAATCATATAAGATGACACTGCCCTTCAGGAAAAAGATAAAATCAAACACATTTATAGTATAAGGTAATGGCTTATATTTGTATGAGTTAAAGAAACCAAAATTTTCAGGAGAGCACAGAAGATAGAAGGATTAGTTCAGACTTGACAATCAAGAAAGGCATCACAGAGTAAGACGCATTTCAGATGGGACAAGGCGAAGGTTAGGGAAAGCTAGGAAGAAAGCACAGAGTAAGCAAAGAGGGAGTGCTCCATATTGTAGGGGAAGGATGAGTATTCCAGATTGACAAGGATATGGCTTATATTGGGGACAAAGCCAGATAGGGTTTGGGTCAGATTATGAAATGCCCTAAATGCCTGGGTAAAAGTAATCTCTTTCAGTTGAAAGCTCCTGATGCTTTGAAATGGTAATATTATCATCATGCACCACAGATCTGCAAACCTCAGTGCATGTGTAGAACCCTGTCCTTGCTTAACTCACAGGATTGTTGTGTAAATGAGAAAAAACATATTGGAAAGACCTTTGAAAAATGTGAATGGGCCATTTTTATCATAGTGATACATTAAGAAGATTAATGTAATTATGATGTAAAAATAGTTAGCTTGGGAAACCCAAGTCATTCAATCTGCGTAATAAGAATAAAAATGGGAAAAATGATTAATTGAAAGACTACACAGGACAAAAAATATGACAGAGTGCCCACTCCCAAGAAGATACAATTGAGAAAGACATAGAAAGGAAGAGTTGAATTTCATTACAGTATCTTTTATTATTGTGACAAACAAGTAGTTTACTTAGATGAGTTGCTATGTGAGTACAAAAAATAGAATACTGTGAGCTAGACTGGTTTAAAAAATTAATAGAAGAGGCTGGGTGCAGTGGCTCATGCCTGTAATCCCAGCACTTTGGGAGGCTGAGGCAGACGGACCACTTGAGGTCAGGAGTTCAAGACAAGCCTGGCCAACATGGTGAAACCCAGTCTCTACTAAATATACAAAAATTAGCGAGGCATAGTGATGCACACCTGTAGTCTCAGCCACTCTGGAGGCTGAGGCAGGAGAATCGCTTGAACCCCGGAGGCAGAGGCTGCAGTGAGCCACGATTGTGCCACTTTACTCCAGCCTGGGTGACGGAGGGAGACTCCGTCTCAAGAAAAAAAAAAATTATTCGAGGAAATGGGCCATACAATGAGCTCTGAAGGATGGGCTAGGTGTGAAATAAACAGGTAGAAAGGGTGTTCCAGGTGACAGAAACAATATAGGCTAGGGTATGAAGTCAAGAATAAGTAGGGCACTCTGGCTGAGGGAAAAGAAGTGGATAAAGTTAGAAATGCATATTAAAACCAAAAATGAAGAGACCTTCAAACTTAGGCTTAAGAACTTAACACTTTTTACCTATACTAAATAAGGAGCCATCGAATATTATGATAAAACTAATATTTTAGGAAGATTAATCCCAATTCAACAGATGGAGGGAAAATCTGTAGTAGATTAAAGACGGTCACAAATGCTTTGCCACTCTTCCCATTAACAGGTAGAATCTATTTCCCTTTTCCCTAAATCTGGGCTGGCCTTGTGGCTTTTTCTGACCAACAGAGGGTGGCAAAAATGACATTTTGTAACTACTGAGACTGGGTCATAAGAAATCTGCAGCTTCTGCCTTTCTACTTGGAATAGTCCCTCTCGGGATCTGAGCTCCCAGCTGGCAGCTAGCACCAACTGTTAAGTCGTATGAGTGAGGCTACTGTGGCTCTTTGGCTCTTCTAGGTATCTCAGAAACCCAGCCAACAGCATACAATGCAGAAGCAGCACCTGAGTCAACTCACAGAATTGGGAGAAATAAAAAATTAATGCTGTTTTAAAGCATTGTGTTTTGGGGTAGTTTGTTATGCAACAATAGATACCAACAACAGTTCATTTACAGAGTCAGTAGTATTTGAAAATTATGACTAAGATAACTAAAATCTTAAGTGTCAGACTAAATTTTAAGTATGATCAATGTGCTACAAATGAAACAACAAATGAACAATTTATCAAAAGAACAATATATCTTCCAGAGAACATCCAAGGACACGGGTAACAAGGAAGTCAGGTTATGCCAAAGATAGCTATTCTTTCCCATGTACTCTATTCAAGAAGTTAAAGCTTGTGGAATGAGAGAAGTTTGCCTGTCTTTTTAACAAGGTCGCTTGCAATTTGTTCCCTTTGACTTCAGTAGTTCCAAGGATTTGCTTCTGAATAAAGGAATGTATGCTTTCCATACATTTTTATATTTCATAAAAGTCTGGATATAAAATATAAAATACGATAGAATGGAATTTAATTAACATAAACTTTTGTTCTACTGATAATTCTTTTCTTTTTTTTTTTTTTTGAGATGGTCTCACTCTGTCACTCAGGCTGGAGTTCAGTGGTGTGGTATCAGCTCACTGCAACCTCTGTCTCCTGGGTTCAAGCGATTCTCATGCCTCAGCCTCCTAAGTAGCTGGGATTAAAGGTGCGCACCACCACACCTGGCTAATTTTTGTATTTTTAGTAGAGATGGGGTTTTGCCATGTTAGCCAGGCTGGTCTCGAACTCCTGGCCTCAAGCAATTCACCCACCTCGGCCTCCCAAAGTGCTGGGATTACAGGTGTGAGCCATGGCGCCCGGCCAATGATTTGATTCATGAGTTTGCTCTACACTTTCACTTGTTTCTGCTTTTTGAGACAGTCTTGCTCTGTCACTTAGGCTGCAATGCAGTGGCACAATCACGTGTCACTGCAGCACAGACCTTCCGGGCTCAAGTGATACTCCCACTTTAGTCTCTTGAGTGGCTGGGACCACAGGCATGCGCCACCACACCTGGCTAATTTTTGCATTTTTTGTAGAGATGGGGGTCTCGCTTTGTTGCCGGGGCTGGTCTGGAACTCCTGAGCTCAAGCAATCTTCCCACCTCGGCCTCCCAAAGTGCTGGGATTATAGGCATTAGCCACTGTGCCCAGTTATTTATTTATTTTTTAAATACCTCAGTGTTCCTAAACATGACAAAAAATGATTAAAGTATGGTTAGTTAACTATAAAACACAATAATCTTTGTAAATTTTTACCACACTTATACATATATAAATGTGTTAGTATATATGTGTGTACGTGCACAAGGTATTTTGCTTTGACCAACATTCTATGTATGTTTTCCACAAAGCGTGATAATTGTACCCAGACAGGCTTTGGAATGGACAGCTATATTTACACACAATGCATTAAAAATTTAGTGTTATTGTCTTACCTTTGCTGTCTTTCTATCTTGGCTGCCATTTTAGGATTAAGAGTGGCTTCCTCATAAATAGGCTGCATTACACTGGTAGGCACCGAGAAAGTTGGTTGTATCTGTTGAATTTGTCTGTTTTTATTAGTACGCTGGTATGCAGTGATGAGACGCCTCAAACGTGTGGTTAAAGCTGACTGAGTAGGCCAATATACTTTATCACCCTCCATCAGTTGACCATCTATAGTTAAATAAGTAATAGTAACTAAACAGATACTGTATGAAGCTCACAAAAGTAGCAACTTTACTTTAAAAATTTTTAATTCAATCTATGTGGGAAAAAAAAACCACATTTCTCATCATAAAAGCTTCTTTTAACAATAGCTATAGGAAACATTACAACAAACTTTAAGAGCAGTTCAAAGTAGGTAGAATACAGTGGAATAAAGAGTTGCACAGCAAATACAACTCTTGCATGTCTAGTATATATCACACTGGCTGGCAAATATTCAAGGCTTTAACTTAAATAAACTAAAAGCCAAAGTGAATCCATGAGACACTGAATATTGCAAACGTTTCTCATGGAAGCCTTCTGTATTAAGTTTATCTCAGTTTAATTAGAATCAAAATATTTTAAGTCATTGGGAAGAAACATTTTTAAAATTCAAGATGACAACAATGTAACTTTTAAGTTTTAAGTTTTATCCACCTAGTAAGTGTAGGCTCTAATGCTCTATTTCCAAGGTGTAATAGTATAATTATCTATACCATAATCAAGCTGTAATCATTCATACTAAGCAAAAACTACTTTTTCTTTTTCTTTCTTTCTTTTTTTTTTTTTTTTAAAGACGCAGTCTCGCTCTGTCGCCCAGGCTGCGGTGCAGTGGCCGGATCTCAGCTCACTGCAAGCTCCGCCTCCCGGGTTTATGCCATTCTCCTGCCTCAGCCTTCCGAGTAGCTGGGACTACAGGCACCCGCCACCTCGCCCGGCTAGTTTTTTGTATTTTTTAGTAGAGACAGGGTTTCACCGTGTTAGCCAGGATGGTCTCGATCTCCTGACCTCGTGATCCGCCCGTCTCGGCCTCCCAAAGTGCTGGGATTACAGGCTTGAGCCACCGCGCCCAGCCAAAATCTACTTTTTCATTCCTAGTTGAACTATGGCAGGGTGAGGCACTGTTCCTCTGGAATGCTGGTGGGAGTGAGTGTACTCTTGTGACAGTGCATTTCTATCTTGATATCAGATGGAAGTAGAAGCAAGACCTGGCACAGAAAGGCTTTGTAGAAACTAGGTGATAAAGAATGACTCTTAATGTCATACAATGAAAAAGAAGTTGAATATATTATTGGATCAACACTTTAATGATGAAATCTCACATACAAGTTTATCAAGTCATAATGTCATCAAAACCTATACTCTATAAAAGCTCAGTGAGTCACTGCCTAAAGATTTTATAACAACTAAAAGTACTGTTAAATTCCCAGTCAACTAGTATGTCCTATAATGATTACAACTGCAGTCAATAAAAATGTTTATATGTGAAACATTATAAAAGTGTAATAGTTTATTGATCTCATAGTATGATTAGAATATGAATTTACAATAATACTAAGTATAGAAGTAAGTGCAATTTACCTCCATCTGCTATAACAAGATCTCCTGGTGAGGAAACATCATCCTTTTAAAAGAAAATAGAAACTTGTCACAGGGTAATTGGGTCAAGAGATACATAAAAAAAGGAAAGAGAATCAAACTTCTTTGTAATAGCTGTTTTTTCCCCAATGGAATGTTAAATAATTAATTTAGCAAAAATAAAACTTTTAATTGCTTATTCTCCGTTTTCATCCTTTCACACTTCTCTATTGCTTTTGACAATTAGACATTTACTAAAAGTATTTCCTTTTCTATGATTACTGTTAAGCTAGTTTCTTTTCCTCCAAACTTCCTCTGTGAGTATGCCCTAGGTTTTATTGCTAAGTGCGTTTTTTTCCCCTTTCTTATACCAACTGTTAGATAACTTACTCATTTTCATATCTGGTTATTAGGTAAGCTACAAATCTTTTCCTTTTCAGCCTTAAGCAGTTTGCTTGTGCTGTAGATCCAGTTTTTGTCAACAAAGCATCTTTAATTAGCTATTCCAGTATTACCTTATATTCATAACTTTAGCAATTTTATATCAATGACTACTAGTTTCTATTGTTGTTTTAAAAAAGCCTGAAGTTTAGAATCATAATTCCCTTGTAGGTTTCTCTTTTCCTCTGGTTGCTTTTAATATCTTCTCTTTGTTTGGTATATCTTCAATTTCACTGTTATGTTTCTTGGAATGGACTTAGTTTTATTTATCCTGCTAAGACTTACTGTATTTCTTGAAACTGAGGAGTCATGTATTCATAACATCTGAAAAATTCTCAGCTGCTATGGTGCTTCTTATTCTCTTTAGTCTCTCCTTCTGGAATACCTATTCGATACATGCCAGACATTATCATGCTATCCTCCTTGTTTCTAAATTTTTTAATACATATTCCACTGTGTTGGTTATTGATTTCAGTCTCTTTGCTCCAAATTTATTGCCTTTCATATTTTTCTTTTTTCTTTTTTTTTTTTTTTTCTGAGACAGGGTCTCACTCTGTTGTCCAGGCTGGAGTGCAGTGGCATGAACACACCTCACTGCAGCCTCAACCTTTCGGGCTCAGGCGATCCTCCTGCTTCAGCCTCCTGAGTAGTTGGGACTACAAGCAAGTGTTATCTTTTTTATTTTTTGTAGGGAAGCAGTCTCACTATGTTGCCCAGGCTGGCCCTCAACTTCTGGGCTTAAGCAATCTCTGTTCCTTTGCCTCCCCAAAGTGCTGGATTACAGGAGTGAGCCACTGCATCCAGCTCCTCTCATACTTTTTTTTTTTACCTGCTCAAAGAAAATGGTTAAATAGCTCTTTAAATAGTTTTTCCTCTGTCAGTCAGCATGATATAAAGCTTTGTTAGTAAAGCAAACTGGAGAGACACTGTAGGAGGAAAAGGGTTTTCCGTCCTAATTCTGGTGAGCACTTCCATTGCTTAGTTCCCATAGCAAGGCCACTTCCCCAATGCCCAGCCCCCACAATTTGAGCAGTTTCTTTTCTCTGAGACAGGTCTCCCTCTATCACCCAAGAGTGCAGTGGCATAATCTCGGCTCACTGCAACCTCTGCCTCCTGGATTCAAGTGATTCTCCTGCCTCAGCCTCCCAAGTGACTGGGATTACAGGCGCACGCCACCACACCTGGCTAAGTTTTGTATATTTAGTAGAGATGGGGTTTCACCATGTTGGCCAGGCTGGTCTTGAACTCCTGACCTCAAATGATCCACCCACCTTGGCCTCCCAAAGTGCTGGGATTACAGGCATGAGCCACTGTGCCTGGTCAATTGGAGCAGTTTCTTTAGCACCCTTAGCAGCTTTTCCCAGCAACCTCCCTCTTGAGTGGTATTGTGAGCAGAGTGCTTCCAGTGAGACACTTTCCCAGGAAAATCTTCCTTGGCAACCTTACAGGGCAGATTTACAGGCAGTTTCAAAGGGTAGCTTTTTGGCAACTTTTCTGCCATCCAGTGAGACATGGCCATATCCTCCTACCAAAGTCTGGATCTTGGCCCTGATAGGGATGGGACTCTTCCATGGGAGCTTTATCTGAGTCCTAGGAGTGGTAGATGCTGCTTTTATATGCTATTCCTATATTCTTTAGTCTTTACTTTTTACTAATCTATCACTGTATTATAATAATTCTTTACATTATACATTCCCTGTTCAAATGACTATTTGGGTTATCTCTCCTGATTGGTCCAGACAAATCCATTATGCTATACTGGATAATTTCTTCACATCTGTTTTCCAAATCATTTCTCCCTTCATGAACTGTGTCTAATCTGCTTTTCCAGGAGAATGTTTAATCTGTTTGTTGAGTTTTACATATCAATAAATGTATTTTCCACGTTTTTCTTTCTCTCTCTTTTTTAAGAGATGGGGTCCCATTATATTGCTCGGGTTGGTCTTGAACTCCTGGACTCAAGTGATCCTCCCGCCTTGCCCTCCAAAGTGCTGGGATTACAGGCATGAGCCACATTGCACTCAGCCTTTTCCCACTTTTAAAGTTAAATATCATCTTTTTCACATCTTCTTAGTGTTTTAAAATCATATCTTGTCTTTTGTTCCTGGTTCTTTCTTTAATGTCTTTAATCATTTAAAAATTTACTTTAAAAAATTTCAATAGGATTTTTTTTTTAAATTTCAATAGATATATCAGAAGTTCTCAGGGGTCTAATCTTATTCTTTATTGCATGCTAACATTCACTCATGGTACATGGTTTCTCAATTATTTTTAAACTTGGGGTTTTTACTTCATTTTATGGAGGGCTTCATCTTTGGAACTCTTGCATAGTCTGGGTTGAACTGTTTCTTCCAGGTGCTTTTTGTTTTTACCTGGCACCCTAGATATATTACCAGTCAAGGACTGATCCTTTTTTATATTATACTGAGGGCTCTTGGACCACACAGATAAAGTAAAAGACAAACCATGAACTCAAGAGAAGGTGGGTCTACGGTTACAAATTCTCAAGGGAAACAATAATTTTCTTACCCAAAGTCCATGATGAGATAAATTTCCTTGTTATTTCTCTGTGCTGTTAGTCAGTAATTACTGGCCTTTGAGACTCCTGACCTTATACAGGATTTCGGTTCTCATTGTCCACACACTGAAGCAAGCCTTGTCTCATGCCCTCATCAAAGCCCCTTAGCTACCAAGTCCAGCAAATCCTACCTGATAGTTTTAGCGTCATTTAGCCTTCTACCACATTCTCATCAATATTAGACATTCTTTGTCTCTTATAACATCCTTTTTCCCACTCTACAGATTATTTTCTGTACTTTCATCTTCTTCTTTCTTTTGACATTCTACAAACAGAGTACTGAGAACTATGCTTTGGCTACTCAAAAGTCCTTGATGCTCTACCCTCTATCTCAAAACTCTTCATGTACGTATAGTTTCTAACTCTTGCAGTATATATTTAGTATCTAGTTCTCACTCTCCTTTGGGATTTTGCTCTTGGACACTGTGTTTCTCAGCTCTAAGAAGTAGAGCAGGTGGGCAAGCCCCATTCCATCCACATGTCCAAGCCAGTCCCCATCTTGTCTAGAAGGGGAGATCAGGTGAATTCTGAGTGATTATTTGGGATGTTTGTCAACCCCAGTTGATCACTTACTTAGCTAATCTGAGGAACAGAAGAATTATGTATAACAAAAACAAAAAATAATACAAAAGAAAAAGCAAACACAAGAAACCAAAGAATATCTAAAATTGAGGATTTAAAAATATAATCCAACGCATACCTCTATATCATCTTTAAAGATGGCTGGGGCGGGTTTGTATTCTGGATCTTCCACATCCCTGTTAAAATACAATCAAATGCTGTAATTACTGTAATGGACTTAAGAGTTCACTTGATAGGACAAACAAAGTCTTGTTGGAGGGTTTTAGTTTGTTTTAAAGGTCAGACTGACATCTCTTCTCTAGCCAGAAGACTCCAAGACACAGCAGGAAGGCTGTTATATAGCAAATAGGGAGAAAGCTAGCTCTAATGTCCCCTTACTCACAAGTTCACTTTTATTTTTATTTTTTTGAGATGGAGTTTCGCTCTTGTCGCCCAGGCTGGAGTGCGGTGGCACCTCTCAGTTTACTGCAACCTCCGCCTCCCGGGTTCAAGAGATTCTCGTGTCTCAGCCTCCCGAGTAGCTGGGACTACCAGTGCACATCACCATACCTGGCTAATTTTGTATCTTTAGTAGAGGCGGGGTTTCACCATGTTGGCCAGGCTGGTCTCGAACTCCTGACCTCAAGTGATCCACCTGCCTTGGCCTCCCAAAGTGCTGGGATTACAGGCATGAGCAAGTGCACCCGGCCGCAAGTTCGCTTTTAAATGTGTTTTTATTAACCTCAACATGCATCCTACTTTTCTCTTTGGGTAAGAAAAGACAGATTACATAAGGCCTTAAAACAGGTATAGCCTTTCGTATGTGTGGGTTTCATATCTATAAATTCAACCAATTGCAGGTTGAAAACACACGAAAAAAGCTGGTCATGATGGCTCACACCTATAACCTCAGCACTCTGGGAAGCCAAGGCTAAGGTGGGAGATCACTTGAGCCCAGCAGTTGAAGACCAGCATGGGCAACACAGGGAGAACTCATCTTTACAAAAAATAAAGTAGAAGAAAATTAGCTGGGCATGATGGCATGTGCCTGTGGTCCCACTCAGGAGACTACGTGGGAAGATCACTAGAGCCCGGGAGGTCAAGGCTGCAGTGACACATCATTGTGCCATTGCATTCCAGCCTGGATGACAGAGCAAGACCCTGTCTCAAGAAAATATTTGGAAAAATATGGCATCTGTACTGAACATGTACAGACTTTTCTTGTCATTATTCCTTCAACAATTCGGTACAGCAACAATTTACATAGCATATAGCATATATAATGTACTAGGAATTATAAGTAATCTAAAGATAGTTTAAAGCATACAGGAGAATGTGCACAGGTTAAATGCAAATCCTATGCAATTTTATATATAGGACTAGCATCCTTGGATTTTGGTATCTGCAGGGTGTCCTGGATACCAAAATCCCCCACGGATATTGAGGGATGACTATGTAATAAACGTCATCATGTGTCTCATCAACTATAACATTCTTGCCTTTTTCTCCCCTCTATGCCCCTAGAAGTTTATGAACTCAGTGGCCATGATATACCTATTAAAATGAAAAATATGAAAAACTCATCTAAAGAATGGGTGTGGTGCATGGCCAACCTCTTCCTCGATCACATTCTGTTAGGTAAGTGCTAACCTATTAGTGTATCTTTAGCTCTTTCAGATTGTAAACTCCAATTCCCTTACTGCTACATCATTTAAAGATAAATAGTGTGACACAGAATATACTGATATTGAATAGAGGCATATAGAAAATTCATGACTCTGAAACACACATACCCATCCATATAATCATTTGCTCTCTGTTCAGCAGCAACTGCTTTGTCATCAGGTTTTCCCACTCTTTCCAAGAAGCATAATGCTGGGTCTGCTCGAATAGTGTTATATTTTTCATATCCTGAAAACATCACCAATTACAAAAGTAAAAAAAGATAAAAAGAAGAAAGGTGTATACATATAAGCATTCCTCGTTATTTACAGTGGATGATATTTCTGGACTAAAGGGATATTAAAATGATATAAGTTAAGTATGTTTTCCAGAAATTATCACAAACATTAAATGATCTGGTAATAGATATCTACTAAATTAAAATTTCAGTTACATTTATCAGTTAATATGAAAAATAGGATAAACTGTATTATACACACACACAAACACACAAACATATCTCACATAAGAACTCTTCCTGAGAGAGGAAGTTGTCTTAGATTTACATCCAGGAAGGGTAGGTTACACACGCCACCCTCCCAGGAGGAAATGTGATGACTGACATAGTCTGGTAGTGTATGCTTTTAATTCTGTATATATAACATAGGTGTTACTGGAATAAAGCTGTTTAAGTGAAAATCAATGAACTGAGAACTGACAGAATTGCCTTATACATGGAAAGGGATACCACCTACCTTACTTCTTACTTACCATGTTTAAAAACTCCAATAAGGAGTGACTTATCAGCATCAAAATCCCACCACTCAGCAGGAACTTCTGAGTGGTCTGGTTCTGGTACCCAAACATCAATGTCACTGTAAGAAAATCATAATATGGCATTATGAATTACTATAAATGAGTCAAAAAGGAGGTAAAATTTTACCTAGCTTTTAAAGCATTGTGGCTTTCAAGAGAGAGCTTAGGATTTCATTATTTTTTAATCATTCATAATTGCCACCAATTAAAATTACAAAATTGTGCAATAACAAAGATACCATAAAATAAATGAATATTGTTAAGCCCAAGAGAAGAAATAAGTTTCAACAATGCTTACTAAACAATTTTCTTAAATTATCATATCCTTTCACTGATTTTCTTTATTTAGAGACAAAGGGTTCTATTGGAAGTAGAGACTATGTCAGCCAACAACTTGGCAATAATCACCTGGTTCAATTATTTCATTTCGCACGTGAGAAAACTGAGGCCCTAAAAGGGTAAATGAACTGTTTTAGGCTGCAGAGCAAGTAATGTCTCCTCTAGACCACTACTGCTAAGAAAACCATGCTGAAAATGCCCTGTAATAGCAAATTTTTGATTCATAATTTGATTGAAACACTCAAGTGTAGGCCAAGCGCAGTGGCTCATGTCTGTAATACCAACACTTTAGGAGGCAGAGGCGGGTAGATCACTTGAGCCCAGGAGTTCAAGACCAGCCTGGGCAATGTGGCAAAACCCCATCTCCACTAAAAATACAAAAAATTAGCTGGGTGTGGTGGCGCACACCTGTAGTCCCAGCTACTTCGGAGGCTGAGATGGGAAAATCTCCAGAGCCTGGGAAGTTGGGGTTACAGCAAACCAAGATCATGTTGCTGCACTCCAGCCTGGGCCATGGGAGTGAGACCCTGTCTCAAAAAACAAAAAACACTCAAATGCTGTTTTGATGTTGTAAATAAATAATACAACGCCATAAAATCACAAGACTATTAAAAAGTAAAATAATAAACCCATAATGATTTGATTTGGTAGATTGGTTGTTTTTATGAGTAACAACCACAGAACTGGCAATTTTGCAAATATAATTTTCTTATTCTTCGCTCATCACTTGAAATTATTATTTTCCCAGAAAGCTTCAGCAAGTTTTATATATATAACATGTCTAAAAACATGTCATCTATAGAAGGACGGAAATGTTCACTTCTTTACCACAGTGATTCAAGTCATTGTCTTCTTTAGCACAGAATACAGTTAACGTCTGACAATGATTAACAAGTATCAATTTATATACACACAAATATATATTTGTATATATACATACACAAATCTGTGTATATATACACACAGACACACACACACACACACACACTTGCTTGTATTTGACAATGGATAGAGACTGAACAGGATAAATTACTACAAAAAGTTGAATAGTCGAGAACTTCTCTATTTGGTATTCATAAATTACCAATTTTCAAATAACCAGAGATATAAAACAATATAAATTATACAAAGTAGAATTTCATCTGTCTTAACAAAGACCTATAAGAAATGGGGAATTTCCTATTGACAATTAAGTTCTATGGGAAAAGTTAGATTCTAAGTTGGCTGTCTTTGGAAACTCAAATTTTTATATAAAAATAAACGAACAGATGATCAACATGTTCCTAGGACAAGAACCCAATGTGTAATCAAAATATAGGTGAGATAGAAGACACTAGCAGTGAAAAGGAAATACTTACAAATTTTATAAAAAAAGGAAACAAATTTACTTATTTTTCACAAATGTTTTACTAGAATTTTTAACTCAAGAAATATAAGGAAGTGGATGAAGAGATCTTTCTATAGATTCTTAAAGGAATTTGTCAGCACTCGAAATGAACACCTTATTATATCTAATTTTGCTTTAAAACAAAAGGGTCACAATTGACTTCAGTTTAGAAAAATAGAGAAAAAGGAAGAATGATTTTCTTGTGATATGGAAAAAGTTAAAAATAAATGAGAAATACGGTTAAAAGAGATACTTATTTTTGAACAAGTTATTAAGTAGGATTAAACAAAGCATTAGCCCTGAAATATGAAGGAAAGAGGAAAGAACACTGGAAACAGAATCCCAGAGGAGAAAAAAAGTGGGTCAGATAGCTCCCTTTGCCAACCATCAGGTGGCACTCTAAGCTCAAAACATTGTGATTACCATCTGAGGTGGAAGGTTTTCCTGCTTGTAAAGAGAAGGCAATCAGTATATAAAACTCATGGTTCAAATTTAAGTGCCGCATGCACATTAGGTATTGTTGATTTCTGTTTTTAAAGACTAACTTGTGTCATCTCTTGCATAAAGTTTCCTTTAACTTCCCCAGGGTAGATCATTCACTCAAAATATATTTAAACAGCATTCACTACATGCCAATAATGGCAATAATAAAGATAGTCATGCACATGCCCTTGTAAAGAGGGACATGCAATATTGTGTGATGAGTGCTGTGGCAGGGTACTCTGGTTATGTGCCTAACTCAGATTTAAGAGGTCATAAAAGGCTGACTCAATGTCGGCTGAGCAGGAAGAGGGAGAGAATGGAAAAAAGGAGGAAAGAATGTTATAACAAGAATGCAAAGACCTGGAGAGAAGAGTAATTAATCATGGCACATTGGAGAAATATGGATCTAAAATTCAGAAGAGAGACATGGGCTACAGATAGGGATTTAGAAGATATAAGCATAGAAACAAAAATTGAAGCCACAAAGATGAGAACACCCAAGAAGAGTAAGTGACAAGAAGAGAAGGCCTATGTGAAGATTCCTTGAACTCTAAGAGACAGATAGAAAACGAGCCTGAAAAGCAGCAAGCAGAAAGGTAAAAAGAAAAACCACAGGAGAATGGTACCACGGAAGCATTTTAAAAAGAAGGAAGTGGTCAACAAAGGTAAAGTAAGGTAAGCACTATGGTATATCCATTAAATTTGGCGGCAAGAATATCAGTGAACATCTGAAGTGAAGAGGTAGAAGCTGCATTGTGGTAGATTGCACAGTGAATGGGAGGGAAGAAAAAGATAATGAACACCGATGCTTCTTTCTTTTCTTTCTTTTTTTTTTTTTTTTTGGAGACAGTGTCTCATTCTGTCACCCAGGCTGGTGTGCAGTGGTGCAATCACAGCTCACTGCAGCCTTGACCGCTCTAGGCTTATGTGATCCTTCCACCTCTGCCTCCAGAGTAGCTGGGACTACAGGCATACACCACCACAACCAGTCAATTTTTCTACTTTTTGTAGAAACAGGGTTTCGTCATGTTGCCGAGGCTCATCTCAAACTCCCAGGCTCAAATGATCCACTTGCCACGGCCTTCTTAAGTGTTGGGATTACAGGACTGGTCACTGTGAACCCCCTAAAACAAGTTCGGCGGTCAAATCAAGAGAGTAATAATATGGTAGTTTGAAGATATTTTGGGTCCAAAAGCATTAAGTGCTGTGTGCACATAGGGTGTGTATGTGTAAGTTAAGGTGAGGGAGATGTAAACATGTTAAAATCCAAATGAGAAGGAAAAGGGGGGAAATTAATGAAAGAGGAAAAAGAAGGTACAATCCACAGAGAGCAGTCCCTGGGAAAGTTACAAGTGGATCAGATCCAGTCAGGCTAAGGGAAAGAAGCCAATTAGTTGACAAATATTTACTGAGTGTTTCGATGTCCCAGATTCCATACTTACCTTTAAACAGCTTAAATTATATTAAAAGAAGACATACAAATAAATTAACGTAATTTTTAAGTAGTAGTAGGCATTATAAATGAAATAAAAGAAGGTTAAATAGTAGTGAATGACTGGTGGGCTACTTAAGCTGAGATTGGCAGGGAAGGTCTATCTAAGAAGGAAATACTTGAGTTGAGATCCAAATAATTTGAAGGGGCGGTTCTGTGGAAGACCTGGGGAAAGAATACTTGGATCAGGAAGAACAGCATAGAATGAACTTCACAGGTTGGCAAAACACAACCACCACTGTGGCTGGAGCATGGTCGGTGAGAGACACAGTGAAGAAAGTGGGTACAGAGTTATGGAAGCACTTGTAGGTCATATGGAATTTGAATTTTACTCTAAGAGAAATTAGAAACATCTGGAGGGTGTTAAGGAGTGCCAAGACCTGATTTTTGCTTTAGAAATACCACTCTGGCTGCTGTGTGAAGGACAGGCCTAGAGAGGCAAAAGTGGAGGCAAACAGACCAGTTTTATGAGGCCACTGCAAAAGTCTAACTGTGAGATCATGGTGGCTTGGACTAGGGATTTGGCAGAGGAGATAGTGAAAGGTACTGAGATTTGGCATGTATTTTGTCAAGCTAACAGGGAAGAGAGGAATCAAGAATAACAACAGAGCAGTGGGTTGTACATTTACTAGGATGGAGAAGACTTGTACATGGGAAGGAAAAGAGAAAGGACTGAAGACAGGAGATTTGAAAAAGCCAGGGGAAGTAAGATGTTAATTAGTCATTTAAGTGGAAATGTTGGGAGGCAGTTGACTGATGGCTTAAAACTCAAGGAAGAGGTCTGGGAGAAATATGTAAATTTCAGATTTACCTGTTTATAGATCATATTGGGTATGATGAAGCTGCATGAGTTCACCTAAGGAAAAAGGTAAGAGAGCTGAGGACAGAGCTCTTGGTCAATCCAGTATTTAGAGATCTGTTAGAGAAATAAGAGCTAGCAAGAGGGAATGAAAAGGAAACAGTAGTGAGAAAAAGGACAACCAGATGGGTATAGTTAACACAAATGCGCACAGAAGACAGCATCTTATGGAGGACAGAGAGTAAATTTAGAGAGTTGATCACACTGTAGGTCATTAGGGGCTGTGTTAAGAACCATTTTAGTGAGACAGTGAAGAAGGAAGATCCATTGGAATGGGTTAAAGAGAAAATGCAAGATAAAGAAGCAGTAAATATAGGTAACCTTTTTTGTTGTCTGAATCTTTGCTCTGCCATTTTTATCTGGGTAACCTTAGACAAATTTCTTTTTTAAAAAAAATTCTGTATTTCCATAGGTTTTTGTAGAACAGGTGGTATCTGGTTACATAAGTTCTTTAGTGGTGATTCGTGAGATTTTGGTGCACTCATCTCCCGAGCAGTATACACTGCACCTAATTTGTAGTCTTTTATCCCTCACCCCCTTCCCGCCCTTTCCCCCTGAGACCCCAAAGTGCACTGTATTTCTTATGTCTTTGCATCCTCATAGTTTAGCTCCCACTTATAAGAACATATGATGTTTGGTTTTTCTATTCCATATTGGAGAATAATAGTCTCCAATCCCATCCAGGTTGCTGCAAATGCTGTTAATCCATTCCTTTCTATGTAGAATTCCATCTCATATATATATGAGATATATATGTGTGTGTGTGTATATATATGTATGTATGTATATATTCCATCATATGTATATATATCACAGTTTCTTTATCCATTCGTTGATTGATGGGCATTTGGGTTGGTTCCATTTTTTTTGCAATTGCAAATTGTGCTGCTGTAAACACGTGTGAGCAAGTATGTTTTTAATACAATGACTTCTTTTCCTCTGGGTAAATATCCAGTAGTGGGATTGCTGGATCAAATGGTAGTTACACTTTTATTTCTTTAAGGAATCTCCACGCCGTTTTCTATGGTGGTTGTACTAGCTTATATTCCCACCAGAAGTGTAGAAGTGTTTTGTTACTACATCCATACCAACATCTATTATTTTTTTATTTTTTTGATTATGACCATTCTTGCAGGAGTAAGGCAGTATCGCATTGTGGTTTTGATTTGCATTTCCCTGATCATTAGTGATATTGAGCATTTTTTCCTATGTTTGCTGACCATTTGTATCTGTTCTTTCGAGAATTGTCTGTTCATGTCCTTAGCCCACTTTTTGATGGAAATTTTTTTTTCTAATTTGAGTTTGTTGTGTAGATTCAGGATATTAGTCCTTTGTCAGATATCTAGATTGTGAAGATTTTCTCCCACTCTGTGGGTTGTCTGTTTACTCTGCTGACTGTTCCTTTTGCCATGCAAAATCTCCTTAGTTTAACTGAGTCCCAGCTATTTATCTTTGTTTTTACTGCAATTGCTTTTGGGTCCTTAGTCATTATATCCTTGCCTAAGCCAATGTCTAGAAGGGTTTTTCCAATGTTATCTTCTAGAATTTTTATAGTTTCAGGTCTTGGATTTAAGTCCATGATCCAACTTGAGTTGATTTTTTTATAAGGTGAGAGAAGAGGATCCAGTTTCACTCTCCTACATGTGGCTTGCCAATTATCCCAGCACCATTTGTTGAATAGGGTGTTCTTTCCCCACTTTACGTTTTTGTTTGCTTTGTTGAAGATCAGTTGGCTGTCAAGTATTTGGCTTTATATCTTGGTTCTCTATTCTGTTCCACTGGTCTGTGTGCCTATTTTTATACCAGTACCATGCTGTTTTGACAACTATGGCGTGATAGTATAGCTTGAAATCAGGTAATGTGGTACCTCCTGATTTGTTCTTTGGTTTAGTCTTGCTTTGTCTATGCAGGCGCTTTCTTAGTTTCATATGAATTTTATGACTGTTTTTTTCTAGTTCTGTGAAGAATGATGGTGGTCTTTTGATAGGAATTGCATTGAATTTGTAGATTGCTTTTGGCAGTATGGCCATTTTCACAATATTGATTCCACCCACCCATAAGCATGGGATGTGTTTCCATTTATTTGTGTCATCTATGATTTCTTTCAGGAGTGTTTTGTAATTTTCCTTGTAGACAGCTTTCACGTCCTTGGTTAGGTATATTCTTAAGTATCTTTTTTTTTCTTCTTTTTTTTTTTTCCAGCTATTGTAAAAGGAGTTGAGTTCTTGATTTAATTCTCAGCTTGGTCGCTACTGGTGTACAGGAGAGCTACTGATTTGTGTACCTTAATTTTGTACCCTGAAACTTTGCTGAATTCTTTTATCAGTTCTAGGAGCTTTTTGGAGGAGTCTTTAGGGTTTTCTAGGCATACAATCATATCATCAGCAAACATCAACAGTTTGACGTGCTCTTTACCAATCTGAATGCCCTTTCTTTCTCTTGTCTGATTGCTCTGGCAAGGACTTCCAGTACTATGTTGATCAGAAGTGGTGAGAGTGGGCATCCTTTTCTAATTTCAGTTCTCAGAGGGAATATTTTCAACTTTTCTCCAATCCAGTATTATTGTTGGCTGTATGTTTGTTATAGATTGCTTTTATTACATTCAGGTATGTCCCTTGTATGCTGATTTTGCTGAGAGTTTTAATCATAAAAGGATGCTGGATTTTGTCAAATGCTTTGTGTTTACTGAAATGATCATGTGATTTTTGTTTTTAATTCTGCTTATGTGGTTTATCACATTTATTGACTTGCATATGTTAAACCATCTGTGGTATGTAACCCACCTGATCATCGTGGATTACCTTTTTTTGATATGTTGCTGGATTCAGTTAGCTAGTATTCTGTTAAGGATTTTTGCATCTATGTTCATCAAGGATACTGCTCTATAGTTTTCTTTTTTGGTTGTGTCCTTTCCTGCTTTTGGTATCAGGGTGATACTGGCTTCATAATATGATTTAGGGAGGATTCTCTCTTTCTCTGTCTTGTGGAAGAGTGTCAAAGGATTGGTACCAATTCTTCTTTGAATGTCTGGTAGAATTCAGCTGTTAATCCATCTGGTCCTGGGCTTTTTTTTTTTGTTGGTAATTTTTTTTTATTACCATTTCAATCTCACTGCTTGCTCTTCATCTGCTTAGGGTATCTAACTCTTCCTGATTTAAGGTAGGATGGTTGTATCTTTCCAGAAATTCATCCATCTCCTTTAGGTTTTCTAGTTTACGTACATAAAGGTATTTGTAGTAGTCTTGAATGATCTTTTGTATTTCCATGGTGTCAGTTGTAATATCTCCTGTTTCGTTTCTAATTGAGCTGATTTGGATTTTCTCTCTTCTTTTCTTGGTTAATCTTGCTAATAAATACAGGCAATTTTTTAAAGGAGTTTGTTGTGAAGAGGATTAGGGAAATGGAGTCTGAGAATGTATACTGAGAGAGGTTTTTTCCCTTTCTTTAAGTGACTGCTATTAAGGCATACATGTATGCCAGAAGAATGATGTAGTAAAGAGAGAGAGAAAAAGATCCAAGAAAGAAAAGTAAAGTCCCAGAAAGGTAAGAGTAAAGTCCTCAAAAGTTAAGAGAAACGAGTTCCATGCTGCACAAAGTTTGCCTTAGGAAGAGGGACATTTCTATTGTATCTTGAAGGAACAGGTGGACATATATGCAAGTAAAACTGAAGGTAGCTCTCATCTGATTGTGTCTACTTTTTTCCATGAAATATGTAGCAAGGTCATTATTGGAAGGTGGTAGTTGCAGCGTGGAAAGATGGTTTGAGGAGAGAGGTACAAAATGGTTCTCTTAAAGAGTAGGAATATGAATTGACTAGCCACAACAGTTAAACAGTAGATGTTTAATCTCTTTTGAAATGGGATCTATGCTCACAAATTTGAAGTCATTCAGCATGGCTTGCTTGATTTTCTCCACAAATGTTCAGCTACTTAGGTGCAGGCAAGAAGTAAATGGCTAGCTGGGATTAACCTGAGTTGAGGTTGTAACAGATATCTAGAACAGAAGGAAAGGCAGGTGAAAGGAAATAGATAAGGATTTTAGTTAGCAAGTAGACTGCTAGACTATAGAATCTATGTTGAATAATGAGGAAAGGAGGGGCATGAAAGTGGTGATGGCTAGTGAGTAAGTGGTAAGATGTGGGGACATCCTGATGAGGTTAGAGAATTATAATGAAAGTACCCAAGTTAAGTGAGTTAGAAGGAAGGATGTCACTGTCAAAATTCTGATTAAATAAGTGCTGTTACTGGTGATAGCAAGATCAAGTGAATGACCGGGTGACTTTGCAGCTGTAGTGGGGAGAACAAGAGGTAACTGTAGATAAAAGTCAAGGAAATGAGAAACCAGAGTGTTGAATGGATCATAGTTGGATATAGAAGTCAGTCACCATAAAACTTCTTTAATTGTAATAAGAGGGAAGAAGACTGAGTACAGAAAAATTAAATTTTAGATTTGGTGGCAGGAAGCTGAGGGAATTTCTGTTTTATGGCTTGCTTACATTTCTCTACAAAGCTGGGGGAATATCATTTGCTGAGAATGGGGGGGTTGAGTAATAGGTTTATGCAGAGTGAGCTATATAAATCAGATGCTTACAGAAAATGGAGAAGAAAATTGGGAAAGGTTACTTGTAGTATTAAGAGGCAAGATGAAACTAGAAATAGAAAATTCTAGTAGCACCTCCCTGGTATTCTATACATACACAAAAGCATTTATTACATTGCAGTATAGTTTTATCTATTTCCTGCTCACTGACACCATAAACAACTTAGGGATCAAGACTGTATTTTGTCTTTCTATTCCTAGTGCTTCACAGTGCCTGGTGCTTAGTGAGTACTCAAAAAGTACTTCTGTTGGAATGAATGAATTGGTCATTAAATCAGTGTCTGTGTCTGGGGCTGGGTGTGGTGTTCACAACTGTAATCCCAGCACTTCGGGAGGCTGAGGCAGGTGGATCACCTGAGGTTAGGAGTTCAAGACCAGCTTAGCCAACATGGTGAAACCTCGTCTCTACTAAAAATACAAAAATTAGCCAGGTGTGATGGCACCTGTAATCCTAGCTACTCAGGGGGCTGAGGCACAAGAATCGCTTGCACCTGGGAGGTGGAGGTTGCAGTGAGTCCATATCATGCCACTGTACTCCAGACTGAGTGACAGAGTGAGAATCTGTTTCAAAATTAATAAATAAACAAACAAATAAATAAAAAATCCGTGTCTGCTTTAATGGCATCTAGGTTAGATACCATTCTTAATATTAATACTACTATTGTTACGTTGTGACTTCTAGTGACAGCCAAGATGAGAGCAATAAAAGAAAGCTAACAAATTGGCAAGGGTTAATTCCCTAAGTTTCATGGATTTTCCACCTTATAAATTTCACAGACTAAGGACCTGCCTAATATACAATATTCTGGTCATATAATTTTTGCCTCATCATGTTATTGAAAAATAAAAATAGGCTGGGCATGGTGGCTCACGCCTGTAATCCCAGCACTTTGTGGGGCCAAGGCGGGTGGATCACCTGAGGTCAGGAGTTCGAAACCAGCCTGGCCAAGATGGTGAAACCCCGCCTCTACTAAAAATACAAAAAATTAGCCGGGCGTGGTGAAGCATGCCTGTAATCCCAGCTACTCGGGTAGCTGAGGCAGGAGAATTGCTTAAACCCGGGAGGCAGAGGTTGCAGTGAGCTGAGATTGTGCCAATGCACTCCAGCCTGGGCAACAAGAGTGAAACTGTCTCAAAAAAAATGAATAAATAAAAGAAATATATCATTTAAGCAAGGTGTGGTGGTGTGCCTATAGTGCCAGCTACTCAGGAGGCTGAGACGGGAGGATCACTTGAACCCAGGAGCTTGAAGCTGCCTGGGCAAGACAACAAGCAAACAAAAATAATAAAAATTGTTTAACTTACCTTGCATCAACTCCATCAAATACTTTCTGACACTCACTTCCAATAACTTCTTGCTTTAGATAATACAGCATTCTCACACGAAGCAAAACCCTAAAAACAAGGGAAAATGAATCAAAAGGCATAAAGATATTAATCGTTTAAAATATTTGGCCATGGGGTTAAAATTAGGAAGGAATTTGTGTACAGATTTTAAAATAATGAAATAATAATTACTTCTGATTAAATGAATCTTATTACTACCATATATATAAAGAACTTCTCCAAAATCTTCATAATCATCATTATTTCATATCCAAGTAAGATATAATGAGCTCATTTGGAGGCCAGTTTTATTTATCTGGTGAGAACAATGACACAAGAGGTATCATGATTTGCTTGAAGGATACCTTGTAAAATTAAGATTAGGATTGGCCCTAGACCATGCTGTCTCTGTACTCAAAATCAGCACGCTTAAAGATTATTAATAAATTCAGAACAGTAAACATTTAAAGAGTTGTGTTTAAAATACCCTACTACCTACTTATTACAGTGGTGTTTTATATGTTTTTTGTAGCCTTCATCTTGAAGCAGCTGCTCGGGATTATATTTTCGAAGCCATTCTGCTTTTTGTATATCAAATGAGCTTGTTTGAGTTTTTACTTTCTTCCCTTTTCGACCCCTGGGTACAGGAGCTGATAGGCCTGTTAAAATAAGAAGGACATGTAAAATTAGGAATAATTTCTATAAAAATTTGCAATTTGAAAGATTGTTTCAATGCAAGAAATTTCTGGAGACTTTCTGAGGTCTTTTCAGAGAACTTTAAAATACTAGTAACAATACTGACCCAATCACAAATCAAGATGATGGTTTTATACATATTAAAACATATTTCCCCCAAGTAACTAACAATTCTACGTCTCATATTAATTATTCTGATTTCCTTTTTGTTCCAAAACAGATTTTTTATTACAAATGTAAAACCCAAAAGATCAAGCCTATGCCCTCTGCTTTACTTTTGCTTTCCTAGATACTAAAAGATATGTTTTGCCCTCCACTCTTGCTTTTCAAAAATGATTTAGATAGATTAGGTTAGCCATCCTGTTCAAGATAGCTAAACTCATTTTAGTTATTTGAGTTATTTGTTGTGAAATATTTAAAAACTACAAAAAAGTACTGCCACTCTCTTCATGTTCACATATTCCATATTTACTTAGTTTATTTATTTATTTATTTTTTTGAGACAGAGTCTCTGTTGCTCAGGCTGGAGTGCAGCCGTGTGATCTTGGCTCACGCAACCTCTGCCTCCTGGGTTCAAGTGATTCTCCTGCCTCAGCCTCCCGAGTAGCTGGGATTACAGGCACGCAGCACCACGCCTGGCTAACTTTCATGTTGGCCAGGCTGGTCACAGACACTTCGTTTTTTATTAAAGGAAGTAATATATACTTGAAGTCCCTATGTAGTCCTCTCCTATCAAATTCACTCATTCCTTCCCAGAGATCACCACTACTCTGAATTTGTTTTTCCATTCCATGCAAGTTTATACTATTATTACCTAACTTGGATAAGTATTTAGTATTTAAGTTTTCAGATATAATATTATAAATATAAGCCTGCACACCTTATTTATTACTCTGAACTTTTAAAAGCTTTATCCTGGTTGACTCAGAAGGCTCTAATTCATCTATTTTTGTTTCTGTATAATAATTTATTACATAACTATACCACCTCATATTTATTAATCTTCCATCATATTTGAGCTGTTTTGTTTGTAATTTTTCACAATTGTTAATAATGCAGTTTTGACTCCTCCTGCAATTCTTGTATCTCATTTACCTTTTCCTTGCCATTTTATACCAGGTGGGTACTCTACTACAATGGTACATAGAGCACTATATGGATTTGTCCACTTTTCCTTATAATTTTGGCCGAGGTTCTTTTTTTTTTCCCCCTTTACCTTTTGAGACTATTTTAGATGTATATAAGTTCATACTTGTTATAGTTTCTTCTATGGATTCTTTTTGATTATTAGGTAGTGTCCCTTTTTTTTTAATTCCAATTGATACCTTCCATCTTAAATTCACTTTGTTCTATGTTAACAGTACTACAACATTTTGTACGGTTTAGTATTTGCATGGTATAGTTTTTACTAAATAAACTTTTAAGCTTGTTTGGTGTTTAATAATATCTCTTTAAAGTACAAAAATGTTTATTTTCCCCCATCTAACAATTTTCCTCTTTTAACAGGTGAAAATATACATAGGCTGCATACATATGTTTATATATTTATTTTTACAATTTTATTGTTTATCATACCTTCCTTCTTTCTGTGTTTTGCTAGAATGATAAATAGTTCTGTATTCCAATCTTCTCTTCCCTTGTTGGTTTGAAAACAGTACATACTTAAAAATACACATGCTTAAATTTTCCTAATGAAATCTGTAGATATTCTGTATTTCCAATTTTCTTCCTAACAAGATTTTCCCAGATTCATCATTCGATCTTCTTTTTACTTTTTCATTTCATTATGTGTTGTTACAATTTATAGGCTTCTGCTTTCACTGTTTTTACAGCACCTTATTCTTTCGAAGTCATGGTATATTTGAAGTATCTTTGAAGATATTAATGATAGTTAAAGAAAAGGTGTCCTCCTTTTTGCAATCCTTGTTTCCTTAAAGTTCATTTTAATGTTTTTTTTTTCTTTCTTTTTATTTTTATTTTTTGAGACAGAGTCTCACTCTGTCACCCAGGCTGGAGTGCAGTAGCATGATCTCGGCTCACTGCAACCTCTGCCTCCTGAGTTCAAGTGATTCTCACAACTCAGCATCCCAAGTAGCTGGGATTACAGGCATGTGTCACCATGGCTGGCTACTTTTTGTATTTTTAGTAGAGAGGGGGGTTTCACCATTTTGGCCAGGCTGGTCTTGAACTCTTGACCTCAAGTGATCTGGCCACCTCAGCCTCCCAAAGTGCTGGGATTACAGGGGTGAGCCACCGTGCCCAGCCAATGGTTTTTTGGCTCTCTCTTTCATGTTGGAGACTTTCCTGAGATGCCTGATAATCCTTGGCTGTGTTTGCTCTTATTTAAGTGTGACAAATAATAAAGGTGATAGGGAGACTGAAGAGATGGAGCATAGTGATTGTGGGCTCACTGAAGGGTAACTGGCGGTTTTTTTTTTTTTTTTTTCCCTGTCATTATCTTTAGATTTGGGGCAAGCCTTTTAGTTTTATTCCTCGAGCAATGAATCAACCAGTATGCACACAGTTATTTAATCCCTATTTAGCAGCTCCACAACTTAACTACCAGTGCAACCCAGACTTCTATTTTACTCTTTCCAGAAAAAAATTTTTAGTTCATTTTCGTCCTGGCTACATGGAACTGAAGAGGGTATTTAGGGCCCTTTTTAAACCGCTTTGAATGAAAGCCTCTATCCTTTCACACCCACTTCCAGAGGCTCCTGATGTCACAAATTCCTAAGACATTTGGGAAATCCGCAAAGCAAAGCAGTTTGCCTTTCCCACTGCTGACCTAAGATTCAGCTCTCTCAGGTTGGTTAAATCAGTTATCACTAATATATTTGCCTCCAGCTTCCAAAATCTTGTTGCTGTTTCCTCTCCCATTCTCTATCCATTTTTGAGAGTTTATGCTTATTTTAAAATTATAGAATACAAGTATATACAACAGTCCCATTATCCACCTTCAATAATTATCAACTCATGGCCAATTCTGTTCACCCCCAATCTTTCATATTATTTTGAAGTAAATGTAAGAAATCAATCATTTCATTCATAAATATCAAAGGTATCTTTTAGCAATATCTAAAAGATATTTAGTGATATCTAAATTTAACAGAGGTATCTGTTTAGTGATAAAGCCTCCATTAAAATAACTACAATACTATTATCAGCCCTAAGGACTGCAATAATAGCTTCTTAATATTCAGTATTCTAAAGTCTAATTAGTTAATAAAGATAATAAAACATTTACTCTGGGTTGTTTCAATCAGGATCTAAATAAAGCCCCCACAGCACTTTAGGAGGCTGAGGCAGGAGGATCACTTGAGCCCAGGAATTTGAGACACGCTTGGGCAACAAAGTGAGACTCCATCTCTTACAAAAAAAAAAAAAATTAGCCAGGTGTGATGGTACACGCCTGTACTCCCAGCTACAGGGGAGGAGGATCGCTTGAGCCCAGGAAGTCGAGGCTGCAGTGAGCCGCGTTCATGCCACAACACTCCAGCTTAGGCCACGGAAGGAGACCCTGTCCCAAAACATAAAAATAAAAATAAAGTCCCCAGACCCCACACTGCAACTGGTTGATAACTTTTCAATCTCTTTTAGGTTATAGCAGGGTTTCATTCTTGGCACTACAATATTTTGAGCAGGATAGTTCTTCATTTTGGGGGGCGGGGTGCTATCTGTGAACTCCTGGCCTCTATCCACTAGATGCCAGTAACACGCTCAAAGTTGTGACAGCCTGTGGTAGGGGTGGGATTGGGGCAGAAAATCATCTTTGGCTGAGAATCACTGGGGTAGATACCTCTCTATTCACTCCTAATCCGATAATTTATTTGTTGAGGAATCCAAGTCTTTTGTTCTGTAGAATTTATTAAGCATAGTGCCTTACTTTTTTCTACTGGAGTTTCAAGAAAGAGTGAAATTACATTTGTGTGATTCTCCCATCTACCTCAGGTCTTCACATTAATTAAATTCATCATCTCCTATTAAAATAGGCCTACACTGGGCCGGGCGCGGTGGCTCAAGCCTGTAATCCCAGCACTTTGGGAGGCCGAGACGGGCGGATCACAAGGTCAGGAGATCGAGACCATCCTGGCTAACACAGTGAAACCCCGTCTCTACTAAAAAAATACAAAAAACTAGCCGGGCGAGGTGGTCGGTGCCTGTAGTCCCAGCTACTCGGGAGGCTGAGGCAGGAGAATGGCGTAAACCCGGGAGGCGGAGCTTGCAGTGAGCTGAGATCCGGCCACTGTACTCCAGCCTGGGCGACAGAGCGAGACTCCGTCTAAAAAAAAAAAAAAAAAAAATTGGCCTACACTGACCACCCTATCTAAAATGGGTGCTTTCTGTTGTTTTCCATCTCAATAGTTTATTTACTTCACAGTTATTACCACAATCTGTAACTAATGTACAGTCTTACTATGTCTACCTGGTTAGGAGGTAAGGTTCATGAGCTCAGGGATCTTGTCTATCTTGTTTCTTCTTATCTTTTCAACATCTTGCACAAGACACACACCAGGCATTCAATAGATATTTTTTGATTAAATAGAATAACACTGTAACAAATTTAAGGGTATAGTAATTCTTTTTATTTTTTACTGAAAATTTTATGCTATAAAATAATTATTTTATACAAAAAAGAATGTTCTGTTAGCAAGGCTGAGGAGAAAAAAGTATATATCAGAGCATATATCTCTGATAGGACTGTAAATTGGCATAACCATTTTGGACAGCAAATTAAAGCATAATGAAAATTTAGGCCAGGCATGGTGGCTCATGTCTATGATCCCAGCACTTCGGGTGGCTGAGGCGGAAGGATTACTTGAGCCCAGGAGTTCAAGCACAGCCTGGTCTTGAATATATATACCAGGTCTTGAATATATATATACCAGAATATATACCAGTACCTGACTCTACAATATAAAAAATTTTTTAAAAGCCGGGTGTGCTGCTACATGCCTGTGGTCCCAGCTACTCAAGAGGTTGAGGCAGAAGGATGGCTTCAGCCCAGAAGGTCGAGGCTGCATTGAGTCATGTTTGCATCACTCTAGCCTAGGGCACAGAGCAAAACCCTGTCTCAAATAATAAACAAAAATTAAAAAGTATTATGAAAATTTAAAATGCATATCAATGTTTCTCAAACTTTAATATGTACACTAATTCCTACGGATCTTGTTAAAATGCAGATTCTTAATCAGTAAATCTGAGGCCTAAGATTCTGCATTTCTAAGAAGCTTCCAGAAGATGCTGATGCTGTTGACCCAGAGACCACATTTTAGGTAATAAAGATGCATATAAGCTATACTCTAAAAATTCCATTTTTGATATCTACTTTAGTGGAAGATTTATTTTCATGCACAAGGAGGAGGGTACATGGATCTTCTCTGAAACTTGTTTTTTAATTGTCTAAAATTGAAACTACCTAAATAACCATCATTAAAGGAGATATTAAATAAATTATGCAATATCCATACTACAGAATACTAAGCAGAACTTAAAAAATCAGATAGATCTATATGAGCATAGATGGAAAGACCTCTAAGACATTTAGTTGGGTCATCAATTCGAAACAGATACGTATTTGATAACAAAATGTAAAATCCATCAAACTGATAACATTGGCATTTTCTGAAGCTGGAACTTGAATTGGGAGTGAAGGTTAAGGTTCCTTAATATTATTTGTAATGCTTCTATACTTTATAGGAGAATATGTTAAGTATTGCTTATATAACTAAAAATAAATTTTAAAAGCAAATGAAACAATTTACCTAGATGATTCTGTAGCTCTCGTGTCTGTCCATCTTCAGTTGGAGTAATGAGATCCCATATGAAACCTTTAATCTTCTCATCTCCTCGGTAGTGAACAAGGCAATATGCTAAGAGGGCTCGGCAAATTATCTCTACATCGTGTTCATTTAGCTGCCTTTTGAAACGGCCATGAGATAGAATCTCTCTCCATCGGCCCCACCTGGTTAAAAAGGGTATAGTTACATTGATATTGAGTGAAGTTCTAGAGAAAAATATAACTCATAGATAAAAGACACGAAAAACTAAAAAAAAAAAAAAAAATTGTCATTTTTGCTAATTAAGTCTTCCCTACCCATGCATAGAATGTAGAGGAATGGTACAGTAATTTCTAGTATATTTTATTCAGCAATGGATAACATCTAATTCATATTACGGGATGTGCAAATTTAAGAACAAGACGTTTGACTTTAGCGATACTTTGACAATTTAAATACTTAAGGATAATTTCATCATTCTGCTATTACATATATGTTAAAAATAGAAAGTGTACTTTAAAAGTAAATTTTAATGATTCTAAGAAGATAAAAAAATATAGTAAAAACCCGTATATATTTTCTGTAACATTACCTACCAGACTACTTAGAGCAAACATTAAAAACAATGTTTTACCCATAAACTAGCAGGTTTTTCTCAACTCTAAAGCATTCGGTTCTTCCATAGCCATTGGAACGGTCACAGGGTCTCCGGAGTTTGGGCTTTTCATCTCCTTCACTTTCAGCTTCAGATAATTCAGCCAATTCATCTTTTGTGGCACTAAAAGGTCTTGTTTGCTTCCTAATTCTTGGAGTGTCAATAACCAAGCTGTTCTGTAAAACAGAACAGCTATTACTTGAAGGTATTTTTATGATTTTGCTTATAACAGTGTTCTACATTTTCACCTTGTACAAACAATAATTACAGAAACACAGACAAAAAGAAATTACTAACAATTTCACTAACCTATTCAGTCAACTTAGAATTTCTTATATTCCTTTAGAATTCTTGCTACCACACATGTAAAATTTTATGACATTATAGTCATAGGATAAAAAGAACTTGATATTTCACATATTAATATAACAGCATTGTAATAATAAAAATATTTTAAACTGAATTTATGCCTTCTAATTTTTCTTTACCTAATTCATAATTTAGATTGTTCTTAATTTTTAAAATAAATAATGTCAAAGTTTATTCTAAAGACAAATTCAAAAGAAGGGAAGTATCCAGAAATGGAAATACTGGTCAAAGGTTATGAACATTTTACAGTGCTTTTCAAAAGACTTATAATAGTACACAAAACACAAGGCAGTTAATTGCATCATCCTCAGTACGTTCAATTCAGTTTAATTCATTCAAAACAATTTAAGTTAACATACTTTTTATTTTTACTGAGAAACTTCTCTAAGCTAGGCACTATGTTATGGGCTGTGGTATAATGATGAGTAAGGCAGTTTCTACTCATAAGGAATCCAAAGTCTTAGTTACACAGACAAATGTGTCACTAAATAAATGCTATTCGGGATGAAATTTTTTATGATACAAAAGGTATCATAGTCAGAGAAAATGTCACAAAGTAGTGATACTAGAAAGACTTACTAAAGAATTAAAAGTAGTTTGCCAGGCAGTCAGGGAAGAGAGAGCATTACAAGCAGAGGAAAGAGCAAGGGACCTGAAATGGCATCAGATATTCAGGAAATGCTTATGTCCTAGAGCAGAAGAGGAAAAATGGTAGGAGAGAAGGCAAGGACCAGACCATAAAGGTCCTGGTATGCCATAATATGTATGGAGTACATTATATTTAAGGGGGCATATGATGTCCTATGATAGGTGATGTTAACTTTTGCCAAGTTTCTCCACTGTGAAGTTACTAGTTTTCCTTTTGGAATTAATAAGTATTTTGGAGGATAAACTTTGAAGACACATAAATATCTTCGGTCTCAAACTTTTACCCACTAATTTTAGAATTCACTGATGGATCTTATATGCTACAATTATTACTACAGTTGATTCATGGTGATTTTTCATTTCCTGCATTCCTTCTACATTTACTAAATGGCATTCTTCCATAAGAAAGAGTTATCCCTTTTCCTCTTTTTTCCCTTCCCAGTTTCCTTAAAAAAACAAAAAACAAAAAACTAATTGTATTTTTTTCTTAATTTTCAAATGTCTTTATCCCCAAATCTTTTGAGATTTGATACATTTTTGATCAACTTATATTAGCTTTTATATAACAGAAACATTAACTTTCGTATACATGTCTGCTACAAATAGTGTCACCAGTCTGACTGCACTTTCATTTTTCCATTACATAATTCTGTCTTGTATACATATACCAATCACTTCCTTTGTAATTTCAAATTGAGAATGTTTTCCCACCCAAATATCTGTGAAAAGAAATCTAACTTCTATTTTTCATGTTTTGATTAAAAAAACACTTAAAAACTTTTTATCACAAATTAGAGTTTACTTGGTACAGAGCATAGGATTATAATGCTCCTCCCAAATGCCAATACAATACCCTAATCACCACTTATTAAATCATCTTTCTTTAGCACTATTTGTATATTTCATAAACTTATACTTTGATATTTTTCTGTTATCTTATTCTTTGCTTTGTATCTTTGTCAGTACCATACTTTTTAAACTATTGTTTTATATTAATATATTTTATTTTTAAAAATTTTTTTTTAAAGACAGGTTCTTGATGTCACTCAGGCTGGAGTGCAATGGCACAATCACAGCTCACTGCAGCCTCAAACTCTTGGGGTCAAGCTATCCTCACACCCCAGGCTCCTTCATAGCTAGGATTACAGACATGCACAACCACGCTTAGCTAATTTTAAATTTTTTTTGTAGAGAACAGGGTCTCTCGCTATGTTGCCTAGGCTGATATCAAACTCCTAGCTTCAAGCAATCCTCCTGCCTCAGCCTCCTGAAGTACTGGGATTATACAGGAATGAGCCACTGTGCCCAGTTGTATTAATATATTTAGATACTTTAACATACAGTAATTTTAGTCTTTATTGTACATTTTCAGAAAAGTCTTTAATTTTTTACAAAAGTATAAACTTTAAAATGTTACTGCACAAGTATTAAATGACTATATGCTTACATAAGTTTATTTACAAAATCCTTAACTCCTTAAAATAATCTACAAAGCCCTGTTGATTTGGCCCATGTCTTCAGTCTCTGACCTCACCTATTACCACCATGCTCACTAACTCTTCACATTCTGCCATAATGTATTTCTGCTTCTAGAATACACAAGCTTCTTTCCACCAGTATCTCATTGCCATTCCCTCTGCCTCAAAGCTTTTCCTGACATTACAGTGTATTGGCTCTTTCTCATCACTCAAGTTTCAGTGCAGATAATCCTTTTGCAGTGACCTCCCTTCATCACTTTACCTAGTGTAATTCTACCTCTCCAGCATTCTCTACCATCTTACTGCTTTATTTTCCTCACTCCTTAAATTATCTTATATATTTGTTTACTACTTTCTGACCCACCAGGATGTAATTATCAATATATACTGCTGAAAAATCACAAATAGAGATCATATCGTAAGTATCATTCTGCATCTCTCTCTTTCTCTGTCTTGGAGCTGTTAGTCCACAGTAGATGGTGCATAAGAATGTCCATTCTTATTATTTTAAAATTATTTTTAATTATTGCATTAGACAGTATGAATGTACCATTGCTCCCGTATAGAAAATTTAGTTTCTAAATTTTTGCTATAACAAAAAATGTTGCAATGAATATCATTGTACTATATTATCATTGTACATGTATGCTTACTGCTGTAGGACAGATTCCTAAGAGTGCATTAAATATTCTTCCAATAAAAATTTAAAATTATTTTGTCTAGTTATAAGAAAAAATTGTTTAACATTCTGATTTGCATTGCATTACATCTATACATTACAATTTCTATGTTTACAAACGAACTGTTAAAATGCTTAAAATATTCCCAATAGACACATCTCCCAACCAAATTTCACTTTACAGAAATCAAACGCAGCTTTCTTTAGGTATATTCTTAAGTGTTCTATATCTTTTTTTTTCTACTGTGAAGTAGATATCCTATTGCATTATATTTTTCTACTTCTGTTAGTACTGATATTTAGGAAGGCTCAATGGCATATTTATCTTCTATCCAGTTAATTCACTAAACTCACTTATGAACTTTTACAGTGTTTTACAGACCCCACTACTTGTTTAGGCATATGAACATGCTATATGCCAATAATTTTTTTTTTAATTACCTTTTCATGGTTACTTGTTTCACACAGAATTGCATATATTTCCAAAATGCATTCAGCAATAATAATTACGCATGGTAGTGGTGTTACTCCTAATTGTAAAGATTTACATTTTAAAAGGCTACCTATCAAAAAAGATCCAATGCATCAGTGCTTAATATAAAATTCCTTTAATCATCTAACTGTTATTTTGATAACTGGTAAGACTCAAAAACATTGATTTCTATGCAATTATTAGACAAGTGTGTCTTAGTAAATAAGCAGTTATGCTACTATTATCAGTTCCATAAAGTCAATTTTAGCATTTTGGCTTTTTCTTAGCTCAAGAGAAGTCGTAAGACAAACAGTTTTAAAAATGCCACTTTCTTGACTCTTTTTTTCTCCTTTTATTTACATTTTACTAGATCATCATGAATGGGTTCTGACACTAAGAAAACATTAAAGAGAAAATAAATGTAACCCATGATTTGAAGACATTAAAAAAATTTTTTAAACATATTATAATTTTAAGAATGTAAATTATATCCAAAAGGTAAACTTTCCCTGTAGGATAACCCATCATGGGAGATAACAGATATTAAATTGAAGGAGTACCTCACTCAGTTCATTCTGCTACCCTACTTCAATTTATATATGCAGAAATTTATTTTAGTAACTGCATAATTGAACACCTTAAAATATTACAATACTATTGCCAAAGTATCCCAAAAGCAAGTTTATTTTAGAGGGATAAAAATACTTACTCTGCCACTGATGGCCTCTATATCTATTTCTGCCTTTTTAGCCCATTTTTGCCAGAAGTTGGGATCATCTAAAGAAATATCTGTCCGGTTTCCAGATGCCACAAAACTCGCCTGAAATACATAATGGCAGTTGTAGAGGAAAAAATCTATCACAAGTACACTTAAAACATTATCTCCTCACATTTACTATGGATAGAATTTGGATTCCACATACTCATACATCAAAGGGTGTTTCAAATTCAGTGGTCTGAAACATAGCACTGCGTCTGCTTAAGGTAAAGGCTTAATGCAAACAGGCTGAAGTTTAGGAGCAGAATTAAATTATTACTGTTGGTTAACTCTTATACTTTTGGTAAGTAAGGACTGAATCTTTCTGGTAAGGAGGCTACACAGAATGGAGGTATGGTTTCTAAAAACACTACAAGATCATTAAGAAATTAGGTTAGAGAACAAGAATTTCCAAATCTGCCTGCACTACAGAGTTAATTTTCGGGTCTATTTCTAGTTTATTTTCATCACATTTTCAGATAGATATATCTCCTAAAGGAAATATAACACAGGATATGGGAAATAAAGGAAAATAAATCATTGTCATTTTAAAAACTCTTTTCCTAAAAACACACAAAAAAGAAAAACTCTACCAGAGAAACATTGCATTAACTATAGTAAAAATTTAAGAAAATATTGAGGAGCAAAAGAAGAAAATACAAGTGATTTATTTTCGTAAATACTGTGGAAATTATAAAATCTTTTAGTTGGAAGAAACTTTAAAGATAACACTTCAACTCTGTAACTTGTGGTCTAATAACCATTATTTACAACTTAAATCACTGTAAATAGGCCTCATCAAAAAATGTCATCAAAATGCTTTATAAAAGTGAAAGAAGCATTGGACATACACAATGTGTTAAGGGCCTGAAAAATGCATGTCAATTTTTATAAAAATAAATAGAAGAATATGGTCGCATAAAATGATTTTCAAAGGAGAATAGAGGTAAATGGTTTTAAGATAACGCCCAATTATCAGAGATACAAACAAAAGGTAAAAATCTTAATTAAAAAAAAGTCTTGATAAAATTTAAACGACCCAGAAAAATCCCACATTAAAAAGATAAAAGTGTTAAAAGCAAACAAGCCATTTTTTGACATTCAAGATAACTGTCAGTTTAAGCACTAGGTAATTAATACCAAGGAATTATGTTTTATTTTATTTTTAAATGTGGTAATAGTATTGTAGTTATGTTTTAAAAGTCTTTATTTTTAATGATACATATGGAAACATGTAAAGGTGGTGATATCTGGGATTTGCTTCAAAACTATGAAAAAGTGGGAGGTGGTGATGAAACAAGTTTAGCATAAGTTGATAACTGTTGAATACTGTCTGTATTTGTCACTTAAACTTTATAAAACATCCAGGGCAGGCATGGTGGTTCACACCTGTAAATCCCAACACTTTGGGAGGCCAAGGCAGGAGGATCACTTGAGCCCACGAGTTCGAGACCAGCCTGGGCAACATAGTGAGACTCCATCTCTGTAATAATTTCTTTTAAAGTTAGCCTGGTGTGGTGGTGCACACCTGTAGTCCCAGCTACTTGGGAGGCTGAGGTGGGTGGGTCACTTGACCCCAGGAGGTTGAGAGGTCAAGCTACATTGGGCCATGATTGCACCACTGCACTCCAGGCTGGTGAGAAAACAAGAATCTGTCTCAGAAAAAAAAAAAAAAAAAAAAGTCTAAAACACCAAAAATTAAAAGGCTAAATGCCTCTTGCTGAACTTCAGATTCTGTTCATGTTATTGCTTACCAAGTAATAAATGTATTCATTCATTCCAACTAGTATTCTTTTGAGGTTTGGCTTTTAAGATGCTTACATAAAATAAAGCAAATGTTAAATATTGTGTTTCAAAATATGCATTTTGCTGGCATATTTATTAAACAGAAATGATGGGAACAAATGTTTTAATGAATTTAAATTCCTTTTTTTTTTGCTTTCTCTAAACTATAGCTTTAATATTATAAAACTACTGAAAAACTAATTTTGTATTTTTTTGAACTGATGAATGTGATAAACTGAATAATGGTCCCTAAAGATATCTCATCCTAATCCCTGGAACCTTGTGAGTTTTGTCTTATATGCAAAAGGGACTTTGCAGATATGATTAAGTTAAGGAACTTGAAACAGAGAGGTAGCTTGTATTATCCAAGTAGGCCCTAAATGTAATTATAAATATTCTTACAAGAGTGAGACAGTGGGAGATTTGACTCTAGAATAGAAAAAGGATATGACACAACAGAAGCAGAGATGGGAGTACTGTGGCCATAAGCCAAGGAATGCAGGCAGTCTTAGGAAGTGGAAGAGATAAGAGACAGATCCTCCTCTAAAGCTTCCAGAATGAACTAGCCCTACTGACACCTTGATTTTATCCCTGTAAGACTCATGTTAGACTTCTGACATCTAGAACTATAAAAGAAAAAGTTTGTGTTGTCTTAAGCCATGAACCTTGTGGGCTTTGTGATAATTTGTTACAGTGGCAACAGAAAATAGTATGAGACACTCTTAATGAGAAACCACATATTATAAAAACTCATATTCAACTTTTTTTTTTTTTTTTAAGAGAAAAGATCTCACTCTGTTGCCCAGACTGGAGCGCAGCTGTATGATCATGGCTCATTGCAGCCTCTAGCTCTTGGGCTCAAACAATCCTCCCATCTCAGCCTCTCATGCCAGCTTGCCTGGCTGATTTTTAAATTTTTTGTAGAGATGGAGTTTCACTTTGCTGCCTACGCTGGTCTCGAACTTCCAGCCTCAAGTGATCTTCCTGCCTTGGCCTTCCGAAGTGTTAGAATTACAGGCGTGTGCCACCAGTCCTGACCTTCATATCCAACTTGAAAGAACAAAGACTAGTTTGATAAAACAACACAGCTATCATCAGCTATATAAAATAAATATGTTATGACAATTCATCAAACTGGTATAAATGAGTATGAGGAACAGACATCTAACTACATGCAAGTAATTCCTTAACTATTTCAGAACAAATTTCTCACAACTGAGGATATATGATACTTTAATATCTTCATTGTTATAAACATATCAGTTTTCAGGAATAGTGAAAAGTTTACTGAATGAAGTTCATAGGGTTTTATTCTGTTCTACAGCTTCAGTGATACATACCTCTTGAGATTTAACCAATCTGGTAAATGAGTATTTGCTTTACATGAACTGTAGAACATTTAACATGAAAAGAAGGCTGGGCATAGTGGTTCATGCCTGTAATCCCAACACTTTGGGAGGGTAAGGTGGGAGGACTGCTTGAGCTCAGGAGTTTGAGACCAGCCTGGGCAACAAAGTAGACTCCCATCTCTATTAAATAATCAAAAAATTAACTGGGCATGGTGGCATGTGCCCATGTGCCTGTGGTCCCAGCAACATGGGAGGCTGAGGCAGGAGGATCACTTGAGCCCAGGAAGTCAAGGCTGTAGTGAATCGTTGATTGCACCACTGTACTCCAGCTTGAGTGACAGAGTGAGATCTGTCTCAAAAAAAAACAAAAACAAAAAAAAACCCAACAACAAAAAACCAAAAACCATGAGGAACCATTAAACATGAAGTAATTGAAAGGACACAATCAGATTTTAAAGTGTGTTACTTTTTTGGTTGATTACCTAAAAAACAATTATATGCTACAGTATATAATAATTTTTATTCTGCTATCATATAACTATCGATAATTTTAAAAATGTACCTGGAAGAAATTAAATTTCAGAATTAAATAGCTTTTGTTACATTCATTATAAGACAAATGATGAATTTAATTTACAAATAAAACAATTTTAAATTTCTAAATAATCCAACAGGCTTTTGCTAACTGACATGTAACCTATTTACAAGATGACTTACATGATTCTCAAGGATTGTGACAAGCGATTATACCTACCGAAATAAGATGCTACTCCTTACAAATGCTAAATCGTAATATCCTAGTCCCCCCTAAATTTTTCTTCTTAAAATGCATTCCTTCCACCATTAAACCTCTGTATTATTTGCAAGAGAAGACTTTTAAATTGCAAAATCCATCTTCTTATGACAGACAGTGGTAGAAAGGCAGAAGGTGCCAACTAAAGGCCCTTACAAATAAGCAGTCCACCTGCAGCACAGTTTAGATGGTTTTCATTTCTTCATAAATTAAGCAATTCAAAGTATTTTGTTCTCTATCAAATTTTTAAAAATCAGACTAAAAATGTTTCTGTTTCTAGGACCCACCTGGCTGCCCTTATAAAAATCTCTCAAAACAAGTTTTAGGGGATATCATCACTCGAAAATGAAGTTATCAATAATGAGTTCTATTTGATGGATATGTACTAAGTCTCATAAGGACCCTGATCTATATATGTAGCTCCTTATTAAACACTATTTGATAATGCAAAGAAATACAGAATGGAATTATGTTATTTCTTCAAATTGTTGAAAACAGTTGGGCAGAGCTGAAGTCTTTGGATCCCAGGAAAAAGTCTAATATACTACTAACTTTACATCATGTTCCATTTTGGCAAATGTCCAGTATCTAATAGCATTCCCATACAACTATGGGAATGAACAAATTATTTGGTAAATGAACAAATTATAAAACAACTAGAGCAAACTCTCAACTCTCCTCAGCATTGTGGTACCTTGTCAGCTCTCAAATGTGATAGTTACTTTCTGGTGTGAGGATTTAAAGTAGATATTTAAATGTTTAAGCATTTCTCAATTTTCAAAGCATTAAGAGTATACTTGAATTCTCTAAGTAAAATAAAAGTTAGATAGCACTGTATAATAAAGTGGGAAAGGCCAAGTACGATTATTATGACCTCCTCTTTAAAGACTCAAAGAGGTTAATTGTTCAAGGTCACTCAGCTCATTGAGTCAGAATTCAAACCCTGTTTTTCTGACTTTCCACGATCATTATCATTAACATTTTAAATGAGGAAGCCAAGAATCACATGTGCTCAATAAATGCTTTGCATATGCCTTCATTAATTAAAAACAAAACAAAACAACAACAACTTTAAGGACAGTATCTTTATGTTTGGCCTAATCAACAAGGACAAAAACCATGACCAATACCTTTTGATATTAATTAGATTTCAGATACAAGGAAAAATATCTCTGTACAAAGAGTACAGAACAAAGGAATCAAAACTAAGTAAGATTTCCCAGGAAAAAAAGAGCCGGGGTACATCTACTCAATCATGACCAGTTTTAGTTCTCAGTCTTATACTTTACTTCTGCAATGTTCCTTTTGGAAACAAAAGGAACTACTTTTTTCTGATTTATTCTCTACTAATTTCCAAATCTGTATCCGTGTCCCAGGCAACTCTCCTAGACACCTCCATTTGGATCCTGTAAATGTAATAAATACAACAGCTCCAATACTTTCTTTTCCCCATATGAATGTCCTTCTCTATCTTAAAGACAACCATGACCCTCCTAGCTACTTAAGCAAAAAGTCTTCAAGTCATTTCTGACTCTTCCTTCTAAAAATTTCTAACTGGTCATCAACTCCTATTGATTCAAGTAGGTCTTCATGACCCTGGTTCACCCATCATTATTTCCTACATAAGCCCCTTAAATAATCTTGTTTCTAGTCTTTCCCCTTTCCAACTTGTTCTCCATGCTGCTGCTAGAGTTAAATTTCTAAACCAGATTGCATTATGTCCAATTTCTGCTTGAAGGACTTGAAAAGCTTAACTGCCTTAGGATCAATTTCAAATTCCTCAAAATGGGACATAAAGCCCTTCACAATTGGGGTTCAACTTCCCTAACTCCTTCACCGTTTCATCTCCACATAATTCATCTCTTGTATCCATACATGCCTATGTCACATTCCTGAAATATTCCTTGTAGTTTAGCAACATATGACTCATTTAGCTGGCTTTTTCTTTCTCTTTGTAAAACAATGAAATTCGCAATTCCCTCAAGACTTAGGCTGAATGTTCTTTTCTTTGCAAAGGCTTTCTTTATTCAGAACATACAGAATTAGTCATCTCCTACTTTATTTTTTTTTTTTCCAGCAACTATAATCCTTTCATTGTAGTATACCTGGCATTTAGCAAAATACCTGACACAAGAATTTATTAGTCCGCTAAATGAACGCAAGCGAGTTTCCATTTGAAGGCTGGTATCATTACTTTTGGTACAGCACCTATACTTCCTGCTATACCACAATATTACCCATAAAGATAAAGAAAGACTTCTGGATTGAAAGCGGAGAGGGGAATGGAGAAGAAGGGAAATGTAGAAAGGAAGTTCAACGGAAAAGAGAAAACTTGTATGTAGTGTTCTGCAATTTGTGCAGGTGAGACAGAATACTGCAATAATAAACTATTCACATGAATGGAAGAGAGAAGTTTACCACGTCTTGGTTTGGGAAAAAAAAAGGAGAGAGAGAGAAAGAAAAATGGGATATGGCTGGGCATGGTGGTTCATGCCTGTAATCTCAGCACTTTGGGAGGCCAAGGCGGGTGGATCACCCGAGGTCAGAAGTTCGAGACCAGACTGGCTAACGTGGCAAAACCCTGTCTCTATTAAAATTACAAAAATTACCCGGGCATGGTGGCGGAGGTTGCAGTGAGCCGAGATCGTGCCACTGCACTTCAGCCTGGGCGACGGAATGAGACTCTGTCTCAAAAAAAAAATAATAATAATAATAAAGAAAAAAGGAATAGAAAGGCAATTAGTAAACTTTACAAATATTTTCACCTAACAGCTATTAATGTTTCCTTCCAAAATACAAATTTCATCTTACCCCTTAAGACTTAGATACTCCTGACCCCACGTATCCACCTGCCTCGGCCTCCCAAAGTGCTGGGATTACAGATGTGAACCACCCCACCCGGCCAGATGTAAGTATTTAAAATGAAATTGGAAATTCTTTCTCTCCTTTAGGTTCTTTAAATTATGAAAGTTGATGTAAGATGATTTAACCTCTTACATTACTTATATTTTGTTCTGCCTTTGGTATACAGATGTTTAGTTTCTAAATTTGATTTCATATGTTCTACTCTAATATTTAGAACTATTTCTAGTTATTACATTTATTATATTTCACAAGGATCAGAAGAGTTCATGTGAAATTAACATAGGGGATCAGAAAAAAATGAAGGAAAATACATTACCTACTGCTTTTTGGCTAATTCAGTATGTTTAAACATTTGGTGTAAGAGATAAACTTTTTCAGTAGTTAGGATAAGAACATCACTGCTATGTTAATAAAATTGCACTAACTGTTACCTTGGCAAATGTTGACCCACGTCCTTCTGATTCAATTGTAATGGTTTTTGTACGACGTAGTAAAATCTGATCGATATCCTCTTCACAGAATTTAGAGCCTTCATCTTCTTCCTCCATAATGGCACCATAAGCACCTCTTCGAAGCAGATCTTCTATTTCCTTTTTGGAAAGCTGCTGAATCTAAGGAGAAATTAACTTCCATAAAAATAGTTTTTTTTAAAGTTCATAAAATGAGAAAGTATCCCTAAAGGATGTCAAAGAACACAAGAGGCATGCTTAAACTGCATTTGGGTTTGGGATGCGCATGAGAGAGAATTCACAGAAATAATATCTTGAAGTTGTTGACTCTTCTTTGCTCTCTTAAAATAAGAATTACCCATCTGCCTAGAATGGCTTTGGTTAAAACAAGGCCTAAGGGTCGGGTAACATCTTTCAAGGTTCTTTTAAATACTAGGATTCTTTATTTTTTTTTCTTTTTGAGACAGGGTCTTGCTCTGTTATCTATGCTAGAGCGCAGTGGTATAAATACAGCTCACTGCAGTTGACCTCCTGGGCTCAAGTGAGTCTCCCGCCTCAGCTTCCCAAGTAATGTGGACTACAGGCATGCACCATTATGCCCAGCTAATTTTTATTTTTTATAGAGACAGGGTCTTGCCATGTTGCCCAGGCTTGTCTCAAACTCCTAGGCTCAAGCAATCCTCCTACCTCAGCCTTCTAAAATGCTGAGATTACAGGTATGAGCCATGTGCCCAGCCCAGTACTAGGATCCTATTATTGATAGATATTAGACAAGAACCTTGAGGGAAAAAAAAGCCAAAATGTCATCATTTGTAACAAGACAAAGCCAATGCTAATAGTTGTGAAACTAAAAAAAATTTGAAAACTGTTTATATAAACACAAATTCTATTTTGCTATGCCATCATATAAATGTCCTAAAAAGAAAGCAAAGAATTTCTATCTTGAAAATACATTTAGAATTCATAAGCTCTGGAGCTATACAGAAAGAAAAGGATTCAAAAGTATTAACTAAACATAGCTCTGTCCTGAAAATGTCCCCCTGCATAAAACAAATGTGTTTAGTATTCTGCATGGACCAAAACTAAATGACACACTATTGGAGGTAAAATTAAATGCAAAAACACACAAAAACCTCAAGTAAAAAAGAAAATATACATACACCACCAACATTACTTTCTCTTCCACTCATGCTCTGTAACACAGCTTTATCTAGGCCCAGTTTCAAACTGGCTCGGTCAAACATCTCTCTCTCATATGAGTTACGAGTTACCAGTCTGTAGACTTTAACTGCTTTGTTCTGACCAATTCTGTGGCAACGAGCTTGAGCCTATAAAAATGAAAAGTTACATATTTATTTTCTCAAAAGGCATTTAATAGTAAACTATATGTGTGGTCTATAAATACATGTAAGAATTCTTAGACCATTTTTATTGAATTAATCTTTTTCTAGAAATTAAGGAAGAGCTTACCACAGTAAGAAATAATCCCACAATCAGGAATAAGTTAAAATTTAGGTTTATAAGCTTAAATATCAAAGAATATAAATTCACAAAGGACTACTTTTTTTTTTTTTTCTTTTTTTTGACGGAGTCTTGCTCTGTCGCCCTAGCTGGAGTGCAGTGGTGCGATCTTGGCTCACTGCAACCTCCGCCTCCTGGGTTCAAGTGATTCTCCCGCCTCAGCCTTCCAAGTAGCTGGGATTACAGGCACCTGCCACCACACGTGGCTAATTTTTGTATTTTTAGTAGAGACAGGGTTTCACCATGTTGGCCAGGCTGGTCTCGAACTCCTGACCTCAAGTGATCCACCCATCTCGACCTCCCAAAGTGTTGGGATTACAGGCATGAGCCACTGCACCCAGCCTTATTATATTTTAATGGAAGTGTAGTCAATATACTTTTAAGCAGGGACACAAAACCTATGAACAGGTTTTACAGTTGATGGCAACTCAAGTTTTTTGTTGTTGTTTTTTTTTAGACATGAGGACTTGCTATGTTGCCCAATAGAACTCCTGGGCTCAAGAGATCCTACCCCTTTGCCCTCTCAAAGTACTGGGATTACAGGTGTGAGCTGCCACTCAAGTTTTAAAGTCTAACCCTAAATTTCTATATTTTTTTCAGTTACATTATCAACAATCTTTTCATTGTATTTTATTTAAGCTGGGTAATTTTTTTCTGTAAGTTATTGGGGTACAGGTGGTATTTGGTTACATGAGTAAGTTCTTTAGTAGTAATTTGTGAGATTTTGGTGCAACCATCACCTGAGCAGTATACACTGCACATATTTGTAGTAATTTATCCCTTGCCCACCTCCCACTCTTCTCCCCAAGTCCCCAAAGTCCATCGTACCATTCTTATGCTTTGTGTCCTCATAGCTTAGCTCCCACTTATGAGTGAGAACACATGATGTTTGGTTTTCCATTCCTGAGTTACTTCACTTAGAATAATAGTCTCCAACATCATCCAGGTCACTGCAAATGCTGTTAATTCATTGTTTTTCATGGCTGTGCAGTATTCTATCATATATAACATATACATTACATTATATATATATATAATGTATATATACATATACATTATATATATATATATATATATATAAAAATTGTGCCACTATAAACATGTGTGTCCAAATATCTTTTTCAAATGACTTATTTTCCTCTTAGTAGATACCCAGTAGTAAGACTGCTGGATCAAATAGTAGTTCTACTTTTAGTTCTTTAAGGAATCTCCATACTGTTTTTCCATAGTGGCTGTACTAGTTTATATTCCCACCAGAAGTGTAGACATGTTCCCTGTTCACTGCATCCACATGTTTGTTGGCCATTTGTATATCTTCTTTTGAGAATTAGCCTACTTTTTGATGGAATTTTTTTTTTTTCCTGATTTGAGTTTGTTGTGTAGATTCTGATTCTGGATACTAGTCCTCTGTCAGTTGTATAGATTGTGAAGATTTTCTCCCACTCTGTGGGTTGTCTGTTTACTCTGCTGACTGTTCCTTTTGCCACGCAAAAGCTCCTTAGTTTAATTAAGTCCCAGCTATTTATCTTCGTTTTTACTGCAACTGCTTTTGGGTTCTTGGTCATGAAATCCTTGCCTAAGCCAGTGTCTAGAAGGGTTTTTCCAATGTTATTTTCTAGAATTTTTATAGTTTCAGGTCTTAGGTTTAAGTCCTTAATGCATCTTGAGTTATTTTTGTATAAGGTGAGAGAAGAGGATCTAGTTTCATTCTCCTACATGTGGCTTGCCAATTATCCCAGTACCATTTGTTGAATAGGGTGTCCTTTCCCCACTTTGTTTTTGTTTGCTTTGTGGAAGATCAGTTGGCTGTAAGTACTTGGGTTTATTTCTGTGTTCTCTATTCTGTTCCACTGGTCTATGTGTCTATTTTTATACCAGTACCATGCTGTTTTGATGACTATGGCCTTATAGTATAGTTTGAAGTCAGGTAGTGTGATGCCTTTAGATTTGTTCTTTTGGCTTAGTCTTGCTTTGGCTATGCGGGTTCTTTTTTGGTTCTATATGAATTTTAGAATTGTATTTTCTAAACCTGTGAAGAATGATGGTGGTATTTTGATGGGGATTGCATTGAATTTGTAGAATGCTTTTGGCAGTGTGGTCATTTTCACAATATTAATTCTTCCCATCCATGAACATGGGATGTGTTTCCATTTGTTTGTGCCATCTATGATTTCTTTCTAAGCTGGGTCATTTTTGGGGGGGGGGGAACCACCCAAGGTAAATAACTCTGGATATCTAAATTTTATTTAAATGAAGGACAAACTAATTAATATGCATACATGTTAAAAGTGGAGACATCAGAGATCACATAAGGGCTTCATATTTTATCCTGAGTTCCTACTAAACCTAAACTTTTTATGATAAATCTTGACTCCAGATATTCTATAGAATCTAGTTTTTCTCCCAAATTACTAATCACCTTTCCATTATCTTCAGACAAATTAAATCATAAAATGTGGCTTTAAAATATATAGGGGCACTGATGTTATGCCCCTTGTTGACATTTGTATTCTATCCACATCCATTTTGTGCCATTTGGAACCCAGGACTGTGCCATTTGGAACCCAGGATTGTAAATGGGCAACTTTGCTCTAGGTGTAGAGGAAGTATAAGAGGCCAAATATGATCTTAGTCCGTAAAGACTGGATCTACATTAGCAGTCAAATAGGAAAAAACAAGTGACAGGGAGAAGTTGGGAGATTCAGGATAGTTTTTCCACTTTCTATTCAGGTTCTATAAAGTGACTTTATTATTATAAATTAACTTTCAGAACATCCACTGTAGGCAGTTATAAGTACAAACATGCATTTCAAAGGCAGACAATTATAATTTGGGTTTAACATAGGAATTGGGAAACTACAGCCTGTGGACCAAATCTGGCCTGCTAACTAAGAATGGCTTTTTTACCTTTTTAAAGGATTAAGACAAACAAACAAGAACGTGTGACAGAGATCTTATGTGGCACACAAAGCTTGAAATATTTACTAATTGAGCCTTCCACAGAAAGAGTTGGTCTCTGGCTTATTGTATTAATTTTGGATAATCTTTTGATATTTTAAAGTAGATTACATATAGTTACATAAATGAGCAATTTAAAATATGTTTTAAGCTATGTAGATTCTCAATAACCATTTATTATATTTGTTTTTATGCTTGCTTAAAAAAATAATATGGCTGGTCTGCAGGTAGTTATTTAATGGGTTGTTCACTTTTACAGATTGAACTCTACTTTTCCCCTTCTCACGACTACACTTGACTAGTTTTATAAAAAAAAAAAGTACTAATATGAATTGCAATGCAATTAAGACAATGATGAATAATAAAATAATTTCTCTTATATTTTGTTCTCTTCTCATATCCTTCTGCAAATTTAGACCCTCTTCAATCACTGTAATATTCCTATATTTCTATGTAGTCCAAGTATAGTCATTACTTATATGTGTGCCTTCATTTTCTTAAGTATTTTATTAAAAAAGCATACTATATTATGATTACAAGATAAAATTAGAATAAGTGAGTATTTATTTTTAAGGATTAAAATTCTGAAATTTTAATTTTATTACAAATAAGTTATTCTTAGAGCTTAGGTCTCTCTCAAATTTACACATTATTATTTAAACTATAAGAATATCAGGCCAGGCATGATGATGCATGCCTGTAAACCCAGCACTTTTGGAGGCCAAGATGGGAGAAATGCTTGAGTCCTGGGGTTCAAGACCAGCCTGGGCAACATAGTGAGACCTCATATCTAAACAAACAAAAATTACTGTACTCAAATAGGTATAACTTTTTATAAGCTAGTAAGACAAATTTTATAAGTCAGTGAGACACATAAAAAAGTAAAAATTTTTTGTCATGATAGTTTTTATCATAACAATTAAAATAATTTCACCTATTTTATTTGGCACAGATATTTTACAGAGAAACATACATTAGTTTGTCCAGATAAAAATACAAGATGTGGATTATCAAAAACAGTTACACAATTTTACTTTTTTAAAAAATGCATTTCTTGTTAGCCAAGGCAATTATTTACCTGAAGATCATTCTGAGGATTCCAATCAGAATCAAAAATTATACATGTATCAGCTGCAGTTAAGTTGATGCCCAACCCACCAGCTCGGGTACACAGGAGAAAAACAAATCTATCTGAATCAGGTTTACTAAATCTATCTATAGCAGCTTGCCGAAGATTTCCTCTGACTCTGCCATCAATTCGCTCATATAAATATCTATGGAATGAAATGGAATAAATTTACATAAATAATTATAATAAAATTGAAGACATATTCTATCAAATGGAAAGTCAGTTTTCCTGCAGCATTATGTTTTCTCTAAAATTAAGAAGCAATATCATCTAAATTAGTTTCTGTGACTTTATACTTTTTGGTGTTGGTGCTACGGAGAAAACAAAAACAAATATAAAGATACAAAACCTCTGAATTCCTGGATGTATGGGTAAAAGACCACTACAATGAATTTTATTTCAGAAGTTAGAATAACAAAAGGCAGTCTATTAAAAACTGCTTTGCTGATCTCACCATAATACATCACTTTCTTGCAAGAAATAAAGACTTTCACAAAGACTTTATACAAGGCGGCTATGAACGTTTCTTTTGTCCTTAATCCATAATACTACTGACTGACATACTTGCTTCTATATTGCAATCTATTAAGAACACATTGGAATGCTGTTGAATTCTTTATAGTCATTACTGCAAAGTAATTATCTTTTAACTTCCTTTATCCTTCCCCATTTAACATATACAAAACTCAAAAACTGCAAGACATCCAATAAAAATAAAATAGATAAAAATTTAGGAGCTTGGACTCTGAGTGGTATACATATGACTTATGACACACTTCTACATATGATTTACTAGAGTTTTAGCAGTCACCCCACGATTATCTCTGGTACCTGCAAAATGGACGAAAGACTTCTAATAATGTTTCTTATGAGAATAAAAGAAACTCTGAATTTTCCATGAAATTTATTACAACAGAAATTTATAAGTACAGTTTTATCTGTATAAGTTCTCCATGTAAGGAGATTAAAAAAATGTAAGAATTACTATTTTTGGGAACAGTGCAACTTAATGTTCATATCATATGATATAAAATTGAGAATAATATACATTTTAAAATGAGGCTAAAGAGTAGGACACTGACATTAAAAATGGAACCAGAAATAAAAATGAAAAATAAAAATGAACTACACAATCTCTAATAATATAAAACAGTATAGACCTTTACTTATCTATATGGGTTAAAATCTATTGAATTAAAATCTGCAAGTCAGATGCGGTGGCTCATATCTATAATCCCAGCACTTTGGGAGGCTGAGGTGGAAGAATTGCTTGAGCCCAGGAGTTTGAGACCGGCCTGGACAACACAGTGAGACCCTGTCTCTATCAAAAATAAATTAGCAGGGTGTGGTAGTGCATGCTTGTAGTCCCAGCTTCCTGGGAGGCTGAGGTTGGAGGACTGCTTGAGCTCAGGAGTTCGAGGTTGCAACGAGCTATGGTCACACCACTGCACAACAACCTGGGCAACAGACTGAGATCATGTCTTTAAAAAAAAAAAAAAAAAAACCAACAAAACAGAAATAAAAAAATAAATAAAAACAAAACAAAAAATCTACAGCTGAAATTTCTGATTCTCTTTTACATTAATATGTTACTATCAGATGGAATCCTAATGGTCTGTTAAATATCCTATGATAATTAGCCTATTATATCCTAAATACTGATTAGACAACATTTTATTTTATTTTATTTTGAGATGGAGTCTCGCTCTGTCGCCCAGGCTGGAGTGCAGTGGTGCGATCTTGGCTCATTGCAAGTTCCAACTCCTGGGTTCACACCATTCTCCTGCCTCAGCCTCCTGAGTAGCTGGGACTACAGGCTCCCACCACTGCACCCGAATAATATTTTGTAGTTTTTATTTTTTTTTCAGTAGAGACGGGGTTCCACCATGTTAGCCAGGATGGTCTCCATCTCCTGACCTCGTGATCTGCCCGCCTTGGCCTCCCAAAGTGCTGGGATTACAGGCATAAGCCACCGCGCCCCGCCTGATTAGACAACATTTAATACTATCCTATTGTGATGTACCAATAAACAAAACAAAAAACACACATTGAAACAAATCAGAAAATATGAAAGCATAACAAATTTTATATAGTATATAATAAAAGTCCCACAGCTTAAGGCTCTAATTATAACAATGAAATAGATCCAAAGGTTCTTGAATCACTTTTTTCAGTTTTGAGGATGACTGCTGTAAATATGTCTATTTAAAGTTTCATCTACAAGGTTTATTAATCAAGTAAAATGTACATTATTAAACCCATTCCTGGGTCAACAAATCAAATATTTATTTGAAAGCTTTTCTTAATTGGACTCCTCAGGCACATCTAATATTGCAACATATGCAGGTTAGGAAAACATAACACACAATCCTAAACAATCTTTACTTACAAATTTGAATGCATTATTCTAATATAGGATAAAAGAAAGATATGAGTAAAGTTCATTTACATTACAGTGCTGCACAAATCTTAATAGCACAAACTTAGCATAATTCATAGTATAATTCAGTGGATTATAGTATGCTTTACCTTTTATGTATGAGATAGTCCTCTAGGATGTCAAGGCAGCGAACCATCTGAGAGAAGATGAGCACTTTATGACCTCCGGCTTTCATTTTGGGAAGCAATTTATCAATAAGGACCAATTTACCAGCAGACTGGATCATTGCTTGAAGATGAAAATCAGAAGCAGCTGGATTATATGCATCTCTAAATTCTCCAAGTATTTTCTCCTCAGCACCTGTCAAAGAAATAGGAGAAGGTAATAGCAATGCACAAATGCAGGAAATTCCCAATTGCTTTCCTTTTAATCAAAATTAGTGCTCCTGTGTGCTTTTGTAACATAATTTTCGAATGGCATGTACATTGCTTTTATTAGAATTATTTATGCTTGTTGCTGAACCTTCACCAATACCAGACTGTAATTCCATTGAGGACATAAACAATGTCTTAAACATCTTTTTATTTCCTCAGACACCTGGCATAATACCTTGTATAAACTTAAGTTTGCTAAATGTTTAATCAATGCTATTAGGGAAAAAATAAAACTGTGATCCTAACTCAGCTGGTAAACACATATATTTTTAAACATCTAATATTTAAACAGCAATCATAATAGTGGTCATCACTGAAGGATGATCATAGTTGAGCTGGATGTGTCTATGGGCATCTTGTTAGGCATCAAAACAAGGAAACAAGAAAAAATTAAGGCTAGGTGCAATGTCTCGTGCCTGTAATCTCAGCACTTTGGGAGACCAAGGCAGAAGGATTTCTTGAGGCCAGTAGTTTGAGACCAGTATGGGCAATATAACAAGACCCCATCTCTACCAAAAAGAAAAAAAAGAAATCAGCTGGGTATGGTGGTGCATATGGCTAGTTCTAGTTACTAAGGAGGCTGAGGCGGAAGGATCAGTTTCCAGGAGCTTGAGGCTTCTGTGAGCTATGAACACACCTCTGTACTCCAGCCTGGGAGACAGAGTGACACTGTATCTTAAAAAACAAAAACAAAAACAAAAACAAAAGAAAAAACAACAAAAAGAAAGAAGAAAGGCCGGGCGTGGTGGCTCATGCCTGTAATCCCAGCACTTTGGGAGGCTGGGGCGGGCGGATCACAAGGTCAGGAGATCGAGACCACGGTGAAACCTCATCTCTACTAAAAATACAAAAAAAATTAGCCGGGTGCCGTGGCAGGCGCCTGTAGTCCCAGCTACTCAGGAGGCTGAGGCAGGAGAATGGCGTGAACCCGGGAGGCGGAGCTTGCAGTGAGCCGAGATCGTGCCATTACACTCTAGCCTGGTGGACAGAGCGAGACTCCGTCTCAAAAAAAAAAAAAAAAAAAGAAAGAAGAGAATAAATTAAAATGAAAGCCATGTTACAGGTCCTTAATGCATACTTCCTTCAGATAATCCAAATCAGAATTAAAGAGGCTCTCCGTATTCCTTTCCTCAGCCTGTCTGGCCATAAGAGAGTGCTATAACTACAAGAGACTTCAGCTGTCTTGAATGAAGTGAGTAGAGAGGGGTATATTCCCAAGAATAAGTGAACAACTCAAATATTGTACAGAGAGAACACTGGGAGAGAACCTGGTAAGATCTTAAAAAGTAACATTATTACAGCACAAGAACTGAAACACTAACTGATGTATCTAGACTGGAAGGAAACCAGGAAAAAAATGGAAATGCAGAAGCCCCCAAAATGGGTTTTGCTGTCTTTGCCCATGAGGAGGATTAAACAAGCGGACAAATTCTAGTCCAAATTATACTGAACAAACTGCTGCTGAACATAACCTGGTGTGCTAACATCAGTCACTGTAACGAAGTAGTTCACATTGCCTCTGATTCTGTAATACTTGTAATTCCTTAGACTATCACAGTAGAGAGTCATAACAGCCACTACAGCTGTAGTGTGTTCTGTTTATTTATTCATTAGTATTTGTTGCAAGAAAAATGTATTTGTTATAATCTTTCTTAGCTACCTTTGATAAGATATGGATGATTACAGCATTTCCTGAGCTCCATCATGGTATTGACCAAGTTAGGTACATTAGTTTGTCCTGCTCCTTTGGATAAAAAAGAAAAGTTCTTTTCCAAGATAGCCCGGTAGTATTTCTTTTGAATATTAGTAAGTTCTACTTCAATGATGGTTTCTTCTTTAGGTGCCAACTTCTTTTCCACATCTTCTTTTAATCGTCTCAACATCATTGGTTTCAGGATAGCCTGAAGTTTCTGTACCTGAATGAAAAATGATAAAAAGACATATAACATAAGTGAGCATTTAATGACACATACAAAATAATTACAATGATAAGAAATGTGATGAATGTATTTACAAAGAGCAATAGGATACCTGTTCCTCTGTTTTCAGATCCCCAAATTCTTGCATAAATGTTGATTCAGAAGGAAACCTTAAGGGTTCAAGAAAGTGAAGAAGACTAAATAGTTCTTCAACTGTATTTTGGAGAGGTGTGCCAGTCAAAAGCACCTTGTGTTCCTACATAAAGTGAGAACAATTCACATCAAACATCACAGTACTATAATTATATGAAAGCTGACTTAGGTCATCAAATGTTCAATATGCAAATATTTTTCTGACTATATATATATATATTTTGTTTGTTTGTTTAGAGACAAGGTCTTGCTGTGACACCCAGGCTGGAGTGCAGTGATGCCATCATAGTTCAGCATTACACGTACAACATAATTACAATGATTAGAATAAATTACAGTGGTGCCACTGTAACTTTGAACTCCTGGGCTTAAGGGATCCTCCTGCCTCAGACTCCCAAGTAGCTAGGACTACAGGTATGCACCAAAACACCTGGCTAATTTTTACATTTTTTTTTTTTTTGTAGAGATGAGGTCTTACTATGTTACCCACCTGGTCTCAAGTTCCAGGTCTCAAGTAATCCCAAAGTGCTGGGATTACAGGTGTGAGCCACGGTACCCAAACTCATAATTTTCAAGAGTTAACTCAAAAAACTACATCTCTACCCACAAATCTTTAGGAATGTACTTTCCCAATCACTTTTTAAAAACTCTGTATCATTCTGAAATACTTCACTTTGTATGCTATTCATGCCTTTAAAAATTCTAAATAATTTTAGAAGAAAAGAAATCAACATTCTAAGAATAAAGAGGGCATTTTTTCTTTTGTACTCAAACATTCTTAGTATGGTAATTTGTACACCAAAGAGTGCTCATTATTTATAATTTGGATGATCATCATTTAACTCTTCAAACATGAATGAATTATCAAATCACTGAAGTTACAATACAAGAATGTAAAGGGCTAATTGAAACATGCTTTGAAACTAGAATTCCTTAAAAATTAAACATAATAGTAAAAGAAGAAAATGAACATAGAATATTTTTAATGGTAGTACAAATTATTTAAAATTTTATTTGACAAAACCTCTAAATTCCCATGCTAAATATTTGTATATGCATCTGTGAATCTGCATATTATGTATATGGTAGCAAATGGCCTAGAAAGATAAACAGGAAACCATACTGGAATGAGGTGTTGAACTGGGTGTGTGGCATAGATAGACAGGGAGTAAAAAGGAACACTTTAAGTTTTTACAGAATGTGGTTCTTTGTATTTGAATTATTTGTTCAAGTGCTCATGTAGTAATTATGTGAGCTTAATTAAAAATCAAAATGTTTAAAAAATGCTTTCATTTGAAAGAAGCAAATAACTAACAAAAAGATGACTATAAGAAATCCCATTATTAATTATAACCAACATATGTTAAACATGTAGAATTGTGTAGGACTTTTTATCATAAATGATCTGAATAATATAACTTCGGTAAAGGGGCTTTCTATTAAGGAATTTATGGCTTAAAACTTACGGTCTTGGCCGGGCACAGTGGTTCACGTCTGTAATCCCAGTACTTTTGGAGTCTGCCGAGGTGGGCGGATCACCTGAGGTCAGGAGTTCAAGACCAGCCTGACCAACATGGAGAAACCCCATCTCTACTAAAAATACAAAATTAGCCAGGCACGGTGGCACATGCCTGTAATCCCAGCTACTCGGGAGGCTGAGGCAGGAGAATCACTTGAACCCGGGAGGCAGAGGTTGCAGTGAGTGGAAACTGCACCATTGCACTCCAGCCTGGGCAACAAGAGAGAAACTCCATCTCAAATAAACAAACAAACAAACAAACAAACCCAAAAACTTATGGTCTTATTTTCTTTTAAATAGTACATTCTCTATAGAGGTCTTATTTTAAAAATTAATTACTAATGCTTTTTGAAGGAAAGAACTAAAAAATTTGAAGTCGTAGGAAACAGAATCTTTTTCTTACAAATTAAGGCCAAAAAAAAAATCTGTATTATCATAGATAGGATTCAGATGTACTTATACTCTAAAATTAAAAAGAAAAATTTTGCGGCCGGGCGCGGTGGCTCAAGCCTGTAATCCCAGCACTTTGGGAGGCCGAGACGGGCGGATCATGAGGTCAGGAGATCGAGACCATCCTGGCTAACACGGTGAAACCCCGTCTCTACTAAAAAAATACAAAAAACTAGCCGGGCGAGGTGACGGGCGTCTGTAGTCTCAGCTACTCGGGAGGCTGAGGCAGGAGAATGGCGTAAACCCGGGAGGCAGAGCTTGCAGTGAGCTGAGATCCGACCACTGCACTCCAGCCTGGGCGACAGAGCAAGACTCTGTCTCAAAAAAAAAAAAAAAAAAAAAAAAATTTTAGTATTAACTCTATGACCTTTTACTACACATCTAATAAACTCAATGGTCATAATGATAATATTAAGTTACTTACCAGATTCATGAGTTTCAGGCCCTCTAAGAGTTTACAATTTTTATTTTTTAACCTATGTGCTTCATCAATAATCACACATCGCCATTCAATTGCATTAAGCTCTCCACAGCCTCCAAGAATCATTTCAAAAGTGGTGATGATAGCTTGGAATCTGTAAGCTCCTCGAATGATACGCCCCTAGAAATGATCAAATATAATTATTTGCTGGAATATTTTAATTGCATATTTTTATTCCTGTCAAATGGTATCTGATAACAAGTTATAAAATATTTCTAATGAAATTTTTACATATGCAGACACTCCCTTACAATGAAAACTTTTATCATTGAAACTGTATTATATTGCTATGTTCAATAATGTTAAAAATTATGCCAACATAATTATATTATTAATAATTGTATCCAAATGAGTATTTCTTGGTAAAATGTTTTATGATAATTTTAAGAATTATAATAATTTTAGGCAAGAAATAAATCATGACAAAATCTGGCCAATGAGATTTCAGTATTAGTTCTTATTACTTACACCAATGAGTTCAAAAATATAACAGCAAATAAATAGCGAATAATAAGCCATCCAAATACTTTATTCAGCAGATATTGAGTATCCATGTGCCAGACCCTGTTCTAGCTGCTGGAGATATAGCAGTAAACAAAACAGATAAAAATAATTATCCAATTACAACTTATATTCTACTGAATCAAATGCAGGACACAGTTATTAAGAAAATAATTTTTTAAAAAGTAAATTAGAGATAAGGGCTGTGGAATAAAATAAAACAAGGATGTGGGATAAGAAGTATAAGGTTGGAGGTGACCACTGCAGTTTTATATAGAGTGGTTGGGAGACCATTAGTGCAATGTGATATTTGAGGAAAGATCTAAAGATGAGGGAAGAAGTCATGTTGATATCTAGAGATCTATAAATAAAGCATTCTTGGTAAAAGAAGTAGTAAGTATGAAGGCCCTAAGGTAGGAGTATCTTTGGTAGCATTCAAATAGCAAGAAAGCCAGAGTGTTTGAAACCCAGTGAGTGGGGGAGGCGATGTGGTCAACTGCAGGACTTGAAAACTGTTATACAAACTTTGGCTCTGAGCAAGACACTATTGAAGGGGTTTGTAAGAAATGTCCTGATTTGACATGTATTTTTTAAAAGTCCCTTTGGCAGTTGTGATGAAACCTGTCTGAAGAGGCCAAGGACAGGATCATGGAGAACAGTTAGAAAGCTGCCATAGCAATGCAAGCAAGAAATCTTCATTGGAGTTCAGAGAAGTGGTCAGTTCTAGATACATTTTGAAAGTAGAGCCAACAGGATTTTCCAATGGTTAAGTATGGAGTGAGATACAGTAGGGCCTCAAATTTACCTCTAAAAATTTTAGCTTGAACAACTGGAAGTTCATGTTGTTATTTACTAAAAAGTAGTTGTTTTGGATTTTGATTTTGTATGTTTTAATTTTGAGACCTCTATTAGACATATCCATGAGACCGCTGTTAAGACGTATCTATGTACATATTTAGTAGGCATTTGGATATGACTCTGGAATTTAGGAAAGAGTTTAGAGTTGGTGATACAGGCTTAGGAATTTCAGCAGTACAGATGGTATTCAAAGTTACGTGTATGAATCAAATCTGTGAGATAATGAGTATAGATACAAAAGAGTTTGAAGACTGAGCCCTGGGTTACCGCAGAGTTTAGATACAGGGAAGATAAGAAGGAACCAATAAAGGGGGCTTGAGAAAGAATAAGTGGTGATGTAGGAAAGGATGAAGTCTTGGAATCTAAGTGAAGAGAGTGTTTAAACAGGGTTGAAAACATAAGCTATTGGGTATTAAATGAAAAGAAGGGATAAGAACAGTTGGGTATTCTGACATAGATTTTAATTAATGTTAACCTAATTAATTTTAGATTAGTTATTATTAATTGTGTATACTGGCCATTAAGTTGAATAAGAGCTGCAGTAGAATATTATTAAAATAGGTATAAATTATATCTATGACATTTATGCAGCTCTAAAAGCCTGGGATATAATATATTCAGTTAAGCTGATGTCACAGTGTTTAATAACAAGGGCTCTTGAATCTGACTGGTTTGAGTTTATTAATCTTGGTTTTGTACTGTGATTTTGCAGCAATCTACGCAACTTCTTTAGCCTCAGTTTCCTCATGTGTAAAATGGAGATAATACTGCCTATTTTACAAGGTTGATATTACAAAGATTAAGTGAAATAATATGTGTAAACTGTTTAGCATAATGCCTGGCACATGGTAAATACTCGATAAATGTTTGTGGTTATTAGTTTATCACTTCTATTACTTTTCCCAGGGCAATTTAGAAAAATTTTAGCATAATTTTAGTACTACTGTTATTTCAAGCTATTTGATAATGTAAAAAAAACAGAAGTTAAATATTCACTTAATTTATATGAAAATATATTTGAAAGAGTTAACTCTAAAAGTTATTTTTATATTTGAAGTACAGATCTATTTATCTCATTACAGGAGACATCTTTATCTTTTGAAATTTAAAACCTCTTTAGGTAACATATATCTAGAATTTGTAACATTTATCATAAAAATACAATATTTAATATATACAAATCAGTTTATTACATATCAAGGATCTTCCAAGTTTTTGGCTATCATATTTATGCCAAACTCATGTGACACATACATTAAAATTGTAACTTTGTTAAAAATCTCTTTAAGTCTCAAGATATTAGTTGTGCTTTCTGTAAAAAATGAGAATGTCAAATTAAATAATTTTTATGACAACATACAGCTCTAAAATTCTACAAATGTATGAGTAAGAAAAACAAAACACTAGGCCAGGTGCAGTGGCTCCTGCCTGTAATCCCAGCACTTTGGGAGGCTGAGGTGGGAGGATTACTTGAGTTCAAGACCAGCCTGGGCAACAGACTGAGACCCCATCTTCACAAAAAAAATAAAATAATTAGCCAAGTGTGGAAATGCACTCCTGTAGTCTCAGCTACTTGGGAGGATCACTTAAGCCCAAGAGTTTGAAAATGGATAAATTAACTGATTTTGTTCCTGTTCCTCATTTTGCTTCCTACTTCCAAGGTTGAAACAATTACATTTATACGAAATTAAGCACCTATATAATTAATTATTCTTCAAGTGAAAATAGTCACCTTTGCACCTTTGGAGTCCATGATACCTTAATTAGATTATAGTTTGATTCTTTTCCTTTTTTTAGGGAAAGGGTCTTGCTGTCACCCAGGCTTCAGTGCAGTGGTGTGATCATAGCTCACTGCGGCCTCAAACTCTTGGGCTCAAACAGGTAGAAAATCGTTATTATTGGGAGACAAAAGTAGAAGGCTATGCACATTATCTTACTTCAACCTCTATCATATCACATAACCTGGTCATGTGTTATAATGATCCTTTTAGAACAACAGAATGAGTGAAAGAAAAAATACTAAGGTGCTTTTAATGTAGGGTGCCACTTTCCATTTAAAAAGTACCCTTTCTGTGAATTGTGTTTATTGATTTAATTATTTCTTAATATTTTAATAAAATGATTCACATGAACATTCAAGACCATGACTTGGCATTTCACGTTTTCTTTTTTAAATTTTTTTTTTTTTTTGTAGAGATGGCATCTTGATATGTTGATCAGACTGATCTGGAACTCCTGGCCTCAAGCAATCCTCCCACCTCGGCATCCCAAAGTGTTAAGATTGTAAGTGTGAGCTACCATGCCTGGCCTATGTTTTCTAGTCTTAACTTTCTGCTAGAAAATTCTTAAGTTGTCATCCCTTTATTTTATGATCTATGTATTTAGAAGGGATAGAAAATCCCTTCTTAAAGAGTAAGTGGTCAAAGTAAAACAGAAAATGCTCCTCTAAAATACATGGAGAGAGGAATATCATCAAACCACTAGAGTACTGAAATAATCAATCCTAAGGAGAAAATGATGGAGGTATACCTGTTTTGGTAAGCAAAACAAACCACATTTTAAAAAATGTCTAAAATAAAAATCCATTGAACATGAAAGAGAACCTATGGTCTCAACTCAACAGGCATTTAAGCCTGTGGTATCAGTGAAGATTTAAATTTTTAAAATGATGGGAAAAAAGCTGGACAATGATCAGAGACAGTTATTACTCTAAAAATAAATCTAATGTGTATTTAGAAACAATTAGTAAAATTATTATTCTAGTTGAAAAATTAAGAATTACAATGAAACCTGTGCATTGTTTAAATCTGCATACTTCATTATAGTTAACTAGGGCATTAAACTGACTTTTCTCATTGTTCTCTTCAGCTACTCAAATTTACTGTAAAATAAAAATGATGAATAAAAGAGCTTGAACTAAGATCTAGGTAGGCAACTAAATGTATCCTAAATTTGAAAATAATTGGTAGGTAATACTTATCTTTTTCAGCCCTGACCTTTCAAACAACAAACAAAATAATAACACACCTGTGAATCCCTGAAGTACATCTCGTATTGCTGTATCATCTGTCTGCTAATCAGGCTCCCATGATAAACCACAACGTTAATATCAGTCCACGTACGAAACTCTCTCTCCCAGTTTGCAATAGTAGAAAGTGGAGCAATAATCAGGAAAGGTCCTCTTATACCAGTCAGAAGGATTTCGTAGAGGAATGTAATTGATTGAATAGTTTTGCCAAGACCCATTTCATCTGCTAAAATGCAGTTTCGTCTGAAATAAACAAATACATTATCCATGCATACACTGGGTTTTTTTCTATACTTTAAAGATAAATATACAAAGATAATCAAAGATCAAATAAAATAGTTGTATTTATAAAAATGTAAAAGTTGCTTAAGTGCAGAGTAGGCTTAAGATTAAAATTTTATTAAAATCCTGCAAAGGGACACCTAAGGATTTCTGTAGCTCCAAAATAAGGATACCACCCATTAGATGTTTGATTTTTTAAAAAAGAAAAGGGAAGGGCAAGGCCAACTCAATATATTATTTGTTCAGGAATCATTTAATAAATACCTTCTATATCTAAGGACAGTATGAGAAGACAGGATACAAAACAAATAGAACATGTTATCTGCCTTTCAGGGGTGTATATCTATTACAGAAGCTGACATGCAAATAAATAAATAGTCATGCAATGTGCTATCACTGAAGCACAGATAAAGCACTGGTTTTCAATTGTGGCTGCACATCAGAAGAGCTCACAAAGCTTGAAAAAAAAAACCCAGATACTCAGGCCCCTCCCCTATACATTCTGATTCAATGTATATGGAATAGGATAAAATCAGTTATAATTTCAAAAGTAAGCTTCACAGATGATCATGATATGTTGGTCAATTAAGAATCATCAGTATGGTTTATTATGGAGGCTTGAAAGATTAAGCCTCAACTCTGGCTAGAAGAGATGAAAGAAGACCTCCTTCAGAAAGGAGGTCAGTAATGAGTAGGATTTTTGCCAGAGAGCATAGTGAATGAGCAGAAGTGTGAAGAACATGATGAACTGAGGGACCAAAAGTTGTTTTCTATGGTTTGGAGGAGAAGGTAAAAGGAGGAGAGATTATTGAGGAAGCAGGGTCATATATAGAAGACATTTGCCATTTTATTATGCAATGGAAATTACTGGCACACTTCAAACAAATCCAATGAGATTAGGCTTGTATTTTAAAGTTTACTCTGGTGCTATTGTCGATATTAGAGGTTGAGGTGCCTAGAAGTTGGGACAGTAACTGGGAAAGCACCATTAAGTGCAGGGAAGAAAGTGTGGGCACCTGGTCTAAGAGAGGAGAAACTAAGGGGAAAGAATCTTCCAGAATTAATTGTGGGTTAGAATGAAATGGACCTAGTTACCAATGTATGGGGTACAGGGTGAAGCCAGATTTCAGTCTGGGTGACTAAAGGAATTGTGTTATCATTAACCAAGATGGAAAATACAGAGGAAGAACAATTTTGATGGGGAAGAAACAGGAAATAATACTAATTTTTATTCTAGTGTGTTTAAAGAATCATTCAGATAGACACTCAGGTAGCAAGAGCCAAATAAAAACATGGGCCCAGAGTTCAAGACCTTAGAGATAAAAGTATGGGACCATTAGAATATTACTGTTACGTGAAGGCACGGGGAGTACAGAATATGGCTTAGGGAGAACAAACATGTAATACGAAAAGAGAGCTAAAGACAGAACCAAGGGCAGGCAAACACAGTATCTACAGGGCAGGCAGAGGAAGAAGAACCAGCAGACTATTGAAAGGAATAGTCACAGATACTGCAGAGCTAGGAGACAGTCACACTGTGGAAGCTGTTGGGGTTCAGAGTGGGGGGAATGTTTAAAGAAGGAAGGAGTACCAACTACTAACCAATGCAGCAGAGAGCACATTAGGGCTGAAAAATATTCCATGGATTTGGAAAGTTAAAAGTTTCAGAGAATGCAGGGGAGTCGGGGTGGGGGCAGTGGTGGTGGTGCTGAGGGGAATGGGGAGAGAGAGGGAGAGAGAGAAGGAGAGAGAGAAAGACAGAGAGAGAAGCAGAGCCAAGAGAAGGTTTATTTTAAACCCAAATTTGTTCATAGACTGAAGGGATGGCAATAGTCTTCAGGGATGGCCTGGAGATAAAAAAGAGAAGGATAAGTGATTGAAGTAAGGCTCTATGTTCAAAGAAGACTAGATGAGATGGTATGTCTGATACATAAGGACAGTGGTAAGAATAACTATGGATGAAGATATTAACGTATCTGTAGGCTTGGATATGAAGGCAAGCAAGAACTTGGATGAATTTACCTACCGTCCCTGGGTTTCTCTATGAAGCAGTCATATACAGAGTGTGAAGAGGGCAGAACTGTAACAAAGGGCTTCAAGAAAGTGGTGAAAGGTTAAAACAGGCAATGTAGGAGATGGAAAAGGGTACTGACGAGGGAAGACAAGTTAAAAAAATGTTTTGTCAACTACTTTTCCTAGATGGTTCTCTTGGGAAAAATGATGATTAACATTTGGAAAATATAAATCAGGGAAAAGAGCACTGTGGGGATAACAGGCCTCTTTCCATCAATTGAGTCCATGACTCACCATCACTTAAGCATAACAACTCAGAAGACTCACGTGAAAAGTAAAAATGATTAAAAATGATTCTAAATAAAAGCATCATCAAATTTTGCTATTCTTACTAATAGTAGGGCCTTTATTTGCTCTTTTGCATATGTAACTACTACGCTTTCTCAATTGCAGTACCATTTTTTACTTATTTTGCAATTATCTTTTCATCTCAAAAAAGAATATAAGACATTCTATAAGGCATTTTGAAAATCTTGGAAAACAAATAATAAAAATGGGGTAATTAATTACTAGGTTCCCATATTTTATATTCCATTCCTTATCTATTGCTGACAACCTACTTCTTCGACGATTTACATTAAATGATAGAGCTTTAATTCCTGTAAGTATACCTTGCTCGTAACTCACTAATTCGAACTGATTGTTGGCAGAAAGTAGTATGGGTTGATAAGCTGAAAAGCATTATATAACACATAAGATGTCTTAGGACTCTTAGAAAGGTATTTCAAATTTAAGTATTAATCAACATACCAACTTTCTTCTATTCTGATTGCTATACATTTAAAGAAAACAATTGTAGTTGAATCCTAAATTGTAATTTACATATTTTCCTGAGGTAACCTCACTTTAAATAATGAAGACTTCATAACAATAACAATATAGCAACATCAGTATCTATTTTACTTGACACATTTTGGCACACATTAAAAAAAGAAATTTTTTTTGTTAAGATATACTACATACCTATTGTACCAATTGAACAAGAGCCAGTTGAGTCCTTCTAGTTGATATTCCCTGAGTTGATTGCCATTTTTATAGTCCCTGGATTGATCTATTTTCTTCCAAATATTAGAAGGAGGACGGTCCTTTGTGGAAAAACAAAGAATGAATGCTGTTTAAATCTTCCATGTATCATACTGATGGCAAAAAGCATTGGTTTAAAAATAACCCTAAGAGGCATAATAGTGTAGTGCTATGATTAACTTTTACCTAACATTTAAAGGTCAAATTAATTCTATACAACTCTTCCAGAAAATTGAAGAGGAAGATATATTTCCTGACTCATTCTATGAAGCCTTGATACCAAAATCAGACAAAAACATCACAAGAAAACTACAGACCAATGTCCCTCATGAACAAAGATGCAAATATTAACGCAATTTTACCAAACTGAACTTAACAATATATAAAAAGGGCAATAAGATCATGACCAAGTAGTTTTTTTGTTTTTTTTAAACCAGGAATGGAACGTAGGTTTAAAGCAGAAAATTAATCAGTGTTGATCAACAGATTAAAAAATAAAAATCAGCCAAGTGTGGTGGCTCATGCCTGAAAGCTCAGCACTTCTGGAGGCCAAGTGAGGAGGATCACTTGAGATTAGGAGTTCAAGACCAGCCTGGGCAACACAGGCAGACATAATCTCTATTTAAAAAAACATAAAACATAAAAACCAGAAATAATATGATACTCTCAGTAGATGCAGAAAAAGTATATGAGAAATTCAACATCCACTCCTAATTAAAACTCATCAAATTCTGAATAGAAGGGAACTTCCTTAACCTATTATGGTACAGCTATGAAAAAGCCAAAACTAACATTACACTTAAAGGTGAAAGACTGACTGCTTTCCCCCTAAGATCAGGAATAAGGCAAGGATGTCCTCTGTGACAACTTCTATTCAACACTGTACTGCAGGCATTAACAAGTGTAACCAAACAAGAAAAAGATAAAAGTCATCAAGATTGAAAAGGAATAACAAACTGTCTTTATTTATATTATAGAAGACATGATTTGTCTATGTAGAAAATCCTGTGGAATCTACCAAGAAAGCTAAACTAAGTAGTAATTTTAGCAAGGTTGCATAATACAAGATCAAAGTGCAAAAGTCAATTGCAGTCTACATTATGGCAACAATCGTGAATATATTTTTAAAAAACAATAACAATTTTATAATAGCATTCAAAATAGCTTTTGATATTCATGGTACAAAACATTTCTTTCAAAAGAAATCTATAAGCCCAGAAGTGAAACATTATATGTAAAAGAATTTTATTCACTTATATATACAGATACATAAGACATAAATTTTCTGAAGATTCCTGAATGGGAATTCAAATAACATTATCCTGACCCCAAATTAGTAGGGTCTCAGTGGGAGAAATAAGTTTCTGAGAAACAAGCAAAAGGTCTCTTATTGTCTTCTGCTTTAAAATTATACTGTTACTAATCAACAAAATTACACTTCTAACAATTATCAGGATAATCAGGTGTGATATTGTGAAATATATATTTGGTCTTCACTCCTATTTCCTGGCATACAACTCTTGATATTCTTGGGTTCTCCAAAGTGCTGCTTATTTGTGTGCCAATATTGCTGACTGACAAATTCAGGTGAGGCTGGTCACCAGAAGGACAAAGGCATGATTAGAGGGGAGAATGAGAGGAGAGGAATGGGAAGAAAAGGAGAGAAGGAGGGGAGGAAGGAAGGAAGGGGAGAAGATCAAGTTGATCACCAATGGCCATTGGATGATTGAATCAATCATGCCTATATAATGAAGCCTCCATAAAAACCCAAGAGGACAGGGTTTAGTGAACTTTCAGGGAGCTGAACACTTCCAGGGAGCTAAACATGTGGAGACTGACAGAAAGGTGAATAAGAACTCATTTACATGCCAGGAAAGTGGCAAACCCCAACTCTACAGGGACAGAAGCTCCTGCACTCAGACCTCGCCCTATGTGTCTCTTCCTCTGGCTGTTTGTTTGTATCCTTTAAAATATCCTGAGGAATAAACCGGTAAAACTTGAACGTCTTCCTGAGTGCTGTGAGCTGCTCTAGCAAATTAATCAAACCCAAAGTGGTGGGTAATGGGAACCCTAACTTGAAGCCAGTCAGTCAGAAGTTCTGAAGGCCCCTGGACTTGTGACTGGTGGAAAGGAGGGGGCAGTCTTGTGGGACTGAACCCTCAAGATGTGGGATCTGATGCTATATCTGGGTAGATGGTGAATTAGAGCTAGGTAGAACTGAATTAGAGGACAGCTAGCTGGTGTCCACTGTAGAACTGACTGCTTGCTGGTCAGAAGAATTCCCCACATATTTTGGGGTCACAGAAGTCTTTTGTGTTGATTGTTGTGTTACCCTGAGAGCACAGGAAAAACACAGTTCAGGAGAGTTTTTCTTAAACATCAGGTAAGTGTATGGTAATTGTAAATGGAAAACAAAACAGGCTATCAGTATACAGAGAACAGGACTGGTTATTGAAGCTCTGCTGCTACTTAATACAGGTGTTTGCTAAAGAAAACATTTTTTAAGTGGTAGCCAATGAGCATTAAAATAATTAACATATATTTTAATTGCTGCTTAAAATAATTTCTGCATTAGATCATGTTCTGTGCAGCTTCTTTTCAGCAATCCAGTCACCATTAATGATTCATTAGTTTGGGTCAGGGAAAAATTTCATTTACAGAATCTCAAAATACTTTACATGACTTACATGCTATTTTATTTAACAGCAATATACTGGCAAAAACAAAACAAAACAAAACAAAATCTCCTATATTATCTAACCATGACAGACTAGCCTTGTTGTCATCAATTTTACATTAATTAAGGGGATTAATTCTATTGGCTGAGCCCCCTTTACCAAGGTCTATAACATATATTTAAGGCATCTCTAATTTTTGAAAAGCTCCAGAAGAGATTCTGATATGCACCTGTGACTGAGAATCATTGATATAAAGACATAGCTTATTCAATGAGGCTTAATGTTACCACCAAGGCATAGTCCCCACCCCAAAAGAAAATCTTTCTTTTACAACATTCCTTGACCCACTCCTCTCTGAATTAGGTGATGCTTCTGTTTTCTGGTTCAAGGAATAGCATTTAGAAGGTAAAAGGAATGGGGGTAAACTGATACGCTTTTGTTAACAGCCTATGGGCATTACTGGAAAATAAAGTAAGAAGACCAGAAAATAATATTAGGAAGATCAGAAAATAGTTATTATAAAACAATATGATCTCTTCTATGGAATATTTAATTCATTTCCTTCTCTTATGTCACATCTCCATGTTTATCAGGGCAGCTTTCCTCACTTTCGTGCTAATCAAAAAGGAATCTGCTCCTGTCTTTTCACATATAAACTCCCTCTTTAGCTTTGGCTCCCAAAACTAGACTCACATAGTAACAAGTCTGTTTAAAAGAAATGAAAGTAAAACAAATTACATAATTATTAGCAATATCGTAACTTACATAAACAAGTGCTAAGATTTCATAAGGCTGTCTAAAACAGATTCTTACCAAACGTCTTGTGTCAGGCCTTGAAGCTTGCAGTTGTTCAAACTCTTCTATTTTTGCAAGATCTACATCTTCTTTCAGTTCCCAAGTACTATCTTCATATGGCAATGAGCACCATTTTACTAAGTAGTAAATAACAGGCTGTAAAAAAATTTTTTTCATTTTACCATTTTGAAAAAGACACTAGTAAGAAATAGTTTAAACAGAGAATAAAGTACTAGGTCTTAATACTTGGAAAGTTTCAGATTTTTCTTACTTAAAAAATATTTTTACCAAATATTTACCTCACCAGTATCCTTATCTTCACAAAAAGAGACTTCTAACACTCTGTCTACTTCAACATAGTCTGGATTAAATGGTTCTTCTTCCATCTAAAATTAAAAGGTAACTTAATTGACATCTGACAAAGAAGTGGAATGATAAAAGGACAAATTTACCAGCATTTCACTACAGACCTTGTAAGTTTGATTTTAATTAAATGCCCAATAAATGGAATTCTTCCATTTTCACTTCCAAATGATAGCTAGGATATCATGAATAATGTTGTAAATAATAAAACCAATCAAATAGTATTAAAAAATAAGGTACTCTAGAAGATACATGCTTTAAAAAATTCCTGAAAGCAGCCTCTATATCTTTCCTTTATTCTTTTCCTTAGGTTGCAAGAGTTGAAGACCATGCATCCCATTGTATGCTCATTTCTCAGTTGTCTCACACAGGCTTTATCTTTACCTGATGGTTCTTGTGCTCAAGACCCACTTATTGAGCCGACTATAAACTTTACTGAGGTACCTCAAACTCATTTGCACTCAGTTACTCTTCAACCCATACCTCCTCCTACATTATCTAACTGGGTAATGGTAACAGAGCTTCCTCTCCATAGCCCACGCTCAGTGACACAAGTCAGAAATGAAGAAGTCATTTTAGATTCCTTCTTTTTCTTTACCCTCTACATCTAGTAAGTAACCAATTTGTACAGATTCTACTTTTAACTCTGAGATTGGTTCCTCCTTCCTCATCCTCACTTCTTACTTGAACCTTTACAAATAACCCCAACTACTGTCTCACCTCCCTTTAATCTGTTTTTCACAATGTCCCCAGAGTTATCTTTCTCAAATATAAATATTATATATCGTTCCTTTACTTAAAATTCTTCACTGACTCTCCCCTAATTAGTCTTAATGAAAATTTAATGATTATTAATTAATTCTAAAATCTTCAGCTTATTAGGAATTTCTAGATCATAGTGAATAAATGAGATATTTAAGGTGATGGGAGGACCTCCCAGCATTCACAAACTCACAGGTCATTAGAATAATTTTTTTTTTTTTTTAAATAGAGATAGAGGTCTCATATGTTGGCGAGGCTGGTCTCAAACTCTTGGCCTCAAGTGATCCTCCCAAAGTGTTGGGATTTCTGGCATGAGCCACCATACCCAGCCCACATTTTTTATGTGAAATTAATAATTACAAATGGAATAATAGTAATTATGTAGTGAAGATATCTGGCAGATACCACCTTAATTTAGTGATTAACCACCAGTACTGGGGTAGAGAGGTATCATGTACCATCTTATATCATTCACTAGAAGAATAGAGCATCACTTCTATGGTGTTCTTTTAAAAAATGCCTAACCTGGATCATGAAGAAACCTCATACAACCCCAAATTGAGGGGCATTCTACAAAATTAATGAGCTGTACTCTTTAAAAATGTCCAAGAAATGAAAAACAAAGAGGGACTGACTAAAAGAGATATTACAACTAAATGTAACGTGTTGCTGGATTAGACTCTGGACCAGATAAAAATACACACACACATACACACACACACATTTTGTTATAAAAACACTAGTGGAACAATTAGTGAAATATGTATAAGGTCTGTGCATGAGATAATAGTATTACATCGATGTTAGTTCTACTATTTTTATGAAAGAGAATATAGTTGTTTTTAGGAAATATATACTAAAGTGTCTGCAATGTTAAAATGGTTTAGAAAAAGACGTGTGTATGACAGAGATAGACAGAGAGACAGAGAGAATGAATACAAATGATAAAGCAAACATGGTAAAATGTTAACATTTTGGAAATCTAGTTAAAATAAATGTGGGAATTCATTGTACTATTTTCGTGACTATTTTTAGAAGAAAACGTTTTTAGAATTCTCAAATTAAGAACTTAAAGTGGCTCTAAAAGGAGTCTATTAGAAAATCTGGACCAGGAAAGAACATCAGACCATTTAGTCAGGCCTATACATGTAAATTTTTCCAGTGAGGTTCTGTTCACATACATGAAGCTGGTATAGCAAATATGCAATATATTTCATCTACTGAAAAATCTTATTTTCCATTTACTTGCTAGATTATCACTTCCTCCACTTGAATAACTTTGCTGATATATTCTTGGTAATAAACCATACTCACATTCAACTCTAAGTATTGAAATATATGCTAGTTAAAAAATACAAGCATGATCTACCATTCTGAATTATCAGTGTTCCTGTTTCAAACAGTTTCCAACCTAATTTTGAGAATAGAAAAATACTATATGTAGGTAGCATTTGTATTCAAATATCAACACTGGAAGTCTAAGAATTAAAATAATGTGTAATTTTTGATAAATAATGCTACATGTGTTCAGAGACCAACACATAATAGTCTTATTTATTTTTTTCTTACATCTGCCAAAAAGTGTGCTCTTTGTGCTTGTCTCAATTTGAATCGTTTGATTTTCTGCTGGATCCTTTTATCTTTCAAAAGCTGCTCTTCTGTGGCCCACTCACAGTGAAGATAGGAGCTAAAATTTTTATAAAAATAATATATTAGAATGATACAGATAAGCATTTTAAGATGTATTTTAAACCAAACTATTATAATTCTTCAACTTTACAAATAGGTAGTTCATCAATTAACTTTAATAGAATTCATATCATTTCTAAAATAAAGTAATTGTGATCACTATATGCTAAGGAGGTCATAGTCTAAAGGTATACAATTTGCCATATAGAAACAGAACAGTAAAATGATCAAAAGTCTAATCACAAGATGTGATTTATCTATTATTTTCTTCCCTGTAACAGTTTTGTCGTGATCAGAAAGCTAACTAGTTTTGAAACTAACGTGATTTAAAACGCTTTCATGGAGGTACAAAGAGAAGTTGGAAAATACATAAAAAGAAGAGTAAGTGATTTTTCCCCGGTTAGCAACTCTTACGAGTTAACTGACCTACATCCAAAATTAAAATTAAAAACTTTAAGGTCAAATCATCTCATTGTGTACATCTGACATAAAAACCTAAAGATCAGGGAAAAAAAATTTGTTTTTAAAGAGATGGAGTCTCACTATGTTGCCCAGGCTGGCTTCAGACTCCTAGGCTTAAGAGATCCTCCTGTATCAACCTCCAGAATAGCTGGGACTATAGGTAGATTAGAAATGTCTTTTATAAAAACAATAAAATCTGAAAAGTTCAACAATACAATGAATGCTGTCCATAAATTATAAAAGTATATTTTATAAAGATTCTTGCATTTTGATGTTAATAATTAACATTTTCTGGAAAATAAACAAAATTTAATTTTTTTTTGTCTTTTTTTTTTGAGATGGAGTCTCGCTCTGTCGCCAGGCTGGAGTACAGTGGCGCGACCTTGGCTCACAGCAATCTCCGCTTCCCGGGTTCAAGTGATTCTCCTGCCTCAGCCTCTTGAGTAGCTGGGACTACAGGCACGCGCCACCACGTCCAGCTAATGTTTTGTATTTTTAGTAGAGATGAGGTTTCACCATGTTGGCCAGGATGGTCTCAATCTCTTCACCTTGTGATCCTCCCACCTTGGCCTCCCAAAGTGCCGGGATTACAGGTGTGAGCCACCCCGCCTAGCCAAATCATTCAATTTTAACATGAAAGGTTTTCAAATGGGCCCTTTTCACTTTTTAATGATTCTTGATTTATACAGGTATAAATGATAAAAATTATAAAAAATGTGGATAAAATGAAAATCATAATTTTTATTTATTAAATAAAGTAATTTATATGTAAATCAACATCTTTCTTTTATTTTTCTAACTCAAATACTTACTAATTCTTGTATTTTACAAAAAATTCTTCAGTATCAATCATCACTCCAGGTGATATCTAAGAAAAGAAAATCAGTAATGGTGACTCTTTTAAACAGGCCACAGAATATGAAGTGTAAAATGTAATGTACCAGTACTTACTTCCTTTTTTACAATTCTAGAAGATAGAATTTTGTCTACAATTGCAGCATCTTCTTCACTCGGATTCTCCTATGGGAGGGAGGAAAGAAATAATGACAACACATTCTGAAAGATCTTTTAGTTGCCACTTTGTATGTTGATGAACATACTATAATTCAACAAATATTTATACAGCATATGTGCCAGACACTATGTTACATGTTAGAAAAACAAAAATGAAAAAAACATAGTTATTGTCCGTCCTTTTCATCACCTGCATTATCTCTGTAGCAAACATATTGTGCTTTTTAATGTGCTAGTCATTATTCTAAGCATTTTACATATATTAATTGAATCTATTATCTTCATTATTATCATTTCCATTTTACAGATTAGGAAATTTAGGCATAGTTAAATAAGTACTTTCTCAAGGTACTCAGCTAGTGACTGAGTGGTTGGCTCATAATGCATATAAGGGGGACTTAAAAAATTAAAGACGAGAGAAGTACACATGGCATTCAGGCAAATGTGTTCATAAAACAGAGGAGTGAGTGCTTATGGAGAAGTAGCAGGAAACAACACCAGAAAATCCAGACAAAGGGGTTTACACACTGCTAAAAAGGCATCGTTATTTTTGTAAGGTTCAGGAAACTATTACAGGAGTTTTCAGTAGAAAAATAATGTGATTAGACTTGTAATTTAGAAATATTCTGCAGAAAAGATAGAATTTCAAGAACATATATTTAGGAGGTAGAAAGTATAGTGACAACCTGGATGAAGAGGCAAAGGAAAACGAAGAGAGGATGAATTCCTAGGTTTCTAATTTGAATGACTCAATTAACTAATAATATGGAATCCAGAAGGATTAAGTTGGAGCAATTTTCAAAAGAAAAAACAATACAAGTACCTTATAGAATTTATGTTGGTTTAAAATGTTTTGCAGTCATAATTCTAAATATGCTTACCACAAACAACTGTAAAGGCTGTTCACCAGGTAAAGGAGCTGAATTCTTTTTTATTTTCATAGAACCTTTAACCTCTTCTTCAGATTGCTTCCCTTCTACATCTTCTGCGTATTTTTTTCTTTTAATTTGTCGATTTGATCTTCTTTTCTGTAACGAACCACAAGGATCAGATTTATATAATTTATTTTGAAGAAAAGTTTTTAAAAATAATTACCCCTAGAGTTGGCGGTTTTGTATATTAAATTTTCAACATGATACTCAATGCTCATCTTTTCCTGTTTTGTTTTTAATTAGAGGAAGATTATAATTTGCCATTTGCCACAGGCTTACAATCTTCCTACAGTTCTACTTTCTATAATTTCAAACAACAAATATTAGTAATACTTTTATTATGTTAATTTGGAAATCATTAAGAATAAAGAGATCCCTCTTTTTTTAAAAAATTATTTCACAGGTTGGGCAAAATATATTTTATTAGTAATACCTTTATTACTACATTACTTATCTTTAGAAACTGTTGTTAAGAATAAAAAGGTATCTGTTTTATTTAACTATTTCATACCTTGGGCAATAAATATTTAAACTATTAATAATTTCACAGTTTTAGTCCAAAACGTAAAAAGTGTATCAGATGAATACTGGGTATAGAATTGGGGGTATAAATCTAGAAGAATAAATTCAATAGTATTTGCCAAAACACGTGAAACTGTGTTTAAAGCAGAATAACATAAAATATTTTAAAAGAAATGCACAAAATAAGCAAGCATTAAATCTACCAAATAATTGTGAATGAGAGAAGAAACGGTTTCACTAACTTTAGTAGCTTTCCTTAAATATAAAAAAATCACTATCATCACACAAAACTAGGCCTTTTACAAGGTATTACATGTAGTAAGATAATTTTTAAATAATCTAAGTAATTTTAAATCTGGAATCAAATATACATGGCTTTACTTACCTCCCTAAATATCTAATATTTTTTCAAAAGTTTTATATTTCAAGGAGAACTTAAAAAACAAAAACAAAGTTACATCTCTTTTAGTGTTTCCACAATAAAGATAAAAACTCAGGTTGGTTTCAAAATCCCAAATGACTTAGATTTATTTTTAAAATTTCCCTTGTAATCTCATGGGGTAGAGACATTTCATGGGGGTAGTGGCATCTCAACCAACTGTTCAATTGCTTAATATGTGGCAAATCTCTCTCTTCTTTTTTCTAGTCCAATTTCTTCTATATATTTAGTAACTTCATGACACTTCCAAAAAATGGAACCAGCAAAATAAACCACAAGTTCTTTTGGTTTCTGCTTGTCTTCTATTTGGCAGGTCTTTAATTTACCTTCATAGCCATGACGAAAATAGCTGAGTCACTGTTACAGTGTGGTGACAAACTATATGCATGCAGTCATGCCTCTGCCCCTTTCTCTTGTGAGTAGTAAAATACTGAGAGAAAGAAAGGCACTCATATGGTCAGCCAAATGTACTAGATAACACCGTGCCTCATTAGGATGGGTCAAATGTTTCTTGGCCATGAAGACATTGACATTTCAAACCTCAAAGTAACACAGCCTGGTGACATATAAAAATCCTAATTAAAGGGCTAATAGAAACCCAATTTTCCTTCATCCTGTTTTGAAAAGGATATGAATTACTTACTATTCTCTGGGAGGGGGGAATTCTATGGATTACTAACACTAGGCTAAAAGAATATTTAGAATTCTATTATGGGCACCATATAGATCTTAATGTTCAAGAATAGTTTTAATTAATAAACAACTGTGACATATTATCAATGTCTCATTAGGCATGACTTTTAAATAATGAAATTTGAGACTAGTTCAGTACATTTTTAGAAAATTCTGTTAGATGTTTTCAGCATTAGTTTCCTTTCTGGTCATTTAGACATCTATTAGTACTTAGAGACAACTCACTTAGTTTTTAGTAAATAGCAAGTGAGTGACCTCAAAGAATCTTTTAAGCTCACAAAAGTGCACTCGGATAGAATGAAGGTTACTTATTGTAAACTGTTCCCTCATCCTACAAAGACTTTGTCTAACAGATTAATTTAAAAGTGTATGAATTATGAGATTATAGAAGATTTTACCGTAAATTATACTCCACTAGAGGATATAGTTACACATTAATTAGGTAAAGCCAAATAAGGTATCATTCTCACCAATTATCATTACCTGCCATACAACGTCGCTACTAGTTTAAAAACATAAAAATGAATCTGACTTCTACATTTTTGGCATGTGCTTTTTCTGGCTTTCTTTCTCCATGTTTTTTAAAGACAACTGGAAATCTTGATAAACTGTCCCTTCTAATTTCTTATTTTTAGCTTCTTAAGTCTTAAAGGCTTCAAGAGATCAGTCCATAGCACTTCACATAGGAGGTCAGAAGCATGTTTTAAATAATATAGTACTTCACTATTTTAACATTGCACTTGTTTCCTATAATATTCCCAATAGTATAATCTGTTGCAGGGGCATTTTTCTTTGTAATTTAGGTCTCTAAATATAGTTGGACAACTGTAATATTCTTTATTAAGATTAAAAGTAACAAAATTAAATACCAAATCACATTTTTAGATTTCTAACTGATTCCAAACCTTAATTAGTTTCCAACATGGTTGAAAGCTACATGGATTTTTCCATCATTTATTTAATTACACAATCAAATATATCAACAATATAGATTTATAACTATTAGAAAATATTTTTACCTTCACCATTTTTTGTGTGTGTGTTAAAGCAACACACCTGTCAAAACAACCTAATACTACAGTGAAAAACATGGAAGAAATGTTCATGTTGACCTAGCCTACCATTTCATTGTTTGGAAATTACATAACGGAAAAATGGCCAGCATTATTTCAGCAAAAATTAAACTAAATGTAATCATATGGAATAAGTTAAATATAAGTTTGCCTAAGTTAAGGATAACATATGATGAAAAAGCCAGGCCATGTAATATTAGGAGCTTCAGTCACTGCCCTTACCTCAACTCTTGCAGCAGCCCAGGAGCCTTGAGCCACTACTCTCCCATTGGATAAGAAGCTGCATAAGGAAGAAGAAAGGCCATTCAGGGGCTTTCTGGCCCCATAATTCACAACTGCCACCACCCCTACGGCCTACAGTCGTACTTTAATTATTAGAGATCAGAGGGTGGCCTGAATTATTATGACCTTCACTATAAATAATTTTAACTTCACAGGGTTATTTTGAATATCCACCTATTCAGAAAAAAAAAAAAAAAAAAAAAAAAAAAGAAGGCAAAATGCATAGTATTTCTTCCGTCTACGTTAGGGGATTTTTAATATAGTCAGTTATCTTTTCTTCACAGAAACAGACCAAAGGAATTATTTCTAGGAATGATTCAATCCATTTGCTCTGTCGTTTGTATGTGATTTAAAAAATTACTATGTCCATCATGTTCATTCAAAAGAATTCTATAAGCACAGGATAATATCATTAAATACTCCTCCATGCTAAAAGCCATCAAGGACTTTGTATTGTTACTTAACCTCTCTGGGTTTCAGTTTCATTATCTGAAAAATGGGGGTTTGGAGAGGATATGTTAGTTTCCTCCCACATCTAATATTCTATGGTAATATTACCAGGACATATTGTAATAATGCTACTTTACAACTTGTACCATACTACAAAATGTATTTTTACTTCTAAACTAAAATGTAAATATCTATAAGGCAATATTATGCTAACTAAATCATTCTAACAGTGTTTCATTTCCAGAAAAAATTGTAATACTCACTTGAGAGTCTTGATCTTTTAATGTATGCTGTGGCATCTGTTCTGCATCAGATATTTCATCTGAAGACTCATTCTTTCTTTTTTGTTTCTTACCCAATGTAATAATGAGTTTGCTGTTTCAAGAGGAAAAGAAAAATAAGAATTCTTTGAATTTTCCTAAATTTGATTAAATTAAGATTGTCATGATAAACTTTTTTCCACTTTATATCACTTGCATGTCCAACTAAGGATGATAATTATCCTGAAATCCATGTTGACATTTTCAAAACATAAACTCTATTCTAATGGAACAAACACCATCCAATTATACGTTTGGAAGTATAATTAATGTACTTAAAAGTACAATTAATGCACTTCTAAACACAGAAAGGCAGTCAAGTAGGCTAGGCGCAGTGGCTCATGCCTTGTAATCCCAGCACTTTGGGAGGCCGAGGCAGGTGGGAAAAGGTCAGGAGTTCGAGACCAGCCTGGCCAACATGGTGAAACCTGTCTCTACTAAAAATACAAAAATTAGCCTGGTGTGGTGGCGGGCATCTGTAACCCCAGCTACCTGGGAGGCTGAGTCAGGAGAATCGCTTGAGCCCGAGAGGTGGAGGTTGCAGTGAGCCAAGACTGCGCCATTGCACTCCAGCCTGGCAACAAGAGCAAAACTCCATCTCAATGAACAAATAAGCAAGCAAGCAAGCAAACAAACAAATAAATAAATTTAGTGGGTAAAAAAAAAGGCAGTCAAGTCTTATTTGTTTTTTAGGCTTAAGACTACTTTTCATAGGAAAAATGTGAGGTGATACAACTGTATTTATTATCTTGCAGATTTGGAATGACAGATTTTTTTTCTCTTATTAAATTCGAATCCACTTATTATCCTTGAATCCCCCTATTTGTTAAAAGCCTCTACTTCCTTCTACTCTACAGGAGAAAGACAATTACTTAAGGCACTTTAACAATTAGTTGTTATTTAATTCTTTAATTTATGTTAAGGCTTATCTGTACTGCATGTTCCTAAGCATAAGAACTATTATTTTTTATATTCCTATAGCATGTGTGTGTCAGTATATCTTTATATATGTGTTTATATATATATTGATATTTACTCATATACACGTCAGATGGAGCTATCTAAAATGAAAGTGGTTTTTTTCTGTCTTGATGAGAGGTATAAATACATAACTCTCACATTTCCTTATCTGCTTCAACAAATGCAGGGGCATGATTTTAAATCATGGTAATTATTAATCAGCAATGTACTATTTTAAATATCTGTAAAATAAAAATGGAAAATCTCCCAAATACTTTCAGATATGATTTATCAAAAAGATATCAGAATTCTTTCAACAACTATTTATTAATGTAGGAGAATTTGGAGGTTAAGAGCATGCACTTTGAAAACACAGGGTCAAGATTTAAACCCTGACTCCATCATGTACTTATCTGTGAGACATTGGGCAAATTAGTTCTTTTAGCCTTAGTTTCCTTGCCTGGAAAATAGGGATACCATAATAACTACATCTACTGTTGCTGAGAATTAAGTGGCATAATGCATACCAGCTTTCAGCACAGTCTTGAAATTGTATAGTAATTTCTCAACTAATGCTAACAACTTCTAAATATTCTATGCCAAACACTTTCCTAGGCTCTAGGATTTGAAAATATAGTGACACAGTTCCTAACCTTAAAGTGTCATAGTTAGACTATGATCACAGCTAAAATGCCAAAGTGGGGGTTAGCACAGGATGCAAAGTGAACATGAAGAAGTGCTCATGGTTATTGAAGAGTAAAGGGTGCTTTACAGAAAAGATAACATTTGATATGATGAAAAGAAGTTTAACAGGTAGTGAAAGTGGTAGAGTACAATCCAGGCAGACAGATACCACAGAAGAGGTGAATATGCAATGGTAATAGCGTGAAAGAAATACACAGAGTACCCCAGAAGGAGGTGGCAGACAGCTGGATAAGCAGAAAGCGTGAAGATCACAGAAGGCCTTGTATGACACACAAAGAGTTCACATTTTAAGGGCAGCTTTTAAGCTCTTGAGAGCAAGAATTTAAAAGGAATCTGTCTTGTTCATCACTGGCAACAAATGTTTAATGAAGAGGCAGTGAGTTATTTTGAATAAATTTAAAAAAGCATTTGGAAGATATAAGAATTATAAGCAAGGGGGTAATGTGACGACAAGGAAGTGAAATGCAAGGCAGGGAAACCAATGATAAGGCAAATGACAATTCAGGGGAGAGATAAAGAGTGTAATCTAGGGTTGTGAGAATGTGGATGAAGAGGTAAATAAAGATATAATTTTTTATTGTGGAAGCAGAACCAACAGGACTTGGTTATTGACTGGATGACTAGACTTGAGGCGAGAAAAAGTTATAGAACGCTTTCTCCCTATATTATTCTTGTTATTGGTATGATTACCACATTCAACAGAATAATGGTAATTCTTACTGGGTGTCTCACCTGCACTCTTCTGAGTATGTGAAGAAAGTAAATAACAGTAAGAAATACTCCTTATGTTGGAAGCAGGAAATCAGAAGAAATACAAAGATATTCTGAAGGAACATTAAGGAACCAACCATAGTTACACTTCATTCCCTCTCGCCACTTTCACTGTTTATTTCCTCTCTGTTCTAGTCCCTTTTCCTGCTCTAGTTCCTTTCCTAAAATAAAAATCTCCCTTGAGGCTATATTTACTGTTAGATTCCATATTCTTCCCCCTTTGTATCCATAGCTCTCAAAAGAGTCATTTCCATTTCATTCCTCAACCCACTATAATCTCAACTCTTACAACTACTTTTAATATTCATAGCTTCCATTTATTCAGTGTTTACTATGAGTCACCCTCTGTGCTGACTTTACATGCATTCTCTCACTTGATGTTCACACAACTTTAAAAGGGAAGTACTATTATTTTATAAGAGGAAATTGAGGCTTAGAGAAGTTAAATAACTTGCTCAAAGTCACACAAATAGTAAGAATAGAGACAGAAACTAAGTATGCCTCACTCCAAAGTCTAAACCCCTAATGCTTAAGGACTCAAAAGACTTTTAAAATGCAAATCCAACGGAACTTGAAAAAAAAATCCTAACATGTAACTAAGTCTTTTTTTTTTTTTTTTTTTTTGAGACAGAGTCTTGCTCTGTAGCCCAGGCTGGAGTGCAGTGGCCGGATCTCAGCTCACTGCAAGCTCCACCTCCCGGGTTTACGCCATTCTCCTGCCTCAGCCTCCCGAGTAGCTGGGACTACAGGCGCCCACCACCTCGCCCGGCTAGTTTTTTATATTTTTTAGTAGAGACGGGGTTTCACCGTGTTAGCCAGGATGGTCTCGATCTCCTGACCTCGTGATCCACCCGTCTCGGCCTCCCAAAGTGCTGGGATTACAGGCTTGAGCCACCGCGCCGGGCCGCAATGTGTAACTGTTTCCTTTTGGCACCCTTCCTGGCTCCCTGACATGAGAGTCTTCTGGTTCTCACTGAACTTGGTTTTACTAAATTTTGGCTCTTCTTCCTCCATCTACACCTTGAATGTTAGTTTTCCGTAGGATTCAGTCATTGACAATTCTTCTCTGTCAGCCTGTTAAACTTTGGTTTCTCTCAAAGTTCTGTCTTCAGCCGCCTTCCTTCTCTATATACTGTTTGTCCCTGAGAGATTTCATTTAATCTATTCTTAACTACCAACTAGAAGTTAAAGATCCTCAAATCTCTTATCTCTAGTTCAGATCTTTCCCCCGAGCTTCACGTTCAAAGAACTAATTGCTTATTAGACATATATATGGGTATCTTATAGGTATTACAACTTCAATATGCCTCCAATCCAATCTCTCATTTTCCGTAAACCTATCAGTGCAAGTCTACTAATATTAAAGTGTAACGCAAAGTCAGAAAAGTGCACACATAAGAGTACTGCTCAATCAATTTTCTCCAACAGAAAATATCTGTGTAGCCAGCTTCCAGATCAAGAAACAAGACATTAGTTTCCCAGAAGCCCCCTCTCATGCCTCTCCCAGTAAGAACCTCCTCCTAAAGGTATCCATCACTTTGCTTGTGAATATTTGCTACATCCTAAGGCACTGGTGCAGATGATTTTTAATGGCAAAGTAAGGGACAATACTAAATAAAACTGGGTAGTAAAAATACATATTTGATACCTTCTCCTACTTGCTATCAATCTCCAACTTAAATGTGTATTTTCAACTAGTCTGTAGATGAGAACAACATACGGAGAGTGTAGTTGTTTAAATAACAATCTCCCATGAAATGGAAATCATGGCCTATTAATACCCTTCATATATTGCTTAAAAAGGTATTTTTTCAATGTTTGGTAAGCTAAATGAATTATGTGAATGCACATTCTGATGCAATATCTTATGTGGCTGCTTAAAGACTCAAATCCCAATGAAGAAAACTTTCAATGAAATGAGAGGCAGAGATATTTAAATATTTTTTAAAATTTACAAATGACTGTAATCCCAGCACTTTGGGAGGCCGAGACGGGCGGATCACGAGGTCGGGAGATCAAGACCATCCTGGCTAACACGGTGAAACCCCGTCTCTACTAAAAAATATAAAAAACTAGCCGGGCGAGGTGGTGGGCGCCTGTAGTCCCAGCTACTCGGGAGGCTGAGGCAGGAGAATGGCGTAAACCCGGGAGGCGGAGCTTGCTGTGAGCTGAGATCCGGCCACTGTGCTCCAGCCTGGGCGACTGAGCAAGACTCCATCTCAAAAAAAAAAAAAAAAAAAAAAAAAAAAAAATTTTACAAATGACTATGAACTGGTTCCGCTATTCTTTTACAGTAGCATAAGGGGATTAAATGAAGATTCTCTAAGGACAAAGGACCAAGCTGCTTAAACATTATTTTTATAGATAAATATTACCTAAATCTCTAGAAAATACTAATAAATACTAACTACCAAATAAATCTTAAACACTTGCCCTTTTGAGTGGTGGGGTTGGGTTAGATAAAAATGTTTCCCATCACACCTTAGATAAGCCTTTTGTTATACTAATTATTTGAAAATTTTACTTAAAAACAAAAAAGCAACTTTCACTTTATTTTCCATATATTCTGTATTATTCTTCCAACATTGTTCTACATGTCTGGAATAGCATCATGAATTCATTAGTCATTTTTAACAACCCATGCAAAAATCGTTTTCAGATTCTAACTTTGTAAGAGATATTTCAGATATATAGTATTTCCCTACTAAACCTTCTAAGTCCAAAACATTACACACGCCTTTTCTATTTAAAAAGGGTACATATCCATGATAGGAAAAAAGTCAATTCTGAAATCATTTTTGGCTGATACAATTCTGGGTTAATTCGGGTGGCATTTCAAAATTAGATTAAAAAAAAAAAAACAGTAATCCTGAGTTAATAAAAAAATAAAAAAGAAAGAAAGAAAGAAAGGAGTATAAGTATGCACCCCGTAGTTCTAGCTACTTGGTAGACTGAAGTGGGAGGAGACTTGAGCCTAGGAGTTCTAGGCCAAGCTGGTAAACAAAGTAAAACCCTATTTCTAAAATATTATAAATTTTTTAAATAAAATGATCTATCTAGAGAGAGAGATTTTAGAAATAGGGTTATTTACAATGAACCTTGAAAACTATAAATCTTACCAATTTATTACAGATTCTAAAATGGCATCTAGGTAATATTATAGAGAGGCATAATTAATTAGGCTGGTATCAGATCAGCAGTGCCTAAACATTTGGGGAAAGCTTAGTGAAAGCTATTTAAAATACAGATTCTAGACAGGCGTGGTGGCTCATGCCTGTAATTCCAGCACTTCTGGAAGCCGAGGAGAAAGGATCACCTCAGGTCAGGAGTTCAAGATCAACCTGGCCAACATGGTGAAACCCCATCTCTACTAAAAATACAAAAATCAGCTAGGCGTGATAGCACATGTCTGTGATCCCAGCTACTTGGCAGGCTGAGGCAGGAGAACCGCTTGAACCTGAGAGGCGGACGTTGCTGTAAGCCAAGATCTGCACCACTGTACTCCAGCTTGGGCGACAGAGCAAGACTCTTGTCTCAAAAATAAAATAAAATACAGAATCTTTATGAGAAAATGCCCAACAAACTCAAATTGATGTACATTCTACAAAATAACTGGCCAGTATGTTACAAAAATGAAAACATCATAGAAGAAAAAAGTCTGAGGAGTTATCCTAAATTGAAGGAAACTAAGGAGATATGACAACAAAATTAAATGTTGGATCCTGAATTGGATCCTGGCCAACAAAAAAAAGGGAACTCACAAAACTTGCATGAGGTCTGCAGATTAGTTAACAGGATTATTAAAATGTTTATTTCCTGGTACTGATAATTGTGCTATGGTTCATAAGATGTTAACATTTGAGGAAGGTGAGTGAAGAGCTTAAGGGAACTCTGACCTATTTTTGTACTTCTGACACTACTTCAAAATAAAAGTCAGACAAAAATAACCCAAACAGTTTTGTGGGTCCCAAACCCAGGATTCTGATCTAGAAACGAGGACTCCAATATGACTTTAAAAATATTCCCCAAGAGTTGTGGTGCTCTACCAGGTTTGGGAACCACTGGCTCAGAGAGTAAAAATTAGTATAGAAAACTCTAGGAACAAATATTCAGGATGATACAACTATTTTATATTTATAGAACACTTACAATTGTAAAGTGCTTTTGCCTACAGTACCTCAGTTGATTCTGAGAAAAACTCTGAGATAGGCAAGGCAGGTAGGTATTGGTCCCACCATACAGACAGGCAGTGTTCAGTTCCAAAAGATGATCCCCTTATTCCTAGATTATGATTTCCAACATATCTTACTGATTTTAAAATAAAATGACACATATACTTCAACCAGTCAACAGATATTTAATATCAATAAACTTAGTGACTCTCTAAAGAGAAATATGAAACTATATTATCTTTTAGTAAATTTTAAATATTAAAATTTACCTGACTTTCATAAAACCAGAAATATCTATTATCTATACAATGACAACAGATAGCCATAAATGTTATCTGAAGGAAATCAGATGTTTCAGTAGTAGAAAAAATAAAATCAGTTAGGCAAAATACCCAATTGCTATAGAGCACTCCATTCTTCCATCATGGATTACAAAGAGTTTACTACATTAATTCTAAAATACAATTTCATTATAAATACATGCTTCAAATAAACTGATAGTTTGCTGGTTTAAGGAGAAATATCCCCAAAGAAAAGCAACAACGTGACACAGAATAAATTAACAATAAAAAGCTTTATGCAAATTTTGTTCTTAAAAACATTAAAAGGATCTGTTATCAATGTTAGCAAAATGTAGCAACAGATACACTCAGGCAAGGAAAAAACCTAAATATCAAAACATGGGTTGTTTCTGACAGCAAAGGGCAATTTCAAACTAAAGTATGAATTTGAAATGTAAATTCATTTGATAAGTATAGGCAGTAGAAAACCACAATGTTTATACTTAATATGCCTATATTTGATTTTCAGATGTAATTTATGCACTTATTTCAATCCTGCCCAAGTGTTAGTAGTACTTGCTGTGCAACAAGCTGTGTTCTATACTGCATCAATCTGTAATTGCCCCCTGTTGATTCTCTCATTGCAATAATTGGACAAACAATGAATCTTACCCAATTAGTCCATTTGTTGTAATTAATACATCCAATTCATCATAAGAGAAGAAAAAAGGCAAAAATACAGTGTCACATTATTTTTTCTTTGCAAGCCCAGTGAAAGGTACTGAGGCTTTTTAAGTCCTCAAATATAAACTCAAAACCCACACACACATACACACACACACACACACTCTCTCTTAACTCAGTGAAATGATGCCCATTTAAAGTTCAACTCAAGACCCAAAGCTTAAACTCATCTTAGAAAAACAAGCAAGTTTTAAAAGGGAGTTAAAACTGTAATCCTTAAATATGTAAAAGTTATATTGTATTATACGCTTTTGGGAACTTGGACTATTACTTCCTGTTTAAAGCTGGACATCCTTTTTCAGAAAGGCTGCATTTACTGAGGTATTTAATGTAAGAAAGAAACAAGGATCCAAGTTGTTAGCTAAGTATTAATCAGCCAATACATTTATCTGCACAGTTGAATTCTTAGAAGATACGCATTCTTGGCCGGGCGCGTGGCTCATGCCTGTAATCCCAGCACTTTGGGACGCCGATGAAGGTGAATCACGAGGTCAGCAGATTGAGACCATCCTGGCTAACATGGTGAAACCCCGTATCTACTAAAAAAATACAAAAAATTAGCCGGGCGTGGTGGTGGGCGCCTGTAGTCCCAGCTAGGAGGGAGGCTGAGGCAGGAGAATGGCGTGAATCCCGGGAGGCGGAGCTTGCAGTGAGCAGAGATGCGCCACTGCACTCCAGCCTGGGCAACAGAGCAAGACTCCATCTCAAAAAAAGAAAAAATAAAAATATATATATTGTTTTTTACATATTAACATCTCTGCAATCAGGAATCATTTAATAATCAATGACATGCTATAGTTTTAACTGGCAATATTTGTCTTCTACTGACACATAAAATTAATGGTGTGTCTGTTTTATAATCAGTGACACTTTAGATTCAATAAAATATGGTACATCTATTTGTCAATGATAAACCTTACTAGCATGATTTATATAAAAGTACCATTCTTAAAAATGAAACTGCAAATCTTATTTGAAATTCATAATAAGTTACATACATATCAACTCTTTCTGAGGATAAAGATGTTTCAGATTTTTACTAAGTTTTGTAATTTACATGCAAGCAGTAAAATCCGCAAAACACTTTATCAGATTGGCTTTTAAAAAACTGTTGAACTTACATGGAGACTACTAATGGTATGCCTAATAATAAAAAATTCATAATAAATTTATACTATGCATTTTGACAACTCTTTCGTTTATCATATACCAATAAACAAGACATTTATATTTAATTTGAGCATATATTATTTCAAAATTCCTATTAATTTGGAAAGCTTGCAAGCAGGGCCTCATATGTCACTTTAACAAGAACTATGAAGTGACAATTTCTAATGATACGTCTTATTTTTCCCTCAGATTTTGTTCATCTTATTTTTCCTTTAGATTTTATTATATAGATAAGAACATCTCTGTAAAGACAAACATGTGGACATACATGCTAGTTTTGTTAAAAATACACACCTATACATGTATGTGTGTATATATATGATAGCACATAATTAATAAATGTTATTTTCCTCCTTTCTTCTTGGAGGTTCAAAAGACTATAGCAAACACAGACACAATATCATTTTGAGATATAAATTAATGTTTTATTGTTTTTCTTCATAACATGACTTATACTTAATTCCTACTAGAGTCTGACAAGTATCTCCAAATTTAGACATGTTCTGTTTTAACTAAAAGCTACTTGTAGTACCTGACAACTACTATTCCTGTAACACATACAGAGGATAATTATGGTTAATACAAAAAGGAAAAGAGTTTAATCATAAAGGACAATAATTGATTAAATTTACAGGGCTATGAGAACATTTTTAAGTAACCAAAAGCATTCTAGTTATGTCAGCCAGATAATCTATAACAGAAGTAAATTCCAACTGACGACAACATGGAAACATAATTTAAACGTCAAAGTAATAAATCATAGGTTTAAAAATACTTCTATCAAATCATGTGAAATCCCATTCCATAATCTAAAACCAAACAGGGCCATAAGAAAATTCTACTGGAAGTCTTAGATTCTAAAATAAATTAGTAAATTCATCCTAACTCTCTACTATTACTAAACTATTAGTTATATCTCTGTGGTTTTATGAATGGAGTAGCCTCCATTTCTGTTTTCAATTTAACAGATCAAGTTCAATCCTTTGGTGTCATTTAATATTTAACCTTCTTTCCATCCATCCATCCATCCATCCCATAAAATTCATCCCATTCCATTCATGGAGCATCTATTATGTACCTACTACTACTGAAGGATACTCACTATTTTGTATGAAAGGCAGCTTTCAGAACCTGACTGCCAAGATCACAAAAAACACCTAAGCAGATAAAAGTCTTCCAGGCCTACCTCACCCTTCATTTTGCACCTGCCATTTCAACTCACACCCTTCCACATAATCACGAGCAACTCCCTCAAACTCCAGGCACATTTCAAACTATATTTATCTATCCTAAATGCTACTTTAGTTAACATGATCAACAGAGGCATGGTCATGCCAAAATAGCCATTAATAAGTTAACCTATTATTCCCCTTAACAAGTAGCAACTGTGTTTTCCTGCTTAATTTTTAAGCTGATCTTATTTAGGAACAGAGCCTTAATGGAGAGAACTGAGGTAGCTGAATGAGTATGGGCTTGAAGAAAGGGGTGTGGCTCCTGGCCTTGGCTTTTTCCTTAAATAGCTATGCTATTTGTTTTCAGAAAACAATAATGACTAACATTTACTGAACACTAAGCATATTCTAGGTACTATTTTACATATTATTAACTGATTTAGTCCTCAAAATAACACTATGAGGCAAGTACTATCCTATCCCCATTTTACAGAGGAGGAACCAAAGCATGAGGATGTTAGCTTTTTGTACAGGATTACACTGCTTGTAAGTGATAAAACTAGAATCTGAACAAATGCAACCGACTCCAGAGCCAAAGAATTTAACCCTATTATCACACTGCATCCCCAACCTAACTCACAGAATTGTAAAAATGAAATGAAACTCTAAGATAAGTGCTCTGAAAAGGACATTCTATTATTTGCATTGGAAAAAAAGTTAATCTATAAAAGTGACAACGAAAAGGTTTCAAGCACATTAGCAGCAGGGGCAGTATTGCTTTTCTTCAGATTAGTCTTCCTAGATTACATCAAATCACATATATGGGTTAAATAAACACCAATCCTGATAACATCAACCATAAATTATTGTTTACAAATTTAGTTACTTTAAAAAAACTTTTTTTTTTTTTTTGAGACCGAGTCTCACTCTGTCACCCAGGCTGGAGTGCAGTGGCGCGATCTAGGCTCACTGCAAGCTCCGCCTCCTGGGTTCAAGCCATTCTCCTGCCTCAGTCTCCCGAGTAGCTGGGACTACAGGTGCCTGCCACCAAGCCTGGCTAATTTTGTTTTTGTATTTTTATTTTTTATTTATTTTTTTGTTTTATTTTTGTATTTTTAGTAGAGACGGGGTTTCACCGTGTTAGCCAGGATGGTCTCGATCTCCTGACCTCATGATCCGCCCGCTTGGCCTCCCAAAGTGCTGGGATTACAGGCGTGAGCCGACACGCCCAGCCATTACTTTTAAAATTTATATTTTACACTGCTGTTGGTTAAGTAGCACTGCTTTCCAAATTAACTAATAGCAATAATTTGATATTAGGAACAGCCCAACTTTCCTAATAGAAAAATAAAAATTTTAAATGAGATGTTTAATATAAAATGGTGCTAATTGAAATGATGCAACTGAACTTTACTTAAATGATTCTTCACCCAAAAATTTAAAACTCACCAAATTCAAAATTACAAAGTATAGTGGCTTATTGGAAGGCACAGTAATGAAATATTTCAATTGGCTAATACTGGAATTCTGGATTGTATATGAATTTCATTTATTCCAACTATGCCTTTTCCTCCAACATGACAATAATATTTGTCTTTGATATAAATGATTAAGATACTGTTTTACTCTAATAGCTTAATACATACACAAACTTCAATTCTACTTATCTGCCTGAGACTTATAAATTCTTCTATCATAAAGGCCTATATTTTCAACAATTTTTCTTTTCTAGCAACTACTTAATATTTTACCATGTATTTAGCCAAAACAGAAAAAATATCATTTCTAGTACAATTCTTATCTATTTTGTTTTCTAGAATTTGCTACCTCTAGAAAAAGTAATGATCAATGTTGCACAATATTAAAATAATTTACTATGAATAATTTACCTACTTCTAACAAAAATACAGATATCACAAAACGAGTCAGTACTCCGCTTCAGTGTTACTACTCCCCTTACCATATTAATTCACTTTTCTAAAAATCTGTGTTTTTCTCTAATTTAATTATTTCTAGTTTTCTCTTATGGACAATATTTTTTCTTAAACTAGATTTACTTCTGGTATCTTTTGCCTTTAGCTGTTCCTTCCCAAGTTTGAAGCAAGTAACAGTTAGTATAACTTTTGCAATTTATCAAACCAATTTCCTCATTTTATGCATTGCTTTTCAAAACGTTACTCTTCCAAATAGTATTCTACTCTGTCTAGATCTCTGAACAAGTTAAAACTGGAAACCCTTAATTATATTAAATTTTAGTGCAGCAAAAGACTAAATATGGGATTTCCTGAATTAAAACTGGGCAGAGCTTTGGAAAAATAAGTTACTTTCATACCTAAAACCTCTAAAAAAAAATAAAATGAGTAGAAATCTTTCAAATTTCATTTTAGCTGTCTGCAAATAAAATGCAAAATCAATATTATTATTAAACTATTATAACAAGAGAGCCCATATTATTTAATAGTTTGCACCTAAATGACATAAGGACTAAACTAAATAATTTGGTGGTTGCATTCAAAATGCTAACAATTCATTTGGTTTATAAAATTGCATTAGTTCTAAATATCTATATAACATGTCAACAATTTCTGAGCAAATGAAGATTTTCACAATAAAGACATTCTTTATTGTGGACTTTTTTGTGAAAAAGAGAAAAATCAGATTGACCACTTTATATAAAATTTCCACATAAAGTCCTCAAAAACAACTAGTCCTGAAAAAACAATTCTAAACTATGTTGGCTTAGTTATGCTTACACTTGCTTGCTAAGCAAATACACCTATAAAGCAAATTATAACATTTACTGTATTTTATCTTTTGAAAATGTTTTGGATAAGCAGTAAAAAATACATAGGATTAATGTATCCTCCTAGAGCAATTCTTTGTCCTTGTAATTCTCTTGGAGCATTAATCCTCACCTGGCCTCTTTATTACATAAAGTAAATCAGACTGTATGGAAGTAAATCAGTAAGAACTGGCAGCTACTTATTGTTGATTTATATGGTATTAGTTTTTTTTTTTTTTTTTTGCCATTTCATTCAGTCCAAAGTTGTGGTTTTCTAAGAAAATATTACATTTCATGTTTCCGAACTATGAGGTGCTCAGTGAGGCACAAGTACAACCAAGAGATAAAGAATCTTATAAAGAATTACAATGCATGCTCTGTAAAGAATGTGAATATGAAACTGGCACAGCAATATGGATTTCATTTTGTTTGTTTTTATCCTTTTCCTGATTCATATGCTGAAATATTTTACTACTTTAAGTCCCTTTTAATAATATTAACATACAAAAAGCTACATTCTACATTCATAGAACCATAAAATTTGGGAGATCCTGAAATATTATCTAATTCATTCGGCAAGGAAATAAAGCACACATGGTAGACAATTTAAACCTCAAATATGGGAGTAAATACACTCAAATCAAAAGTAGATGGTTAGACAGGTTGAACTTTAACAAAACATTGAAAGGAATTAAATGTAATTCTTAACCAACTTACCCAATTTTTGTCTTCTCTTTTAACTTAGAACACGTTTTTGTTTTTTTGCTGTCTTTGTCCTTTGGCTTGGATTTCATCCTTCTACCTTTCTTTTCCTCTTTTCCTTCAACTGAAGCACTAGGAAAGTTTTCAGGGCTCATTACTCGTGGAATATTGCGTTCCCCACGCTCCTTTGCTTTTGCTATGGCCTCTGATATTATACGATTAGCCTTTTCTTGCTTGCTTTCTGATTCCACCTTTTTTCTCTGCTTCTTCTCAGACATGACCCTCACCTGGGTATTCTGCAACTTAGTATATGTCCCAGAACCATCGCTCTTCTTGGAAGATGGAGGCTAGAGAAATAAAAATATTTTTTATAGAATATACCAAAGTACATCTAAAACAACTGTCACAAAGGTAAAATTACATTAGCAAATATGTGAGTGCTACAAACAAATTTAAATTAAAACATTTTGCTTATCAAGAAATTAGTACAGATATAAACAGCTCAATTGTTACTTTTAAAAATGAACGTTAAAGAATAATAATATAGATTCATTGGTATTTTCATAGCATTCTTGGTTAGTTGATTCAAGTTTTGTCCTGTAAAGATAGTTGATTAAAATTTTATCCCATAAAGAGTCTGTGCATTTGGAATAAAAGTCTTTTCTTTCCTCTTCCCTCCAAAATTCTGAACATTAATAAATTTTTAAATAATTTTAATTTAGAATTACTCCACACAGTTTATTATGACTTTTAGAAAAATAAAGCCTCTGTTTTACAACTAGAACCTGAACTCATTTAATATTTAAATGCAGCAACATAGCTAGTTAGTAAAGACATTCTCATACTTAAAATTAGAGAAAGTTTTAGTTTTCCCATGAAAGAGTTAAATGTGAAAATTATTTTTCTTTTTCTATATCATAATTATTTTGCTCAAGCAATTTGGGAAAGAAACAAGTTTTATAGTTTTACCTTAAAATTATTAATATTTAGCAATATCACAGGAAGCAGATCAAGAGCATTTTAAAAAGAATTTCCTCTTCAAACACGCATTCATCCACATATACTTAGATCACAGTTTTGTTATGTTCTTACCCGTAAACATGCCTCTGACTATAGCAAAGGAAAAAACCATCAGGAATTTCCAAACACATTTTCATGCTGATTCCAGTGTGCTTCACTGGATATTTTTTCTATACCTGCCTCATCAAAGGTTTCATAGCAGTGCTGCAGCACTGGGAAAGGAAGGAGGGTTTAGAATTGCTCTCTAAAATGCCACCTTAAGGCCTACAGGCTATAACAAATAACCAAGACTCGAGAAAACAGCAACAAGCTCAAGATGGCGATGCAGTACGACTCCCGTAGCAGCAGCCAGTAATAAGGAAGGTTATTCAATCCCATTAGCCTTTTAGCCCAAAGAACCCCTCCTCCTCCCACTCATTCAGGCTTTCACTTACCCTTCCTCTTGGCCTCTTCACTGAAGACATTTTTGGCGTCAGACAAAGGCTTGCCCTCTGCTTTTTCACCACCCCAGGCAGTGCTCAAGAAAAAAGCATTGAAAGAAGATTCCTAAATGGCCTATTTAGCAAGCTGCAACCAAGAGATGCACAACCCTCCACAAATACACATTTTGATTTATCAACACATTTCTGCCTTGGCAAGTTTATATCTACTGTTCATCCTATTTAGATATGAAAAAGGCTGTAAACACTCCTAAAAAGCTGAGTTTCCTCAATAGCTGTAAGCAGATAGCCAGATTCCAACAAAGCACAGAAAGAAATGAATGCACAAAGCATCAAAATGCATCAGCATGAATATTAGAGATGTCGTTAAAAATACTGACTCCTTCTGCGGAAGTAGGCCAGCAGATGGTGCTACCAGTTATTATTCCATTAGACTCTGCAATTTAACCCCCAATGGACTGTTCTTCCCTCCATGTAACACATTAACTCTCACTCTGCCATTTCCTGCAGTAAAGTTTTAAAAAATATACATAAAAATCTGATTTTAAAAAATCACCTGAGAACTAAAACCGTGGTGAAATGGCATTATGTGGCTATCAGTATTAGAAAAAACAAAACAAAACAAAACAAAATCCAAAGCAGTTTTTATTGGAGAAAAATACTTTTCTCAAAGATACTCTAAAATATTTAAAACATGAAATAGCTGAAGATTAGCAAAGGGTTAAAAAGCAGGTCATGCAAATGAACCCAAAACAAGTTTAAGAAATTAGCTAAGGCTTCTTACTATTTTTCTAACAAAAAGCTAACAGTGTTATTTTGAAAATACAGAAATGAAGCTATTTTCATTTGAATTATAAAAAGAGGCTTAAAATTTTGAAATGAACAAATGAGAACGGTTTATAAAGATTACTAACAATGTTAAAATTGTTTCATCGTCTTAACATGGATGAATACATTTTCCTAACACAAAAAAACTCAAAACCATTCTGACTTTTCCTCCTCACCTTCTATTTTAACTGAACTGATGAGTTTTTCAGGTAAAACTGTAGGTTTAGTTCTGTAGCAAGTCAACTTGAATTTGAACATCAGTACAACTTTTCTTTCTATAAAAATTGATTCTATTTTAGTAAGCAATGCCCTTAAATCACTAAAACAAAATTTCACTGCTTCAAAATTCAAGTTTACCTCTTTCATCAATGCCATTTTTTCGGTTGGTCCTGGTTAGTCATCTGATATCACTATAAAACAACACTGGGTTCCCCCCTCCGCCCCTTTCAGGTACGAAAGGCCTCAAAACAGAAACAATACTATCTGAACAGGGCTCCAGAAAGACCCATCTGGACGGCATGAGAGATTAAAGGCAGAGGACAAGTAAGGACAAGGAAAGGATATGACTTGAGACGTCATCAATGTGAAAATAATAACAATAATGAGATAATACTTACAGACTACTTACTAAGTGCCAGGGATTATTCTAAGTATTTTACATTTAATAACTAATTTAATCCTGATCAATAATAGGGTAATAACAGTGATGATGGAGACGAGGGGCCAGGTAATGAAATACTCTTGATAGTAGCATTACAAAGTTAACAGAATGGAACTGAGAGAGCAAACAATTACAAAAATCATTATGATAAGAGCTAAAATGTAGTGTTTACTATGTACCAGGCACTATTCCTAGTATTTCCTATATATTGACTAAATCTTCAAAACAACCCTGTGAGATAGGTACTACTTGTAGTCCCATTTTATATATGAGGTTACTGGGGGATAGAGAAGTGACTTGCCCAAGATCACACAGCTATTGAATAGTGGAGCAGGGATTAGAAGACAAGGGGGTCTCGTTAGGGAGACCACACTCTTAACCACTCTTAAACACTATATTTTAATCATGTTTGGTTCAACTATCATAATTTACAGAGATTAATTTGAGGACAAAGGAAAGTAGTAACATTCTCAAAATTGCAGAGATACCAAATAATAAGGCTAGGATGGATTTTTATTTTTTCCAGTGCCCTTTCAAAAGTGTAGAAATCAACTAGACATAGGTGAGGCATGGCTGAGGAGCAGGAAGAGCCAGTACTTGGTTTCTCGACCAAGAAAAGGTAAAAGAAAGCCGGGTGTGGTGGCTCACACCTGTAATCCCAGCACTTTGGGAGGCCGCGGTGGGCGGATCACCTGAGGTCAGAAGTTCAAGACCAGCCTGACCAACATGGAGAAAAACTGTCTCTACTAAAAATACAAAATTAGCGGGGCCTGGTGGTGCATGCCTGCAATCCCAGCTACTCAGGAGGCTGAGGCAGAAGAATCACTTGAACCTGGGAGACAAAGGCTGCGGTGAGCTGAGATCACCCCATTGCACTTCAGCCTGGGAAACGAGAGTGAAACTCTGTCTTAAAAAAAAAAAAAGGAAAAGAAATAGGAAACCTAGTTGAGAAAGAATGTATATGTGTGTGTAATAAGTTTAATTCTTTTCATACTGAGTTTGATATGGAGATCTCTAGCAATTTGAAATTTGGGACTGGATCATCAGAGAGAGAAGTCAGGTCTGGAATGTAAGATGTGGATTCTCCTGCTGTTCTCTTCCATTACCCTTAATTCACTGACACTATTCATAGAACCTAGGAGGATTTCCAAAATAACTCACTTCTCTTACAAAGTTTTTCAATAGATCCTATTACCTGACTCAGAATCCCAACTGTTTAATAAATCTTAATAGTAGACAGCAGAGAATCTATGATCAAATATTTCCTCTGCTACTAGAATACAGCATTTTAAAACCATATTCCCAGAGTATCAACTGAGCTGTTAAATGAACATTTTAATGTTGGTCATTTCCCAATTCATACACACAAACGTACAAGGTTATGGTTTTTCTGCCCTTTTTTCCCCATCTAAGCAGTCATCAAATTCTGTCAAATCTACTTAATTGTATTTTGGGTTTTCTTCCTCTTCTCAGTCCCCACAGCTCCTGCTTTATTAACTTTCTACTTGTTATATTGTGGTTATGTAGGAAATGTTCTGATCTGTAGAAAACATACACCAAAGTCATTGAGGATGATGGATTACTAGGTCTGCACCCTATTCAAATGGAAATAATTTCTTTGTACTACACTTGCAATTTTGCTGTAAGTGTGATAGTTTCAAAATACAAAGTATTTAAAAATTTAAAATAAAGTCACAGGCCTTGCTCCCCATGAGCTTGTATGATTAAGATAATAGGCCGGGCACAGTGGCTCATGCCTGTAATCCCAGCACTTGGGGAGGCCGAGGTGGATGGATCACTTGAGGTCAGGAGTTCTAGATCAGCTTAGCCAACACGGTGAAAGCCCGTCTCTACTAAAAACACAAAAACTAACTGGGCATGGTGGTACACGTCTGTAATCCCAATTACTCAGGGGGCTGAGGAAGAAGAATCGCTTGAACCCAGGGGGCGGAGGTTGCAGTCAGCTGAGATCACGCCACTAGCCTGGGCGACAGAGCGAGACTGTGTCTCAAAACAAACAAACAAACATATAAACAAAAAAAAAACATAAAAGGCACATGTATTAATATCGTATCCAAATGTTCATTAAAAAGGAAAATCTATAGTACAAGAGATGATATCATACGTGATATGTTATTTTGATAGCACCTGGAAGGAATATATGGAAGACACTAGATATCATATTTCAGTATTGGGGAAACTCAAAGATTTATAAGTGTTTGTCAAAGACAGATCATGACCTAATAGCAAGTCATGATATACATTTAAAGGGTCCAGAGAACCACTAAAAAAAAAAAACAACAAAACAAAAACAAAAAAACAAATAGAGTAGAAGAGGATGGTGTCAGACCCTTATGCATGCACTTCATGCCTCTAATAAAATTAGAAATTTTTCACACTACCTGTTACTCGCCTTTTCCTTCACGAGGAAAAACAGCAAAGAGATTTGGGAAAGAAATTAGAGGTTTTAAAGTCTGAGTGGGGACTTACGTCCTTTCTCCTCTGGTGAAATAATTTCACATGTATACCCAACAGTCATATTGGGAAATTCCTCCATTTCCAATATTTTAGTTGTATTAATAAAACTACTGAATCACTAGTGTGTGGATATAAGTTGAAATTATAAATTTTCAAAAAGAGAAGGGGAAAATGATCACATGACCACTGTACATTCAGAGAATAGGTTCCTCTCCTGGCAGGCTGGGGTGGTGAAGGTTATGTACACACACACACACACACACACACACACACACGTGCATATCTAGATAAAGAAATGTTCTGCTTGACACATTTTTTTTTGGGGGGGATGGAGTCTTGCTCTGTCACCCAGGCTGGAGTGCAGTGGGGTGATCTCGGCTCACTGCAAGCTCCGCCTCCTGGGTTCACACCATTCTCCTGCCTCAGCCTCCCAAGTAGCTGGCACTACAGGTGCCCGCCACCATGCCCAGCTACTTTTTTTGTATTTTTAGTAGAGATGGGGTTTCACCGTGTTCGCCAGGATGGTCTCGATCTCCTGACCTTGTGATCCGCCCATCTCAGCCTCCCATAGTGCTGGATTACAGGTGTGAACCACTGCTCCCGGCCCTACTTGACATATTTTTTAAATAAGAAGAAATACAAGGTCCCAGATATAATTCCTTAGTAAAAATAAAACACAGAACAATAAATTTTCAACAACAGAGATATAACTGCATTGTAGCTAAAATTCTCCCAACCTTTCTCAAGAGAGAGGAAGACTCTTACACTTTAGGCTTAGAGGACTAGGTAGATGGAAGTTTCAATGGAAGAGGACATAAAACAGAAGATAGCAAGCCTTGAGCAAGGATGAGTTTATCTGCCTAGAGAGACAATGTAGAATAACAGAAGAGAACCAGTGGTGAAACCCAAAAACACCAAGTTTCAGGAGCTAGCAGATGAAGAGGAGCTACTGAAGGAAAACAACAAGAAAATGCAAGAATGGTAAGATGAGTATCAGGAGACAGTGGTTCCATGGAAGCCAAGAACGGAAAGAATTAAAAGCTCTGCAGTCAAAAGGAAAGTATCTTAAAGTAATTTGGTATTATAAAGATAATTTAATAAGGCATTTTACTTCTCTTAAATTGTTTATTGTAAACTGGTGTGCTGGTTTTTAGTCTCCTTATTTTAAAAATAGAAGCATAATAATTATTTACTTAAATATTCATATGAAATCAACCTAAAAACAACAGATTTATAGTTAATTTTAGTAATATGTGTCAAACATTAGTATGGTGGCTTCTTTTGATTTTTATTTAATGCATACAACATTTTTTCTTCAAACTATCAATAAAGACATGTTTAAAGAGAAAAGAGAAAAAACTGATCCAAGAGCAAATTATAATGTCAGTCGTTTTCTGAATTTTACCCTTAGACTTGTTTTCAGAGGTTTTCACGGAAGTGGAACAATTATTTCACTTCACTTTCTTCACATCTGTGAACTGCCATGCTCACAAATTAAAAGGTTTATTTTCGTCTTGTGACTTGCAGTAGTACTTAGGTTTACACTTTTAGATAACCATGACATTCCTTTTTTTTCAAGTGTCATAATCTTAATTTGCATTGACACAGTAATACTTTTTAAGGATTGGCTTTATTTTAAGCTTTATTTTATTCATCCACATAAAAGTGCAAACAGTAGGTGTTCATACAAGTTTTGTTTCTTTTTTAAATACAAATGTACATATAGCTTACAGGAAGCACAGGGGAAAAAGGAACTTGTTAAATGCGATCAACAAAATCCAGATGTAATCAGCAAAATGTGGATGTAATCAGTAAAATTCAGAGTGTCAGAAACTCCATAGGACAAAGGACTCTATTTCTTCAACAAAGAAATTGTAAGAAACAAAACAAAAAAGGGAACCACAGAGTAAATGAGACTTAAGACTAATCGGAATGACAAAATAGGAAAAAAAAAAAAAAAAGAAACGTAAAAGACCTCAAGAAAAGGCAACATGTGGAGCACTGCATTTGGTTTATATGTTTTCTAAGTGTAGATACTGGCCTGAACCAGCCAACTGTAAAAATAAATTTACTTAGCAACTGGAGAAATAGAAAATCTGACCAGGTATTTTGATTATATAATAATAATGGTTATCTTTTTAGGTGTGAAACTGGTTTTGCAGTTGTGTTTTAAAGACAAAAATCTAAGGCAGACATGATGGCTCATGCCTGTAATCCCAGAACTTTGGGAGGCCAAGGCAGGAGGATCACTTGAGGCCAGGAGTCCAAGGCCAGCCTGGGTAACACAGCAAGACACATCTCTTAAAAAGAAATTTAAACTTAGCTAAGTGTGATGGTGCACATCTGTAGTCCTAGTTGCTTGGGAGGCTGAGGTGGGAGGATTACTTGAGCCCAGGAGCTTGAGGCTGCAGTGAGCTATGATGAGCCCCTGTACGCAAGTTGGGTTGGGTGACAAAGCAAAACCCCATCTCAAAGTAAAAAACAAACCTCAAACCGACTCCCCCAAATTTTTGTCTTTTAGATGTATAAATCAATGTATTTTTAGATGAATGATAAGACTAAGATGTACTTCAAAAATATCCATGGAGGGGGTGGTTATGTTCATTAGAGGGCAGTACAACAGATGCAACAGTGGCCATATAAATTGATGGCTGTTGGTAGCTGGGAGATGGATACTCTACTCCTGTGTAACTTGAAATGTTATATAATAAAGAAATTTAAAATTTTATATTCTGGAATAACAAGTAGTTTGGCATGACAAGGAAAGTAGACGCCTATGGGAGAATGATAAGCAACAAGGACTAAAATATAACTGCCTAGATTATCAACACTGTTATAGGTTATGTTAAAATATCTAGACTTTATGCTGAAGGAATTAGGGAATTCATAAATGATTATATAGAGAGAACAGGATCACACTTTAAGACATAAGGGTACTAAGCGGTTTTGATAAAAAGGCCAGAATAATTGATAAAATATTATTGGTTTAGAAAAAGGTCATACCTGATCTAAAAACAAATAGTATTTAATCTATTTTACATTAGTTTGCAGTACTTTTTCAAGCAAACTTGTTGCTTCCAAATAAGTCCAAAGTATATTTTTAAAACATCAAATCACAAACCCTCACCAAGTTCACCACTTGCTGAAAACATTAAATATGCTGAATTCATTAGTCCATAAATTATCCCCAATACTGAAAGCTATTCTCAGCATAACATTGAGATTAAGGGAATGGGTTTTTGAGCCAGTCAGCCCTGGTTTCTGGTTCCAGTTCCATCATTTACCGGGGCCTCAGCTTCCTCAACTGTAAAATGTAGATAATAATAGTATTCACCTAATAGGGTTCTTGTGAAACCTAATAGATAATGCTGTAGAGTGCTTTAGCACGGTGTCGGGCATACAAATACTGAGAGATGTTAGGTATTGTTATTGTTATTGCTGTGATGTGATACTGTGCTCTTCTCAGTACATCATATCAGGGAGTATATGATATCAGTGTCTTATTGTTATTGGTGATGTTACCCTTGGTTACTTGGTTAAAGTAGTGTCTGCCATTTCTTCTCCATGTAAATATCTTTTTTTAATAATAAATGCATATTTTATGGGAAGATATTTTGAGACTAGAAATATCCTGTTTCCCATATACATCTGCCCAGTAATTCATTGATTCTTGCCCATAACAATCATTACTGTGGTATTTGCCTAACGGAAAGTTTATATTTCCATAATTCCTTCCACATTTTAAATTGGAATTCTACTCTAAACAAGAGCTGTCTCTTCTCCCTTTTAATTTATTCATTCATTTGTATCAGTATAGACTCATAAATCTTGGCTCACTGCAAGCTCCACTCCCTGGGTTCAAGCAATTCTCATGCCTCAGACTCTCGAGTAGCTGGAATTACAGGTATCTGCCACCATGCCTGGCTAATTTTTGTGGGTTTTGTTTTTGTGTTTTTTTTTTGAGACACAGTCTTGCTCTGTTGCCCAGGCTGGAGTGCAGTGGTACAATCTCGGCTCACTGCAACCTCTGCCTCTTGGGTTCAAGCAATTCTCCTGCCTCAGCCTCCCGAGTAGCTGGGACTATAGGTGCACGCCACCACGCCCAGCTAAATTTTGTATTTTTAGTAGAGATGGGGTTTCACCATGTTGGTCAGGCTGGTCTTGAACTCCTGATCTCATGATCAGCCCACCTCAGCCTCCCAAACTGCTGGGATTACAAGCATGAGCCACTGTGCCCGGCCTCATGTTTTTATATTTTTAGTAGAGACAGGGTTTTGCCATGTTGGCCAGGCTGGTCTCGAACTCCTGACCTCAGGTGGTCCACCCGCCCCGGTCTCCCAAAGTGCTAGGATTACAGGTGTGAGCCACCGTGCCCGGCTGCTATTACTTCTTTCTATGGGTTATAATCTGACACTATGATTATTTACTTGTTCAAACTGTCCTAACTTTGGCCATTTACAGCTCCTTCAAGTTGGTTCCTGTGTTCATAACCCCACTGTATTTCAAGCACTTCCTTATTTTCTGGTACTGTAAGAGATTCCAGTTTTATGGTAAGAATAGTTTAATGGTCAAGATGGAAGTTGCTGAGATGGAAGCCACACTACAGTAGGTTAAGAAGCAAATGGAAACTACATGTTCTCACTTACATGTGGGAGCTAAACAATGGGTATACACAGACATACAGGGTGAAACAACAGACACTGGAGACTCTAAAAGGTGGAAAGGTGGGAGCAGAGTCAGGGATGAAATACTACCAGTTGGGTACAATGTATACTATATAGGCGATGAGTACACTAAATACCCAAACTTCACCACTATTGAAATATCTATGTATCTCAACTGTACTTGTACCTCTAAATCTGTAAACATAAAACTTTAAACATCTAAAAATAATTTAAAACATGAATTTAAGTAAAAAAGTGAAATTTTCTATTTTCAAAATATATATACATGTTTGTCTATATGAATATATATTAATATATGCTGAATGAATTAGGGAATCAATAAATGACTATATAGAGAGAAGTAACAGGATCAGATTTTAAGATATAGAGTTGTTAAGTGGTTTCAATAAAAATTCATCTATAGGACCAGGCACAGTAGCTCTCATCTGTAATCCCATCACTTTGGGAGGCTGAGGACTGCTTGAACCCAGGAGTTCGAGACCAGCCTGGGCAACACGGCGAGATCCCATCTCTACAAAAAAATTTAAAAAGCAGCTGAGCCTGGTGGCTCACATTTGTAATCCCAGCTACTCAGGAGGCTGAGGTGGGAGGATTGTTTGAGCCCAGGAGGTCAAGGCTGCAGTGAGACTTGTTCACGCCACTACAATCTACCCTGGGCGACAGAAAGACCATACCTCCCTACTCCACCGGCACCCCTTGCCCCCCCAAAAAAGGAAGAGAAATCCTAAGCGTGTCAACTGAGCCCTTCCAAAATTCATCCAACAGGTTCTTCTTCAGCTTGCACTAAACCTCTCTAATTGAATATTTCCAGTTTAAATTTGTGAACTGGTGCTATCTCCTACATTTCTACTGACTTTTTATTTCAGCTTAATATCTCTTCAGGTACCCTACCATGAATTCTTAATTAGACACTCCCTTCTTAGTTGAATGATCATACTTAGAAATGTTAATTTTTAAAAAAAATCTCATGGTTCAGCACGGTGCCTCATGCCTGTAATCCCAGCACTTTGGGAGGCCAAGGCAGGAGAATTGCTTGAGGCCAGGAGTTTGAGACCAGCCTGGGCAACATACCAAGACCGCATCTCTACAAAAAGAAAAAAACTGGGTGTGGTGGTGGGCACCTGTAGTCCTGCCTACTTGAGTAGCTGAGGCGGAAGGATCCCTTGAGCCCAAGAGTTTGAGGCTGGAGTGAGCTGTGACTGCGCCACTGCACTCTAGTCTCAGCAACAGAGCAAGATCCTATCTCTAAGAAAAAAAAGAAAAAATTTAAAAATCTTATGAAGCTGAATCTACACATGAGTATGCATGCGTGTACACACAAACAACTACTTAAGTACAGCCATCCATTGCTTAATGATGGGGATACATTCTAAGAAATCTGTCATTAGGCAATTTCATCATTATATGAACATCATAGAATATACTTACACGAACCTAGACATTGTATAGCCTATTGTTCCTAGGCTATGAACCTCTATAGCATGTTACTGTAGCTAACACTTTAGGCAATTAGAATTCAATGGTATTTGTGTATCTAAACATAGAAAAGGTATAGCAAAAATATTATGAAACCCCCACTGTATATGCTTCTATTGTTAACTGAAACATTGATACGCAGCACATGACTGTATAAAATAAATGGTAGATGCCTTATAAAAAAAAATGAGTGTATAGTGTAATAGCTGGCCCAAAAGAGCAAACGCAATCTTAATACTGTACAAACAGAAATATAGTCTATAGAACAAAGGAGGTAGTAATTATGCTGTACTCTAGTCTCCCCATGAGAAATGTATTCTCTTTCGGCTTAAGAGGATCATGAACTAGATCACTCACTCAGACATATTATACGAATACATACTGTTCACCAGATATTGCTGTTAAGTGCTGGGAAATAAAACAATAGGGGAAAAAAAATTCTTTTTTTTTTTTTTTTTGAGATAGAGTTTCGCTCTGTCACCCAGGCTGGAGTGCAGTGGCACGATCTCGGCTCACTGCAACCTCCGCCTCTCAGGTTCAAGTGATTTTCGTGTCTCAGCCTCCTGAGGCACCACCATACCCGGCTAATTTTTGTGTTTTTTGTAGAGACAAGGTCTTGCCATGTTGGCCAGGCTGGTCTCTAACTCCTGGCCTCAAGTGATCCGCCCATCTTGGCCTCCCAAAGTACTGGGATTATAGGTGTGAGCCACCACGCCCAGCCATGAGGAAAAAGTCTCTTTTCTAATATAGCTAACATTTTAGAAAGGGACCAGCCTGACCAACATGGAGAAACCCGGTTCTCTGCTACAAATACAAAATTAGCCAGGCGTGGTGACGCATGCCTGTAATCCCAGCTACTCAAGAGGCTGAGGCAGGAGAATCACTTGAACCTGGGAGGCGGAGGTTGCAGTGAGCCGAGATTGCACCACTGCACTCCAGCCTGGGCAACAAGAGCGAAACTCCGTCTCAAAAAAAAAAAAAAAAAAGAAAAGAAAAGAAAAAGAAAGAAAGGGAGGTAAGCAAATAGGATAAACATCAGGCAAGGGTAAAGGTTATACAGAGAATGAAAATAGGATGCTGTGATGAAAGGTGATAGGGCGATCATTTTAGAATAAGTTCAGTCTCCTGGAGGAGGTACCATTAATACTGAATTTTGAATGAAAAGAAAGAACTAGCCATGTAAAGATCAGAGGAAAGATGAATTAAAAATTATCTTAGGCAGGTGTGAGAAATCATCTACAAAGCAAAATGACCAATATACTGGTTTATATCTTCTTTTTTTTTTTTTTTTTTTTTTTGAGACGGAGTCTCGCTCTGTCGCCCAGGCTGGAGTGCAGTGGCCGGATCTCAGCTCACTGCAAGCTCCGCCTCCCGGGTTCACGCCATTCTCCTGCCTCAGCCTCCCGAGTAGCTGGGACTACAGGCGCCCGCCACCTCGTCCGGCTAGTATTTTTGTATTTTGTAGTAGAGACGGGGTTTCACCGTGTTAGCCAGGATGGTCTCGATCTCCTGACCTCGTGATCCGCCCGTCTCGGCCTCCCAAAGTGCTGGGATTACAGGCTTGAGCCACCGCGCCCGGCACTGGTTTATATCTTAACAATAAGTTTCCCTATAACATTTGCACAAACTATACTTTCTAGTCTGTTCATCTAGAAACTGTCCTATCTGTAGAAGTGAGTAGTCTGTACCTCAAGTTCTCTCCAGATCTTATCTGTTCAGGTCCTACAATTTTAAGTTTATTTCTTCTAGTAATGGCCGATCATCATTATTCTCAATGGTCTGATTGTCTAAGACAGTGTTTATGAACTAAGAGCTGTAATCTCATTATGGGCCTTCAATTCAGTGGATAGTAACCAACATTCTTTATAAATGAAGTAGATTAGTGTTTTATGAAACACTGGTTATATCTTACTAAACACACACACACCACTACATATATACATTTAGAAACATTTATAAATAGACATATATACTGAAATCCAGTCAATAAGTTTTCAAAACACTACTTTTTTTTTTTTTTTTTTTTTTTGAGACGGAGTCTCGCTCTGTTGCCCAGGCTAGAGTGCAGTGGCACGATCTCAACTCACTGCAAGCTCCACCTATTGGGTTCACACCATTCTCCTGCCTCAGCCTCCAGAGTAGCAGGGACTACAGGTGACTGCCACTACACCCAGCTAATTTTTTGTATTTTTAGTAGAGACGGGGTTTCACCATGTCAGCCAGGATGGTCTCAATCTCCTGACCTCGTGATCCACCCGCCTCAGCCTCCCAAAGTGCTGAGATTACAGGCGTGAGCCACCGCACCTGGCCCAAAACACTATTATAAGAGGTCAATGAATTGCTTCCATTTCATTTAATGACATTCAACACGATAATTATATTGGTCTGTCCTATTTTGGAGATTCCTTGTAATAAAAGTGTAACTATGACTATAACAGTTTTCAGTGGGTTTCGTGAGTCCTGCTGGCAAATTATTAAAACTGAGGGTACTTTTGGGAACCCATAGAACTTGTAGTTGGTGTCAGAAGTGAGGACAGTCTTGGGACTGTGCTAACTTTGCAGTTTGGCTAACTCTGAATAATGCTTCTCAATGAAAAAAAAAAAAGTTTGGTGGCAAAATAAAGAGATCTCAATCTGCTATATTTAAATGCAAATTCCAATTAAAAATATGTTTACATTTTTATAAGACTTATAAAATAATGAAAACTAGAATTGGCAATAATTCCATGCTATTAAAGACTTATTTATAGGAAATCTGAACTAAGAAAACTGCTTCCTTAAATATCCTAGGCATTCCCATTCCATCTGTACAGAGGAACACATCTATGTGACAAGATTCAATATTCCTACATACATTTTTAAAAATTGAGCATGTTTGACTTAAGAGAAAAAGGACACAAGAAGAGGAACTGCATGACAGTCCACTTAAAATATTACATGGAAAGAAATTACTTTTTGAGGCTTGAAAGAAGTTCAGTTCTTTAAACAAATATTGAGGCCGGGTGTGGTGGCTTACGCCTGTAATCCCAGCACTTGGGGAGGCAAAGGTGGGCAGAGCACAAGGTCAGGAGATTGAGACCATCCTGGTCAATACGGTGAAAACCCATCTCTACTAAAAATACAAAAAATCAGCCGGGTGTGGTGGCAGGAGCCATAATCCCAGCTACTTGGGAGACTGAGGCAGGGGAATCGCTTGAACCCGGGAGGCAGAGGTTACAGTGAGCCAAGATCGCGCCACTACGCCACTGTACTGTAGCCTGGCGATAGAGTGAGACTCCGTCTCAAAAAAAAAAAAATTGAATGTTTATGAATCAGGTACTACTTGATATTAGAACAATGGACATGTAGTCTCTCAGAAAGAAATTTATAACTTGGCAATACAAAACTATCACCAATGAGTAAAATACAGAGGGAAATATAGTTAATAATACTCTTCATCAGCATGTTCCCTCCCTTTAGCACCTCCTCCCCAACACTGTTCATATTGCTTTTGGAAGGCTCTAAAAATGGAAAAACAGGGTGGAGTACTATCGAATAAACCCATGGTTGGAGAGTAGATACACTTGAGAAAATATGATTGGCTACGTAGGATGGGAGAGGGTTTCTGTAATTCTAATCACAGAAAGAGTTCAAACCGAAAATGCTAGGGAGGCCGGGCATAGTGGCTCATGTCTGTAATTCCAGCACTTTGGGAGGCTGAGGTGGGCAGATCCCCTGAGGTCAGTAATTAAGAGACCAGCCTGGCCAACACAGTGAAACCCCGTATCTACCAAAAATACAAAAATTAGCTGGGCATGGTGGTGCACGCCTGTAGTCCTATCTACTCAGGAGCTGAGGCAGGAGAATCCTAGCTACTCAGGAGGCTGACGGAGGTTGCAGCGCAGAGATTGCACCACTGCACTACAGTCTAGGTGACACAGCGAGACTCCATCTCAAAAAAAAAGCTAGAATATTCATACAACAGAATGAGTTGAACTAGACAGGCTGCTTAGTCCCATTCAATTCTGGGATTCAATTCTAAGATTCTACAAAGAAGTACTGATATTTAAAATAATCAAGAACACGCAATTAGGTTATCTTACCTTCCATAACAGCATAATAGAGTCCTGATATAAAATACTTTCCTAGTTATATAAAGTAGCCTGAGGTGCACTGGGAACCTGATTTTCTACTGCAACCTCAATGAATAAAGACTAGGTAGACTACACAAACATCAATTTGTTCGTGTATTGTTGAGTAAAAAATGTTACTCAAATCCCACTATAATTAAAAACAGAACACAGGATTACAGATGAAAATTAACATTTGTGCAATGTTTGATAGTTTACAGAGGACTTTAATCTGTCAAATGTTATCTCATTTAATTCTTCCAAACTCCTAGGAAATGGCTATAGTGGTGGTAGTGGTCCTCGTCATTCCCATTTTAAAACGAAGGAGTCTTAGCCAAGTTCCATAACCTTTCCTTTATACTAGTCTGCCACTGTATCTCAGCCTTTTCTCTCTTCTACTCCCTTATTTTTCACACAATTAACACATTCACCACAGTAACCCATCTCAACACTTAGCTGGGAGAGAAAGGAGTGGAATGGCATGGACTAGTAAATTCTCTCTGAAATTCTGAGAGGAGAGAAGCATCTTTCCTGCCTACCTACCTTCGACAATCACTATTCTATACTTTTCTTTCTGAAGACGTATGTTAATCATTAACACATAAATCTTAAACTCAAGAAAATTGAAGGTACAAATATACGAGGAAAAAACAAAACAATTTCACTGGAGATGATTCACCTAAAACCTTAGTTTGGCTTAGAAAGCTCTAAAATTGCCCTATAATTTATAGAAAACTGCAATCCTAGATTGGATCTGATCACTGTCTTTAAAACTTAGAAGACTGATTGGTTCACTCATTTAATATTCATTTAACACGTACTTGTTGAACTAAGTGTGCTGTTCAACAAGCACTGTTCCCAAGCACTTCCCATTACTTTGTCACCTACTTATATTAAGGGATCCTATGATTAAATCAAATATTCTGCTTTCAAAAATGACTTGTTCTAATATCTACCAAGGCTAATCATTTTATTGTGACAGGCAGAATTCTAAGGTAAACCCCCAGTGAACCATGCCCTTGTGAAACTCTTCCCCTTGATTGTGGGCTGAACCTGTAAAAAATGTTGGAATACCACAGGTTATGTGGCAAAAGTGAAAGGATTTTACAGATAAAATTAGCGCCTATATCAGTCTACCTAGTGGTTGCCAAGAGTTAGGGATGGGAGATTAGGGTACAAGAGAGGTAGGTTTGGTTGCAAAAGAGCAACATCCTTGTGGTGATGGAACTATACTGTATCTTGGCTTTGGTGGTGGTTTCATGAACCTACACATGTGATAAAATTTCATGAAAATAAACACACAAACACATGCAGATGAGAGCATGGAAAACTGGGGAAATCTAAATAAAGATTGGTGGATTGTATCAAGTTTACTCAGATTCACAGTCAAGTCAGTTTCTTGACTGTGATACTGTACTGTAGTTTTGCAAGATTCAACCCTTGTGGGAAACTGAATTAAGGATATACTGAGGCTGGGCGCAGTGGGGCATGCCTGTAATCTCAGCACTTTGGGAGGCTGAGGCAAGTGAATCACTTGAGGCCAAGCATTCAAGACCAGTCTGGCCAACATGGCAAAACCCCATCTCTACTAAAAATATAAAGATTAGCCAGGCATGGTGGCACACACCTGTGATCCCAGCTACTTGGGAGATTGAGGTGTGAAAATTGCTTGAACCTGGGAAGTGGAGATTGCAATGAGTTGAGGTCATGCCACTGTACTCCAGCCTAGACAACAGAGCAAAACCATATCTCAAAAGAGAAAAAAAAAAAAAAAAGCATACATTGAATATCTCTGTATTATTTCTTACAACTGCATGAAATCTGCAATTACCTCAAACTGAAACTTAAAAAAAAAAAAAAGTAGAAAAAAAGAGAGCGCTTAGGCCTTCCGCTGGCCTTGAAGAAACAAACTGCTGGAGTTCTACAGCTGCAAGGAAATGTGTTTTGTCAACAATCTCATAAGCCTAGACCCTGAGCCTCAGATGAGATACTGCAGCCCAAGTTGACACCTTGGTTGCAGTTTTGTGAGAGCCTAAGAACCCATCTCAGCTGTGCCCAAACACCTGACCCATAGAAGCCATGAGATAATAAATGAGTGCCATTTTAAGCCAGACTGAATATGTGGTAATTTGTTACTAATAGAAAATACATTCATATACCCAATGATTGAACAATTCCAACATTGGGTATATGTCCAACATAATTAAAGTTCAATAACAGGCAAAACTAACTTATGAGGTTATAAATCAGAATGGTGGTTGCTCTTGGTGATCAAGGATAGTGACCAGTAGCAGGCTTTTAGGTCATAGCAGGCTTCTACAATAGTGCTAATATCTTATTTCTTGGTCTGGACACTGGTTATATGGATGATGTTTAATGTCTGAAAACTGATCAAATTGTTCACTTATAATTGGTGTGTTTTCCGTATGTACATTATACTTCAAGAAAATTTACATTAAAAGATTATAACTCGAACTGAAGAACATTTTGTAATCTTATCATTAATCTGACTAAACAATCATTCTTACAGGTATTTAAGGAAAAGACCAACTGTTCTCTTAATGTAATAATGTCTTGACACTAAAAACAAATTATCTTCTTGATTATATTACTGTGACATTCCAGATATATTTCATTAAGAAAACAGTAACAGAGAAATATAATATTGCCTATTTCCTTTAATATCAGGAGAAATCTACGAAATGCTGAAAGAGGCCTGACAGTTATCTTAACCAATGTTATTAGTGGTGGGAAAAGGGGGGAGCAGGAAGAAAGGAAATTTGTTAAAACCTACAATCAAAATGTGAAGAAAACTGAAATATAATGTTTAAATCTATACTCATGTTTCTGAATAACATGATCATCTCTCTCTCTAGTTACATTTTCAAACACTTGTTTTACTTTATTTTAAAAATTTTATCTTTTGAGACAGGGTCTCACTGTGTCACCCAGGCTGGAGGGAAGTGGTACGATTCTTGGCTCACTGTAGCCTCCGCCTCCCAGGCTCCAGTGATCCTTCTGTCTCAGGCTTCTGAGTAGCTGGGACTACAGGCATGCGTCACTATGCCTGGGTAATTTCTGTATTTTTATAGAGACAAGATTTCGCCGTGTTGCCCAGGCTGGTCTCAAACTCCTGGGCTCAAGTGATCCTCCTGTCTTGACCTCCCAAAGTACTGGGATTATAGGCATGAGCCACTGCACCCAGCCTTGGGTTTTACTTTGTATTTTAGTGATGCTGAACTAAGTTCGGTTTTTTTAGACTTTTTTTTTTTGTTGTTAAGAGACAGGATTTTGCTTTGTTGCCCAGGCTGAAGTGCGCTGGCATGATCATAGCTCATCTCACTGGAACCTTGAATTCCTGGGCTCAAGTGATCCTCCCACAGCACTGGGATTACGGCATAAGCCACTGTGTCCAGCCTTCTTAGACATATTTTACCTAAAACTTTGAATTTACTGTTCTAGTTGTCAAGAGTGCCCTTTCTCCAAAAGGTAGCTTAGCAAATATCTATTCAAAAATTCACTTTTAGATATCACTTTTACTATATGTAATTTTACAACAATAATATTTGTTTTACAACAGTAATATTACTATAGTATATTATAGTTATTTATAAGCCAAGGTCACATTCAATTTGTAGTTCTAAAACTTAGCCAATGTTTAGCACAGTTTCAATATCTGTATAATGAGGATAATCATAGTATCTAATCTAACAGGGTTGCTGTGAATTTAAATGAAATCATTCAACTAAAGGATTTTAGAACAGTATCTGACACGTAGGCACTCGGTAAATGTTAGTGTTCATTATTGTGATTAAGATTAATGTTCCTTATACAAGTAAGTTTCAAAACCCAATAAATATGAAAACAAAGATTCCAATTTTAAAAATGGGCCAATGATTTGAATGGACACTTTACCAAAGATGATGAATGGATTGTGAATAAACAATAGAAAAGATGCTCAGATTATTAGACATTAGGGAAATACAAATTCAAGCTCCAATAAGATATCAATCTACATCTATTCGGATGGTTGAAACATTTTTTTTTTTTTTTTTTTGAGACGGAGTCTTGCTCTGTTGCCCAGGCTGGAGTGCAGTGGCGTGATCTCGGCTCACTGCAAGCTTCGCCTCCTGGGTTCACGCCATTCTCCTGCCTCAGTCTCCCGAGTAGCTGGGACTACAGGCGCCTGCCACCATGCCCAGCTAATTTTTTTGAATTTTTAGTAGAGACAGGGTTTCACTGTGTTAGTCAGGATGGTCTCAATCTCGTGACCTCATGATCTGCCCGCCTCTGCCTCCCAAAGTGCTGGGGTTACAGGCATGAGCCACCATACCCGGCCAGATGGTTAAAATATTTTAAAAATAAATATTTATTGCTAGAGAGGATATGGGAGCAACAGAACTCCTATACACTGCTGGTGGGAATACAAAATGGTACAACTACTTTGGACAACAGTTTGGTATTGTTTTATAAAGTTCAACATACACTTAACATATGACTCTCAGCAATTTTACTCTTATATATTTACCCAAGAGAGTGAAAACACATGGTAACAAAAAAAAGCTGTACATACATGTTTATAGAGGCTTTATTCATAATTACAAAAACCTGAAAACAACCCAAATTCCCTTTAACTTGTGAATACATAAACAATTTGTGGTACATTTATATAATGGAATATAACTCAGTAACATGAAAGAAAAAGCTATTGATACAGGCAACAAAAATGTTCTATGCTAAACAGAAGTCAGACTAGCAACACAATATACTGCATGATTCCATCCATACAACATTCTCAAAAATGCAAAATTGCGAAGAAAAAATTAATCATTGGTTGCCAGGGTCTAGGGTTAGGGGAAAGACTGACTGCAAAGGGGAATGAGGGAATTTTGTGGGGATGATGGCAATAATCTATATCTTGATTATGGTAAGGTTATAGAACTGTGCCCATTTTTCAAAACTCACGAAACTACACAATGCAAAAGGTGAATGTTACTGGATGTAAATTAGTTTTCAATAAACCTGCCTAAAACAAAATTAATGTTTTTTAGGCTTCCATTTTCATACTAAGAAGCTAATACCACTAGGCTTCTAAATCTAGGTTAATATCTTGATATTTATTCCTTTCCCTTAATCCCAGTAGTTACCCTGGAAGTCCCGTCCTATGACTGTTATTTAAGTCTCTAAATAGTACCTATTCCTAGATTTCTGGATGCTATTTCTTCACTCATCTGTTTTTAGGAGTCTGTGTTATATGTGGCTTAGTCCCACACAATTAGACTTCTTTCTATAATGTACTGCTGGATCTTTGGACTCCTACTTCAACTCTCCTTCCCTGTTCCAAACACAACATATAAACACACACATGTGTGCAGGCACATATACCTCTTTTATAGGTCTTAGCCATGTTAAAGATATTGACTGGTTTTTTTTGTGTTTTTTTTTTTTTTGAGATGGAGTCTCACTCATTTTTGGTCAATAAGCCCATGAAAAGACACTCAACATCATCTATCAGTAAAACACAAATTAAAACCATAATGAGATACAAGTACACATCTAATCAAACAGCTAAATTTAAAAAGACTGATAATACCAAGAACTAAAGTGAAAGGAACATCTGGAACTCTCATACACTGCTGGTGGGAATGTAAAAGAGTACAACCACTTTTGAAAAGTCGTAATTTGTTATACAGCTACACATAAACTTGTGACCCAGTAACCCCATTCTGACATATTTATCCAAAATAAATGAAAACATATATCCACAAAAAGACTGAACTTGAATGTTCTTACAGGCATTATTCATAATAGGCAAAAATTAGTAAAAACTCCCAAGTGTCCATCAAAAGGCATATGAGTAACCTGTGGTGTATCTATAAACTAGAAAGCTAATCAGTCATAAAAAGGAACAAACTACTGCCTTGGACAACATGACTGAATCACAAATGCCTTATGCTGAATAAAAGAAAACAGACTCAAAAGGCTACAAACTGTATGATAACGTTTATATAGCATTCTCAAAAAGGAAAAACTATAGGAGCAAAAAACAAATCAGAGGCCGCGAGCAGTGGTGGTTGAAGGAGGGGCTACTACAAAAGGGTATGAAGAAATTTTGAGGGCTGATGTAACTATTCACTATCTTGATTACTGTTGTAGTTACTTATCTGTATATATCTGTCAGAACTGTTCACTAAAAAGAATGACTTTTGACTGTGTGTAAATTATATCTCAAAAAAAGAATGAGAAAGAAATGAACTGATACATGAAAAGACATAAATCTTTAAAATGTACACAGTGAAAAAAGCCATAAAGAAAAAAGTAGATATAGTATGATTCCATTTATATGAAATTGAAAACAGGCAAAACTAATCTATAGAGGCAGAAAGTAAACCAGTGATTGCCTGGGGCCAGGGATGGGAGGAGGACTGCCTGCAACGGAGCATAAGGAACTTTTTAGGGTTATGAAAATGTTTTATGTCTTAATTGTGGTAATGATTACCTAATTGCATATATTTGTCAAAAATCATCAGATTACACTTAAAATGAGTATATTTCATTGTATGTAAATTATGCCTCAATAAAACTGATTTTAAAATGTACTTATGAAGTGGACATATATAACAGGATTAACTTTACCCTGACTTATCTGTTTAATAACTCTTCTTTTATTAGTTTTAATTATTTGACTACAAAGTAAAATTAGATTATATTATACTAATTTCTATAATTTATGCTGGCCTGTTGTTAGTGGCAGACACTCAATTTAGAAAATATTTGCTAATAACCTATTACATAGAGGTACAACAACAGACTCTCTGGGAAAAACACCAGAGATACGGGGAAAACGGTAAATAAATATCAACTAGAGGGGCAAGGAAGACTTGAAAGTGTTCTCAAGAAATAAGCTAATTTTTATAATGATGAGATAATAAGGTATTCAAGGGAGGAAGATAAGCATAACCAAAGGCATAACAAGTGAAATATTTGTGTAGAAAAAATTTCGTAAGTTATATTCCAGGAAATTGTGAGATATTAAAACACTCAGATTCATGTACAATTCTAAGATGCAGCCTTGTACTTCCTCCTTCTTGGCGCATCATGATAAAGCTTAACGTATTAAAGGCTCATTCTCAGAGTCCATAGAAAACTAGCAGAAAATGAGCTTGAATGGATTGGGTAGCAAAACTATAAAATTTCTGATTCTCAGTGTAGACAAAACAACCCTTTTATATCTTTCAAAACCCATTTTACTACTTCTAGTATAAAACGTTTTTAATTGAGAAAGAGATTAGGTTTGTCTCCACCCACCTCTATTATCTGGAAAGAAAGCCATATTGTAAACTGCTATAATCTTAGAAACAGAGAGATTTAATCAGTAATTTGTTCTTCAATGTGAAAGGTGGTATTAAGAACAATTTGGGGACCAATGTGGACCAGAAGTTTGTTGGTTCTGTTCTAGTTTGGGAGGTAGGGTTGGGGGAAAATCACAGTTCAATGTGACATTTTTAGAATACTCGAGTATTTTAAATAAGAGGTTGAGAGATAATAAATATAATATTAAAGTATATCCCCATAATATAGATGCAAAAAACAAATACAAAAGTACTTAAATGATTACAGGTCACATATACTGTCAACATTAGCTTTCAGTCTATTTTGTTGATCTCAAATATTTGAATAAAATATATCTTCATTTATACCTCTGCTATCATCCTTTAAGACATGGAAAAAATTGCACAGTCTACGAATGCACTAAAGTCTGATAAAAGGCTATAAAAATATTTTGCTTATTATTCAGTTTAATGCAATTATCCAGGATGACCCATTAAAGCCAAAATACAAACACAGCAAACACTAGTATAAATCATAAATTCAAACTACAGACCAGTACATTTTGCTAATACAGACATAAATATTTTCAACAAAATAATAGCAAATCTAACCCAGGAATATATATATATATATATTTATATATATATTTACACACATATATATTTATATATATATTTACACACATATATATTTATATATATATTTACATATATATTTACACATATATATAGAGAGATACATGCCATCAACAATTGGGATTTATTTTAGGAGTTCAAGGCTAATCTGAAAATCTGATATGATCTGAAAATCATATCAACAGAATAAAGAATAAAAACTAAAATAATCAAGAATAATAACTAAATGTGATGAAGAAAAAGAATCTGACAAAGTTTCAACACCTTTTCATGATAAAAACACAAAACAAACTAGAAATAAAAAGAAACCTTTACAACATAATAAAGGGCATGTATGAAAAACCCACAACTAACATCATATGGTACTCATTGGTGAAAGACTGAATGCTTTTCCCTAAGATCATGAACAAGACAAGGATATCTACTCTTGCCACTTCAACATTGTTCTGAAAATTCTAGTCAGGGCAATGGGGAAGAGAAAAAGCAGTAAAAAACACCTAGATTGGAAAGCAAGAAGTAAAATTATATTTAATCTTTATATGTGGAAGACATGATCTTTTACATGAAAAAAACTCAAGGAAAATATTTGCAAATCAAGTATCTGATGTCACGCTTTTTCAATTTAAAAAATCTGGTAAGAGACTTGCATCTAAAATACATAAATAACTCCTACAACTCAGTAACAAAAATAAGTAACCCAATTTAAATATGGGCAAAAGATCTGAATAGGCGTTTATCTAAAAAAAGATACACTGCTGGGTGCGGTAGCTCACGCCTGCAATCCCAGCACCTTGGGAGGCTGAGGTGGGCAGATCACCTGAGGTCAAGAGTTCGAGACCAGCCTTGCCAATATGATGAAATTAAAAAGACAAAAAATTAGCCAAGCATGGTGGCAAGCACCTGTAATTCCAGCTACTCGGGAGGCTGAGGCAGGAGAATTGCTTGAACCTGGGAGGTAGAGGTTGCAGTGACCAATAAGCCCATGAAAAAATGCTCAGTATCATTAGCAAGCAATCAGGGAAATGCAAATCAAAACCACAAAACACTACTTTATACAAGATGGCTACAATAAAAAAAAGACATAAAAACAGGCATTGGCAAGTATGGAAAAATTGGAACCCTTATACACTACCTGTGGGAATGTAAAATGGTGCAGTTGCTCTGAAAAATATAAGTTACCCAAAAGATCAAACATAAGAAAGAATTATCATATAATCCAGCAATTCCATTCCTAGGAATATACGCAAGAGAAAAGAAAGCCTGGATGGGAACATTCATAGCACCATCATTCATAATGGCCAAAAAGTGGAAACAACTTAAATATCCATCACTAATAAGTGAATAAAATGTGGTACATATCCATACAATGGAATATTATTTGGCAATTAAAAATGAAGTGCTGTTACATGCTACAACATATATGAACCCTGAAAATATTATGCTAAGAAGCCCATTATAATCACATATTTCATGACTCCATTTACTTAAAATGTTCAGAATAGGCAAAACCATAGACAGAAAGTAGATTGATGGTTGCCTAGGGCTTACGGTGTAAGGAATAAATTAGGAATGACTGCTAACAGATATGGGATTTCTTTTGGGAGTGGTGAAAACATTAACATTTGAAACACTCATTTCTACTATTCTTACATTTTAATATTCAAGATTACTCTCTTTCTTCCTTTCACAACCAGACATCTCAAAACAGTAGACTATAGCTGATATCCTGATTTTTCTTGCCATTTATACATTCCCATTGATTTAATTCCTGTTCCTCCATAATATACAAAAAGTCCTTTTTCCAGGGTCACCAGTTACTTCTTATAACTATTCAATAATCTTTTGTTTTTACCCTCCTCAATATCTTTTAAGTTTTGACACTGTTGCTCATCACTTTTTTCTGAAATGTTTCTATGAATTCAGGAACATTACAAAGCCTTAAATCTGATTATCTTTCTTTAATTCCTTGGTTCTTCTTTATTCATTCTGCCTCACAAATGCAGGTTCCCCAAGACTCTGGCCAAAACTCTCATTTTCTCACTCTATGCTTTTTTTTTCTTTCTTTCTTAGAGGCAAGGTCTTGCTCTGCCCAGGCTGCAGTGAGTGGTATGATCATAGCTCATAGCTCATGGTAACTTTGAACTCCTGGGCTCAAGAGATCATCTCACCTCAGCCTCCTGCTGGGACTACAGGTGTGTGTCACCATGCCCAGCTAATTTTTTAATTAATTTTTTATTTTTGTAGAGACAACCTTGCTTTGTTGCCCAGGCTGGTCTCAAACTCCTAGCCTCAAGTGATCCTCCTGCCTCAGTCTCCCAAAGTGCTGGGATTACAGGCATGAGTCACTGCACCTGGCTTCTCCCTCTACACCTTCCTCTTGAATTATCTTGTCTCATAGGTTCAACTATCACTTATCACTTTGTTGTTGATACTCTTGAAATACACATCTTCCGAATTCTAGTTTTAATTTTTCCACTGACTGTAGACCTTCTCCACCTAGTCATTATCAACATTGTTTTGTTCCATTTCAAAACCAGTTTAATCTGGCATGGCTCTTATTGTGGATTTTCCTTCTCCAAGTCTTCACTTGGCATTTGCATTAGTCTGTTCTCCCATTGCTATAAAGAACTGCCTGAGACTGGGTAATTTATAAAGGAAAGAGGTTTCAACAACTAACAGTTCTACAAGGCTGGGGTTGGCCTCAGGAAACTTCCAATCATGGTGGAAGGGGAAAGAAAACATGTCCTTCTTCATGTAAAGGTAAGAAAGAGAAGGTGAGGGCCAAGCAAAGGGGGAATCCTCTTATAAGACCATCATCTCTTATAAGAATTCACTATCACAAGAACAGGATGGGGAAAACCACCCCCATGATTCAATTATCTCCACCTCGTCCTTCCCACAATACGTAAGGATTATGGGAATTACAATTCAAGATGAGATTCTGGGTGGGGCAACAGCCAAACCATATCATACTGCCCCTGGCCTTTTCCAAATCTTATATCCTCACATTTCAAAACACAATCATGTCTTTCCAACAGGCCCCCAAAGTCTTATTTCAGCATTAAATCAAAAGTCCATAGTCCAAAGTCTCATGTGACACAAGGCAATTCCCTTCCCCCATGAGCCTGTAAAATCAAAAGCCAGTTAGTTACTTCCTAGATACAATGGGGGTACAAGCATTGGGTAAATCCATCTGGGAGAAACTGGCCAAAACAAAGGGGCTACAGGCCCCATGCAAGTCCAAAATCCAATAGGAGGGTCATTAAACCTTAAAGTTCCAAAACGATCTCCTTTGACTTCATGTCTCACATCCAGGGCACGCTGGTACAAGAGGTGGGCTCCCACAGCCTTGGGCATCTCCATCCCTGTGGCTTTGTAGGATACAGCTCCCCTCCAGGCTGCTGTCACGGGCTGCTGTTGATTGTCTGCAGCTTTTCCAGGCATACAGTGCAAACTGTCAGTGGATCTATCATTTTGGGGTCTGGAGGATGATGACCCTCTTCTCACAGCTGCACTAGGCAGTGCACCAATGGGGACTCTGTGTGGGAGCTCTGACCCCACATTTCCCCTCCACACTGCCCTAGCAGAGGTTCTCCATGAGGGCTCTGCTCCTGCAGCACACTTCTGCCTGGACATCCAAGCCTTTCCATATATCTTCTAAAATCTAGGCAGAGGTTCCCAAACCTCAGTTCTTGACTTCTGCACATCTGCAGGCCCAACACCATGTGAAAGCTGCCAAGACTTGGGGCTTGCACCCTCTGAAGCAACAGCCTGAGCTGTACGTTGGTCCCTTTTAGTGAGGGCTGGAATGGCTGGAACACAGGGCACCAAGTCCCAAGGCTGCACACAGCAGGGAGGCCCTGGACCCAGCCCAGGAAACATTTTTTCCCTTCTAGGCCTCTGGGTCTGTGACTGGAGGGACTGCCATGAAAGTCTCTGACATGCCTTAGAGACATTTCCCCCATTGTCTTGGTGACTAACATTTGACTCCTTGTTACTTATGCAAATTTCAGCAACCGGCTCAAATTTCTCCCCAGAAAATGGGGGTTTTTTTCTATCACATCATCAGGCTGCAAATTTTCCAAACTTTTATGCTCTGCTTCCTCTTGAATGCTTTGCCTCTTAGAAATTTCTTCTGCCAGACACCTAAATCATTTCTCTCAAGTTCAAAGTTCCACAGATCTCCAGGGCAGGAAAAAATGCCACCAGTCTCTTTGCATAGCAAGAGTGACCTTTACTCCAGTTCCCAACAATTTGCCCATCTCCATCTGAGACCACTTCAGCCTGGAATTAATTGTCCATATCACTATCAGCATTTTGGTCAAAGCCATTCAACAAGTCTGTAGGAAGTCTGAAACTTTCCCACATTTTCTTGTCTTCTTCTGAGCCCTCCAAACGGTTCCAACCTCTGCCTGTTACCCAGCTCCAAAATTGCTTCCACATTTTTGGATATCTTTACAGCAGTGCCCCACTCTCTTTGCTACCAATTTACTGTATTGGTCTGTTCTCACATTGCTATAAAGAACTTCCCCAAACTGGGTAATTTATAAAGGAAAGAGGTTTAGCTGACTCGCAGTTCTGGAGGGCTGGGGAGGCCTCAGGAAACTTACAATTATGGCAGAAGGGGAAAGCAAACATGTCCTTCTTCACATGGTAGCAGGAGAGAGAAAATGACAGCCAAGCATGGGGGAAGCCCCTTATAAAACCATAAGATCTCGTGAGAACTAACTCAATATCACCAGAACAGGATGGGGGAAACTGTCCCTGTGATTCAAATATCTCCACTTGGTCCCTCTCACGACATGTGGGGATTATGAGAACTATAATTCAAGATGAGATTTTGGGTGGGGACACAGTTAAACCTTATCAGCATCCAAGGCCTTCTACATGGCACACATCTAAATATCTTTTAAATGCCACTCCATTGTGGCTCATGTCTATAATCCCAGCACTTTTGGAGGCTGAGGTGGGAGGAACACTTAAGCCCAGGAGTTCAAGTCCAGCCTGGGCACTGTGGTGAAACCCCATGTCTACAAAACAAAAACAAAAATTCACTGGGTGTGCTGGTGTGCACCTGTAGTCCCAGCTACTCAGGAGGCTGGAGTGAGAGGATAGCTTGAAGCTGAGGCTGCAGTGAGCCATGAAAATGTCAGTGCACTTCAGACTGAGAGACAGAGTGAGACCTTGTTTCAAAAACCATAACAACAAATACAGTCTAAGACACAAATCACTACATAAACACAAACATATGTATCCTTTCTTTTAGTGCCATATCTATCTCTTTTAGTGATTGACAGAGATCAGATTAAATAGAATACTGTAAAGAGTTTAGAACATAATAGGCACTCAAAAAATATTAGCCAGAATCACGAGGTCAGGAGATCAAGACCATTCTGGCTAACACGGTGAAACCCCATCTGTACTAACAACACAAAAAATTAGCTGGGCGTGGTGGCGGGCGCCTGTAGTCCCAGCTACTCGGGAGGCTGAGGCAGGAGAACGGCGTGAACCCGGGAGGTGGAGCTTGCAGTGAGCCAAGATCACTCCACTGCACTCCAGCCTGGGTGACCGAGCCCGAGCCCAACTCAAAAAAAAAAAAAAAAAAAAAAGAAAAATTAGCCAGGTACCACACTAAGCATGGATTACCTAATTTTAATATGAAAAACAATCTTATGTGGATGGTACCAATATTATCTGCATTTTATGAATGAGGACACTAAAGTTTGGAAAGATTAACAAACATGCCCAAGGTTATATGGCTGTTAAATAGCGGAAAGGAGATGTATTTGTATTGTATTGTATCGTATCGTATCATATCATATCGTATTGTATTTTTTGTAGAGGCAGGGTCTTGCTATGTTGCCTAGGCTAGTCTCGAACTCCTGGCCTCAAGCGACCCTCTCACTCTGGCCTTGCAAAATGCTGCGATTAAAGGCTTGAGTCACTGTACTTAGCATTAGAAAGGAGTTTTAAACCCAAGGCTGCCTAACTCCAAAGCTACTATTTTGTTTTGTTGTTAATGTTTAATTATATAACATTTTTAAGACAGAGAAAATAAACTGGCACTCATTAAATGTGAATAAATGTTACCAAAAATTTACCTTTTTTTGCTTCAAATCTCTGTCTTTTAAATAAATAACCTGTTACAGATATAACCATCCTCCCTATTCCTTCCCCTTTCTCTCCTAGATGTTTATGGATATATAGCATTATGACGAAATTACAGAAACATACACTGAAAAGATGACAATGAAAAATAAGACAATATCGGAATAGTGGTTTGCTTTGGAAAAAAAGGCAATGGGTCTGAGGTTTTCAATGGTTAGCCATAATGTTTATTTCTTAAAAAAAAAAAAAAAAAAAAGAAGAAACAAACATTACATTTGTTAAACCTAGGTGGTGGGTTTCTGATGTTTGTATACTACTTTCTATACTTTTCTGTTTTTGCACTGCTACATTATTTTTAAAGTACCAACATATAAATTAATATTGATTCAAGTGTTAGTACAGAAGCTGATATTTTTAAATGACTAAATCATTTTGACTTTAACAGCTTTTAGAAAGTATTATGAAGGTGAGGCCGGGCGCGGTGGCTCAACCCTGTAATCCCAGCACTTTGGGAGGCCGAGACGGGCGGATCACGAGGTCAGGAGATCAAGACCATCCTGGCTAACACGGTGAAACCCCGTCTCTACTAAAAAATACAAAAAACTAGCCGGGCTTGGTGGCGGCGCCTGTAGTCCCAACTACTCGGGAGTCTGAGGCAGGAGAATGGCGGGAACCCGGGAGGCGGAGCTTGCAGTGAGCCGAAATCGCGCCACTGCACTTCAGCCTGGGCGACAGAGCGAGACTCCGTCTCAAAAAAAAAAAAAAAAAGAAAGTATTATGAAGGTGAATGGTAGTTGATTGTAATTGGTGAAAGGATGTGCATCCTAAAACAAAAAGTTAGCTAATATACAGTCTCACATATATTCATATGCATACATACATTCATACATTCATACATATATGATATAAACTTTAAAAACTTGATCTTACTGGGGATTTCAAATTCCACAAAATAATTTCAATGAAAAGTAAGTCTCTAAAACATTCACTCCTTTCTTAAAAGAATTAAGAATATGTATGAAATCTCATTTAAAATAATTATAAAAATTAAATGTACTTTTTAATTTAATTAGGCTGGATTTCCTCCTTTTAGCTCAAATTCCTATGTAGATTTAAGTATTAAAGTCTGATTAGTGAAGTGTTTTTCTAAAACTCAGAAATACGGAAAAAAATGGACTCACCTATAACACAAACCTGTAACTCACACATACTATTGAAATAACAAAAATTGCATTCAAGATAAATTTGTATCAAATGACCCAGATCAAGAATCCTTATCAATACTCTCCTTCCAGATGTCAATTTTCATGAAGTATCTCCAAAAGACTATCTTCTGAAGGTAAAATAAACTGGACTAACCAATGAAGAATAAAATCATTAAGTAAAAAATACATCCTGGGCTGGGCAACATAGTAAGATTCCCATCTCCACAAATTTTTTTTTTAAATCAGCTGGATGTGGTGGCATATGCCTGTGGTCCCAACTACTTGGGAGGTTGGGATGAGAAGATCACTTGAGCCTGGAAGGTCAAAGCTGCAGTGATCCATGATTAAGCCACTGCATTCCAGTCTGGGTGACAGGGTAAAACCCTGTATCAAAAATAAAAATAAAAATAAAAATAAAAATAAAGCCGCCAGGCGTGGTGACTCACGCCTGTAATCCCAGTACTTTGGGAGGCTGAGGCGGGCGGATCACGAGGTCAGAAGATCGAGACTATCCTGGCCAACATGGGGAAACCCCGTCTCTACTAAAAATACAAAAAATTAGCCGGGCCTGGTGGTGTACGCTTGTAGTCCCAGCTACTTGGGAGGCTGAGGTGGGAGAATGGCATGAACCCGGGAGGTGGAGCTTGCAGTGAGCCGAGATCACGCCACTGCATTCCAGCCTGGGTGACAGAGCAATACTCCATCTCAAAAAATAAATAAAATAAAATAAAATAAAATAAAATAAAAATAAAGCCTTAAAAATCTACCAATTGTTCTGCAGTAAAAGCAAATACTATGACATAACTACCAGAAAATTGCCATGAGTGTGTGCATGCTTAATTAACCATACATAATAAAAATATTTGAGATGGAGTTTTGCTCTGTTGCCCAGGCTGGCAGTGCAGTGGTGTAATCTCGGCTCACTGCAACCTCTGTCTCCCAGGTTCAGGTGATTCTCCTGCCTCGGCCTCCCGATAGCTGGGATTACAGGCATGCACCACTATGCCTGGCTAAGTTTTGTAATTTTAATGGAGCTGAGGTTTCACCATGTTGGCTGGTCTCAAACTCCTGACCTCAGGTGATCTGCCCAGCTTGGCCTCCCAAAGTGCTGGGATTACAGGTGTGAGTCACCGAGTCCAGCCCTGTTTTATTATTTTTAATCAAAGATACTCATCCCTCAGTAACATTTTGAGGATTATTACTAGCAACTAAATAAATACTGCTTTAGATATTAACTCATTCAATATCATGAGACACTGAACTTGTGTTACCTATAGGAAACGTGTTTAAAAAGCACCTTGATTTGTCTAGATGAAGTCCTCAAAAGTATATCTGAGCTATTCCAAAAAAACTTTAGTTTACACAGAAACTTAACCAAAAATAATTCTCTTAGTTTTAACCTTTTCTAACATTTACATTGGTCTGCTCATTCCTATATATGTTCCATATAAGCACTCTAATTTTTGCTTAAGTATATCATACAAATTACTATACCACTGTAATTACGGTTCCCAAAAAACTTTACATGACAAGTTTCACTTATTCCCACCTTCAATCAAAAGTTAAAATTCAAAAAAAGAAACTTAAAAAATTGTGGCTCTCAGCTGGGCGCAGTGGCTCCCACCTATGGGAGGCCAAGGCGGGCAGATCACCTGAGGTCAGAAGTTCAAGACCAGCCTGACCAACATGGAGAAACCCCATCTCTACCAAAAATGCAAAATTAGCCAGGTGTAGTGGCACATGCCTGTAATTCCAGCTACTCGGGAGGCTGAGGCAGAAGAATAGCTTGAATCTGGAAGGCAGAGGTTGTGGTGAGCTGAGATTGGAGCACTGCACTCCAGCCTGGGCAACAAGAGCTAAACTCTGTCTCAGAAAAAAAAAAAAAATCGTGGCTCTCCTACTTACTAGAGATGCCTGTTTCAGGTCGGGTGCGGTGGTTCACACCTGTAATCCCAGCACTTTGGGAGGTTGAGGTGGGTGGATCACAAGGTCAGGAGATCAAGACTATCCTGGATAATGCAGTGAAACCCCATCTCTACTAAAATACAAAAAATTAGCCGGGCATAGTGGCAGGTGCCTGTAGTCCCAGCTACTCGGGAGGCTGAGGCAGGAGAATGGTGTGAACCCAGGAGGCGGAGTTTGCAGTGGGCCAAGATCACACCACTACACTCCAGCCTGGGCGACAAGAGCGAGACGCCATCTCAAAAAAATTTAAAATAAATAAATAAATAAGTAAGAGATGCCTGTTTCAATAACCATATCACTAGAGATCAGAGTGGCGCTGATACGCACTTAAGAAATCCACAGTCTGAAAATTAAATATATCCCTTCTCTACATTTCAGTAAGTCTCCCCTTCAAAAGTACTGTCTCTATAATTCCCCTAAATACATCACTAAAAGTTTCAAAACATTTATTCCTGTCATATTTCTCTCCCCTCAAGATAACATAAATTTAAGGAGATCCTTAGTATCAAACTTGCTGTCCTCAAATTATGCAAATCCTTTCCATTTACCCCAGTTTTAACCAAGTTTTCCCAGAAGGAAAAACTAAATTGGGAAAGCACATTAAAAAAGAAAGGCTGGGGGCGGTGGCTCATGCCTGTAATCTCAGCACTTTGGGAAGCCAAGGAAGGTGGATCACCTGAGGTCAGCAGTTTGAGGCCAGCCTGGCCAATATGGTGAAACCCCAGCTCAATACAAAATACAAAAATTAGCCAGGCCTTGTGGTAGGTGCCTGCAATCCCAGCTACTCGGGAGGCTGAGGCGTGAGAATCACTTGAACTGGGAGGTGGAGATTGCAGTGAGCCAAGATGGCACCACGGCACTCCAGCCTGGGTGACAGAGCAAGACTCTGTATCAAAAAAAATTTAAAAAATAAAAGAAAAGGTAAGGTAACAATTCAAGAACTTCCTAGAGAAACTCGTAATGACCACCGCTCTTCAAAGGGTACCATGCTGATGAGAAAATATATAAAAATCTGTATGCCATGCTTAATTACTAGAATATCATTCTTGGGAGATGTCTAATAAAACAGTTAGAGGTAAAGCCTCATGATGACTGAAATTTACTTTTAAATCATATATATCGCCAAAAACAACAAAATCTATCCTATATATACAAATAAAGCAAAAACAGCAAAATCTTTAACTACTGACTCTGATTCACACGTATGTATTCACAGGACAATTTCATTTTCTCATTTTTTTTTTTCAGAAACAGGGTCTTGCTATGCTGCCCAGGCTAGAATGCAGTGGTTATTCATAGGCAGGATCATAGCACACTACAGCCTCAAACTCCTAGCCTCGAACAATCCTCTGAACTCAGCTTCTCAAGTAACTGGGACTACAGGTGTGAGCCAGTATGCCTGGCCCAATTTCAATTTAAAGTCCAGAATCCCAAAAACATATATAGCTTTGCCTTGAAGAAAACTTCAAAACTACAGTCATCCATAAATTCTTAAAAGTATTTAATAAGGCCAGGTGAGGTGGTTCATGTCTGTAATCCCAGCACTTCAGGAGGCCGAGGCAGAACGATTGCTTGAGCCCAGGAGTTCAAGACCAGCCTGGGCAAGATGGTGAGAGTCTCATCTCTACAACAAATAAAAAAATTATTAGGCATGCCACCACGCCCAGCTAATTGGGAGATCCCAGTTACAAGGGAGGCTAAGGCAGGAAGATCACTTGAGCCTGGAAGATCACTTGAGCCCAGGAGCTTGAGGGTACAGTGAGCCATGTTTGCACCACTGCACTCCAGCCTGGGTGACCTTGTCTCAAAAACAAAAACAAACAAACAAACAAAAAACCCCAACAAAAACAGTAAGTAGTATTTAATAAACCAAAAATTCTTGAATTGACAGAAGATACGGAGCCCAAAGTACAGGTTGATTTCCATAGAGAGAAAATCATGCTTCTGGTCATAGACAAACTATCCACATCTCTCACCAACTAACTTCACAAATCTGTGTCATTGTTCATGAAGAAAACACCTGCTTTTACATTTGAAAAGATTTGTTCCTTTCCTGGGCTTCACAATTTAGAGGGTCTGGTTCTTTTGCCATAGTACTCCTGGGGTCAAAAGGATATGTCACCCTTCCCATCTTACAGAACATGCTCCAGGTCCCTGGCACTCTGAAATTCTCTGCCCGAAGTCTCATACCCACTTGCAGAACGTGCCTGGGCCTATTCCCTATGTGTGTTCTCTCAAGGATGAACTTTACTGCCAGTATGTGCATGCTTAGGCCAAAGAGATGGGGAGAAAAAAATGGCACTTATATATGTAGCCTGAGAAGTTCATGTGTATTCATGAGGCCTCTTGGAGTATAGGATGGAACCAGGATTGGAAAGATAAGTAGAATAGAGTAGAATAGCCTGCTTCTGCCAGATTCTGGAGGTAGAACTCCAGAGAGTCCAAGAATGCTAAATTCAAATCAGTGCTTCCATTTATCAAGGATGAAGGAAAGAACATAGTTTACTGGCTTGATTTTGAACTTTCAAATATTTAGGCAAACAGTATGAGAGCTTTCATTTGTACTCTTTCCTTGAAACCAACAAAAATTAGGAATAAGACTGCACAAAAATGGATTAATAGTTATGTAGTAACAAGAGCAATAGAAAATAGGATTAGGAAACCTCTTTGGATTATGCCACTAAAAAGCTATATAGACTCTATATTTGTGCCTCAGTTTCTCCAACTGAAAAATTAAAAATTATTAAATGATTAAGGCTCCTTATAGTTCTAAATTTAAAAGGCTTAATGCAAGGAATCATCATTAATTTAAAAATACTGGAGTATATATTACAAAATCATGTGTTTTTCTTCTTTTTCCCTTCAGATCCAGACCTACAAACAAATCATTACTTTTAAAATATTTTCCTAATACCTACTTTTCTCAAAGTTGGGTTCAAGCCTTAAGTCTGTGACTTAGAAGCTATAGTACCTAGAACCTCGTTTCTTCATGTATATATTAAGGTGTCGGCCAGGTGCAGTGGCTCACATCTGTAATCCTAGCACTTTGGCAGGCCGAAGCAGGCAGATCACTTGAGATTGAGAGTTCAAGACCAGCCTAGACAACATGGTAAAATCCTATCTCTATTAAAAACACAAAAATTAGCTGCGCATGGTGGCACATGCCTGTAATCCCAGCTACCTGGGAGGTTGAGGCAGGAGAATCGCTGGAACCCAGGAGGCAGGGGCTGTAGTCAGCCGAGATGGCTCCACTGTACCTACAACCATGTATCAGTTTCTACTGCTGTTGTAATAAGTTATCACAAACTTAGGTGTCTTAGAACAACACATATTTATTATCTTACAGTTCTGGAGATTAGAAGTCTGAACTGGATCTCACTGGACTAAAATTCTCTGCCCCAACAGTCTCATACCCACTTGCAGAACGTGCCTAAGCCTATTCCCTATGTGTGTTCTCTCAAGGATGAACTTTACTGCCAGTATGTGCAGCCCAGCCTGGGCGACAGAGTGAGACTGTCTCAAAAAATATATATAAAAATAAAAATAAATAAATAAATAAATAAACAAATAAATAAATAAATGTCACCAGTAACATCATTGGATTGTTGTGAGGATAAAACGTGATCACATAAAAAGTACTCAGCACAATGCCTGGCACAAAGGACCAGGATGGGGCTTACTAAATAACTGCTGAATGAATGACAATTTTGCTTTTTGCAAAAATTGCTCAGTTTATTTAAATTGTTCAAATTATGTATTATTGAGAAATCTGGAACTATAAATTTCAAGTAACCCAACTCTAAATCACTTCACTCTATACCACTAGATAATTCCTAGCATGAGAAGAAACTGAGCAGAAAAGTAAGGTACTCAAATAGGCTTTTCATAATGTGAGGTCATGAGGTCATAAAGCCATAAATCAGTCCCTTGTTAATTCATTATTTTGTTAAAGGAGCATCTTCTAATTGACCTTTATGGCTTGTTGTAGGCAGAATAACGGCCTTATTATTCAATGTATCAATCTCCTAATCCTCAGAACCTGTGAGTATTTTAGGTAATATGGCAAATAATTCAAGTGGCAGATTGAATGAAGGTTGTTCATCAGCTGAGCTGGGAAATTATCCTAAATTATCCATGTAGGCCCGATGTAATCACTAGGGTCCTTATAAGTGGAAGAAGGAGAGAGAGAAAAAAAAAAAAGTTAGGGTGATACAATGTGAGAAAGACTTGACCAGCCATTGGTGGATTTAAGGACAGAATGGTGCCACAAGCCACAGAATGTGGGCAGCCTTTATAAACTGGCCAAGAAAATGGATTCTTCCCTAGAGCTTCTAGAAAGGACTGCGGCCCTGCTGACATCTTGATTTTAGTCCAGTGAGATCCAGTTCAGACTTCTAATCTCCAGAACTGTAAGATAATAAATATGTGTTGTTCTAAGACACCTAAGTTTGTGATAACTTATTACAACAGCAGTAGAAACTGATACATGGTTGTAGGTTCCTTCCAGCTTCAATATCCCCACATTCTAAGGTGACAGATGGTCGTATGGGCCCCAGAGTCCTGCTTCCTATCTTTGAATCCTTGCTTTGCCGCTATCTGTATGACTCCGAGCAAGCCATTTAACCATCCTATGCTTCATGTCCTTATCTGTAAAAACAGTAGATGATAAGATCTAACTCACAGAGTTATTGTGAAGATTAAATGAGAAAATATATGTAAAGCCATGAACTTGAGTATAACTGCTCAAAAGCAGTTATGGCTTTCTACAAATCTTCAAAGGAAAACTTTTCAGCTCATACTAAAGCTTTGAAAATGTACATTTGCCTTATTTTCTAGGAATCTAATCATGGTTATACACAATGATGTATCTATAAAGATGTTTATCATACTGTCAAAGAAGAATAAAGAAATATGACGTTTCCATATTATGAAACATTATGCAGTCATTCAAATGACGTATATCTTCCGATTAGGGCCAAAATGAAGTAATAGGGACCAGATTTATTCTCATGCTTGAAACAACTGAAAAACAAGGCAAAATACATGAAACAATAGTTTTTAGATATTGTACATCAGGCAGCCCAGGATAGCAAGGAGACAAGAGAACTAAGACCTACTACTGCCCCAGCTTACTGCAAACTGCAGAATAGAACAGGGAGTGCAGGTAAAATCTGGCAGGCTCCCTGAGTTGGAGAACTTGAAGCCAAGAACCCAAGGTAACTGGTTTATATGGCAAAGTTCCAGAGAGGAAAGAGTTCCACAGAGAAAGACCTCCAGAGATCTTCAGAGGGTGCCCTTTAAAGGTTCTAGATGAGTAGTGATCAGCAATTGTCTGTGAAAAGATTACCCTAAACCCAGAAAAAAATTAGCATGTTCCCATTAGCCACAGTAAAAAACTTTAACTGTCATCAGGTAGAGGATTCACAAGGCTATTGTGTCAGTAGGAGAGTAAAATTAGCCCTATACAAAAGATTGTGCTGATCCAGGCTAAAAAAGCTTAAAAGTGTATTTCAAAAGGACAAAATGATTTCCAAGTACTTAACTGCATCCCAGAACAAAACTCAAGAATATTTAGAGGAATGCAAAATTTCCCATTACTCAAGGTGAAATTCACATCTGGCATTTATTCAAACATTATCAGGCATGCAAAGGAGTTCAAAACAAGCCTGGGCAACAAAGTAAGACTGCATCTCTAGAAAAAACAAAACAAAATTTCTGGGCATGGTGGCACGTGCCTGTGGTCCAACTACTTGGGAGGCTGCTGTGGGAGAACTGCTTGTGCTCAGGACATTGAAGCTGCAAAGAGCCGTGATCGCGCCACTGCACTCCAACCTGGGTGACACAGTGAGGCTCTGTCTTAAAAATTAATTAATTAATACATAAATAGGTTAAAAGTACAAGGACAGAAAAAGATATACCATGTTAATATAAACATAAAACAGAAATGACTACATTAGTATCAGACAAAGTAGGTAACAGGGCAAAGAATACATGTAAAGCCATTAACAGAAGCCACAGAAACAAGTTTATATAAATGTAAACAAATGTAAAACACATAAAAGAAACAAGTCTAAATAAATGTAAAGAAATTTAAAACATACAAATTATGTACTCTGATTATAATGGAATTAAATTAGAAAGGTCTCTAAAAACAAATATAAATTAAATAACACATTTCCTTCCTTTTTGTTTTTTGAGACAGGGTTTCACTCCATCAACCAGGCTGGACTGCAATCTGTAGTGGCATGATCTTGGTTCACTGCAGCCTCAACATCCGGGGCTCAAGTGATCCTCTCACCTCAGCCACCTGACGAGCTGGGACTACAGGTGCATGCCACCAAACCCAGCTAACTTTTGTACTTTTTTGTAGAGACTGGGTTTTGCCATGTTGCCCAGGCTAAATAACACATTTCAAAATAATCCATGGGTCAAAGAAGAAATTAAAGGGGGAATTCAAAATTTAAAATAGGAATTCAAAACTGTCTTGAATAACTGAATAAAAACGAAACATAATACAAATCTGTGGGATGCAGTTAAAACAATACAATGGGAAATGTATAGCATCAAATGCCTATAACAGAATAAGAAGAAAGATCTTAATGATGTCAGCTTCCTCATAAAAAAAAAATTTAAGTAAATTAAACACAAAGTAAGCAAAAGACAGAAATAATGAAGACAGCAGAAATCAGTTAACTATAAAGCAGAAAAATGAGAAAAATCAATGAAATTCAATAAAATTGGTAAACCTATAGCCATACCTATTAGGAAAAAAAAGAAGACACTAATTACCATTATCAGAAATGAACATAATTAATTGTACAGATACTCAAAGGCTGGAAATGTTATGAAAAACATTATACTGATAAATTTAACAACTTGAATGAAATGAGAAAAATACCTTGAAAAGTACGAACTACCAAAAACTCACTCAAAAAGACACACATAACCTAAGGAGACCTATACCTATTAAAAAATAAATTTATAATTAAAAATATTCCCACCAAGAAAATTTCTGAATAGCTTCAATGGTGAACTGTACCAATATTTAAGAAAAACACAGAACTTCTACATGAAAACATAAGAGAAAATCTTCACTGACCTTAGGCAGGCATAGATTTCTTAAATACGAAACAAAACAATTTTATTTTTAAAAAGAAGTAATGAACTAGACTTCATCAAAATTAACAACTTTTGCCCTTCAAAACACGTTTTAAGAAAAAAAAAAAAAGGCAACCCACAGACTGGGAGAAAATGTATCTACAAAATATATATCTGACAACTAGAATATTACAACACAATAACAAGTCAAACAACCCAATTTTGTAAGTGGGCAAAAAATTTAAACAGGGACTTTACCAAAGGATATATATGGATAGCAATAAGCACATGAAAAAAAATGTTCAATATCATGAATCATTAAGGAAATATAAATTAAAACCACAATCAGATACCACTATCCACCTATCAGAATGGCTAAAGTTAAAAACACTGACCATATCAGATCAAGCACTGACAACGATGTGGAGCGAATGGAACTCTTAGACACTGTTAGAGGAAAGGTAAAATGGTACAATCTCTTTAGAAAAATATTTTCCTGGTTTCGTAAAAAGTTTAATATATACCTATTAAAAACCCAGCCATTGCCAGGTATTTACCCAATGGAAATAAAAATATATGTCTTCACAAGACTACACAAAAATTTTCATAGCATCTTCATTATAATAACCCCAAACTGGAAATCGTATCCATCATCAGTTGAATGAACAAATTGTAGTAGATCTATATAACGAAATATTATTCTAACAATAAAAGTGAATGAATTATTTTACTTGCAATGACTGGGTGAACCTCCAAATAACTGTGTTGAGTAAAAGAAGCCATACAAACTGTATATACTATTGAATCCATTTATATATAAATACCAGAAAATGGACATATAGTGACAGCAATCAGATCAGCGGTTGTCTGGGTGCGGGGAGGAGGAGATGGAAGGAAGAACTACAAAGAGGCAATAGGGAACTTTTGCGGGTAATGAGTATGTCCTGTATTTTCACTGTCATATTAATTTCACTGGTACATACATATGTCAAAATTTACCCAATTCTATACTTTAAATATGTTCTGTTTATTATATGTCAATTTTACCTCCCTAAAGCTGAAAATTTGATATAGAAAACAAATAGGTAAATGGTTATGAAGTATAAAACTAAAAGCATATATCCCCAAAACATAAAAAGTGATTATTTCTCATTGGTGGGATGAGGGGCTACTTTCCCGCTTTGTGTGTGTGTGCGTGGTTTTGTTTTGTTTTGAGATAGGGTCTCCCTCTGTCACCTGCAACCTCTGTCTCCTGGGCTCAAGCAATCCTCCAACTCAGCCTCCTGAGCAGCTGGGACTACAGGGCACATCACCATACTGGCTACATTTTTTGGTAGTTTTTGTAGAGACGGGGTTTTGCCATTTTGCCCAGGCTGGTCTTGAACGCCTCAGCTCAAGTGATCCACCTGCCTTGGCCTCCCAAAGTGCTAGTATTATAAGCATGAACCACTGTGTCTGGTCCTTTGTGCTTTCTAAACTGTTTTCTGAATACTTTCAGTGGACATGTATTACTTTTGTAGTTGTCATATGTCTATGTTTTCATACACGAGGCAGTCAATAGAAACTTCAACTAAATTGTTTTCATTAATAGATTAAAATATTACCAATCCTCAAAGGAGAAACACAAAAGTATAACTGATATTTTAGTATCTACCAACAATTATTACATAATTATCTGTGTCTATACTGCTGCCTTAATACACATTATTTTAGAGGTTCATGCATTGGGACTACCTTTTTGTTACGCATATTTGTTATATGGGCCTTCCTTCCTTCATGAGTTGCAAAAAAAGCAGAATGCCTAACACAGTGTATTATTTATGATAAGTGTTCCAAAAATTTTCTGAATTCATCTATAATATCTTATTCACAAAGCTGTCTTAAAATATCAGTGCTTAGCACATAGTATGTTCTCAAAAATTTGTATCCAACTTAAAAAAACTTAAACCCTTTTGTTCAGTATCAGTTTAACTTAAATAAAATACTAAGGGCTAAACAAAATCAGAGATGTTGACAAAGCACTTGTGAAATTCAATCAGAATTTCTGGAAACTTGTGGTTAACAAGCTTCCAACATACATACACACACACACACACACGAAATTACAAAATACTAGTACTCCAAGATGCATTTTACAAGGTCAATCAAAAAGCAAATGAGCTTCTTGAAGAAATGGCTCATTCTAGGTCTAAGGCAGGGTAATTACAAAGTTCTTGCACCAGAAATACTTAGAGATCAATGAGCATCTGTTAAAAGAGCATACAGTTGGCTTGATACGGCTTCTTCTGGCCAAATATTCAAAAAGAATAATGATGGCAATCGGTTTTAACATTGATTTTTAACACACGATTTTTATAACACATTTTTTATAAACACATTTTTATAACATATAGCACACTGATTTTAATGCACTGATTTTTACAACTAATTTTTTTAAAAATCCATGAATCTAACTCTTTTATATAAAAATCCCCGCAATTAATTACAAAGGTGAAAAGATACCTATACTGAGAAAACCAAGCATCACCAATAATGGGACAAACTAACATCGTGTGTCTTAATGTGATCCAATAGATACCATCTACACAGCATTCTCACAAACACAAAAAAAATTGCTTAACCTGAATTATGAATAACCAAACAAATACAGACAACTGGCTTCTACCTGTACTTTAAAAAAATGTCATGTTAGGATGGAACAACAGAAAGCACAGGGAAAACTTGTATTAGGTTAAAGGAGATTAAAGAGACATAACAACTAAATGCAATGCCTGACCCTTGATTGGATCCTGAAATTTAAACCAAATATCTCTCTAAAGAATATTATTGAGATAAGTTAAAAATTTTGAATTTGGACTATATAGTATATAATGTTATTTTATGTTAGATTTCTTGGTTGTAGTAAAAGTATTATATTCAGGGAGGCGAATGTTCCCGTTCGAAGGGGAGTCATATTAAAACATTTAGGGGCAACGTCTCCATGATGTCTGCAACTTACTGTCAAATGGTTCAGCCAACGAAAAATTAGAAATAAAAACAGTGAGAGAAAGCAAATGTGGCAAAATAATTAACAATTAGTGAATATATGTAAAGGGTACTATTCTTTCACCTTTCTGGTAAGTTGAAATTTTTTCAAAATGAAAGGTTAGAAAAAATGAGACTTTCAATACAGGTATTTTAAAGTAATTCATAATATTGACATTTCTAATATTGTTGAAGCTGACTTGGAGCTTCCTTTTTTCTTGTAACGTAACAAAAATACCAGTTGAGATCTAGCCTTAAAGCCCTCTCTAGCCAGGAGCCATGGCTCATGCTTGTAATTCCAGTGCTTTGGGAGATCAAGGTGGGAGGGCTGCTTGAGGCCAGGAGTTCAAGACTGTCCTGGACAGCATAGCGAGATCCAACTCTACCAAAAAATTTTATTTTATTTATTTATGTGTTTTGAGACAGGGTCTCATCTGTCACTCAGGTTGGAGTGCAGGGCATAGTATCAGATCACTGTGGCTTTGACCTCCTATCCTCAAGCGATCCTTCCACCTCAGCCTCCTGAGTAACTGGGACTACAGGCATGCACCAAAACACCCAGCTAATTTTCTATTTTTAGTAGAGACAGGGTTTCACCATGAGGCCCAGGCTGGTTTCAAACTCTTGAGCTCAAGTGACCTGTCCATTTCAGCCTCCCAAAGTGCTGGTGCTCCCAAAGCACCATGCCTAGTGGCTCACAGCTATAATTCAAAAATGTTTAAATTAGCCAGGCATGGTGGCCCATGCCTGCAGTTCTAGCTACTCAGGAGGCTGAAGTGGGAAGATCTCTTGAAGCCAGGAGTCCAAGGCTACAGTGAGCTGTGATTGCACCACTGTACTCCAGTATGGGTAACAGAGCCAGACCCTATCTGCCCCTCTACCTCGAAAAATAGTCTCTTTATATTTGTACTTTTAGTACTTAGCACAATACCTGATAGATTGGTACAAAATAATTGCAGTTTTTGCCACTGAAAGTTTTGCACCAACCTAATACATAACAGGTGCTCTATGAAAGTTTGTTGTTTTTGCTGCTGTAAGTGAAAAGCAGTTAGGTACCACAGAATGCATAATAAATTTAGAGCCAAGTTTCTACTAAACCATTAGTAGCTATCTTATATTAGGTCACTTTCCCTCTCAACACCTCAAATACTTCATTTGTAAATTCTGTAAAATAATACCAACTTGTATATTAATCTATCTATCTATCTATATATATCCCAATGTACTACTAAAAAACTCAATGTGAGTAAAATCACTTTTAAAAATATTGTGCAGGCTGGGTGCGATGGTTCATGTTTGTAATCTCAGCACTTTGGGAGGCCAAGGCAGGCGGATCACCTTAGGTCAGGAGTTTAAGACCAGCCCAACCAACAAGGTGAAACCCCGTTTCTATTAAAAATACAAAAATTAGCTGGGCGTGGTGGTAGGCACCTGTAGTCCCAGCTACTTGGGAAGCTGAGACAGGAGAATTGCTTGAACCCAGGAGGCAGAGGTTGCAATGAGCCGAGATCGCGACACTGCACTCCAGCCTAGGTGACGGAGCGAGACCCCATCTCAAAAAAAAAAAAAAACAGTAATAAAGCATATGTTATTATTATTTCTATTTCTAATTCTACTCAATGTTTCCTGTATTATTTTTAAAAATTACTTCCAAAATCTTACTTTCACTTAATGTAATTAGGAGAAAAAAATCCTAGGAAATTTATCTTACAATATAATCTTCTAAGAATATCTAAGTGACCAATAATCCTTTTTTTGACAAAAAAACTCATAAAAGTTGAATCCCAGAGCACATTTTTGTAAGAGTTTTGCAATAATTTGTAATAAATTTAGGTAGAGTAGAAGCTAAAAAGAGAAGGGTTCACTTTCTTGACACTGTCATTTACAAAAGCAATTGGACTTTAGACAGCTATATATGATATGTATATATGATACACATTATATTATGTATATAATATGTATTTCAAGAATCAAATAATTACAGATTTTTAAATGCCATGAAACAAAGAGCTAAGCTAGAAACTTAGAGGAACACCTTCTTTAAGAAGAATGAAAATTAATTTTTTGTTTGTAAATCACTCATTACAAATCACTAAGCTAGAGGGCTAAGAGAAAGCGCTAGAAACCACTTTCAACTGAAAATGAATCAGAAATGAAAAGAGAACATCTCTGAAATTATAATATAGAACAATAGGAAAGTAGGACAATTTTCTCTTAATCATCTCTGCAACCTCAGTGCCTGGCATAGTTTCTTACAAATGGCAGACATCTAGTAAATACTGAACAAATAGAAGTGCTAAAAAGGCAACATTTCTAAAACACAGATGTTATTTAAAATTCAGTCATTCACATGTGTATACAATTTATACCTACATTTGACAAAGTACAGTAAGTTACATTTTTAAACACTAAACACAGAGATAAAAAATTTAGACATTAAAATTGACACATACAAAACTAAAAATTACTTCTTAATAATCAAAGACAATCAGGTACAACTGTATTTTATAATATGGTCTATTAAATATGTATCTGTCCATAGTGTGGGTACTGCTGTCATTTCTGACCACCTTTGAACACTACACAGTTTGATCTATGAAAGGAACATGCTAACTCATTATATGACAGCAAGCAAGTCATGATCTTTCTAACCTTGTTTATTCTTTGCATATGAGGATAGAGTAAAACCATGTCCAGGTCAAAAATTCTATGAATCCATGAAATGGTCAATGTAAACCTGTATTGTTTTCAGGTATACAAACACATACTTATGTAGGAAAAACAGCTCTCAAAGATTATCCTCTTTCCATAATTTGTCAGGTATTCCTTGCATAGTAAATGTGCAAGGTATTTGCATAGGTGACGAAAACAAATGAGCAGATCTTATTTAACAAGAAACTGCAGTCCAAGCTTCCTAACTATATCCAAACCATATTGTATTAAAACATTTCCTTAATTTAAAATCATTTCAGTCCAATTACCCAAATAGAGAAACCTTGTCATCCATACTTAAAGTATTTCAAAATAGCTTTGTATTAATGTTACAATAATAGGAACAAATTTGATGACTCTGTAGGTCCTAACAAATTATCTTAAATTTCATATATCAATAATGATAAATAAGTGACTGAGTAGCCCTAAGGTATCCGGGAATGTACCTCCTAAACACAATTAAACACAACAAAATTTTGTGAGACCTATTTTGAAGTTTGGCTTCGGTCTCACATTCTTCATATACTGCACTAATCCACAAATTTCTCACCAACAGCTGGGTTTTCCACTCCTGGAATTTACTTTCTGTTCACCTCTTACCCTTAAGTATGCATGCTAGAGGTCAATAGCCTTAAAGCTAATGTTAACAACTGGAATTTCTGTTACTCTGATTCCTGACAGGCAGTACAAAGCTTAACTCTTCTACAGTATACTACATAGTTTAATAACTAGGATGTATTTCAGAACTAGCTAATATTCTATAATTTCCCAGATAAAAGAGAACATTTTAATACAGAAGATCTGACAGAAATAAAAAAACCAAGAACTAGTCCATTTTAAGTGAAAAAATAACTGAAAGAAATTCCTAGACAGAATTTCTATTTTATGCTTTGGCTTAGTCAGACAATTAGGAATTTTGAAACTTTTATAAGTAATACTATGCCAAATGCATAAAGATTTAAACAAATTCTGAAAAATAGAGGGATGGTACCTTATAAAAGTTTTAGTTATTCAAGAAGACAATCTAAATATCTTATAAGTCATTTTTCTTCTTTTTGCTTAGGGTAAAAGTAGAGTGACAAGTTTTTAAATTGTGCATATAGCTGATGCTTTTTTGACTTAGGAAAAGGTACCATTTTTAAAAATAGCATGCCATAACTAAAGTACCTTAGGAAAAAAAACCAGCAAATAGCTTGGGCGTGAGCAAACTACACCAAATTCTTCGCTTTAGTTTTATATAGGTTTTCTTCTCTTTCATAACTAATATATATAAAATTAACTGTTTCTGCTTAAGATGATTTTCAAATATCTAATGTATTTCAATCGAGTCTTATTTAAGTTAGGGTAATTCTTGGAGGTATTAAGAATAACTGTCAAAAATGTAAACATATGAGGCCTCCCTTTAAAATTATCTTCATCGTGTTCTAACAGAGCATTCTACCACCACCACCATTACCTTCTCGGGGGGTGGGGGGCGGAATGAAAAGATCCATGTAATTAAAGTTTTTGAGTCTTGCTAAAATATATTCCAACTATCTGGAAAATTTATTCATCTATAACAAACAGTTTCCTGACATAACTGGATAGTGGAGGTCTTGTCATGTGTGTTTACCTTTCTTCATCTTTTGTAATTGCCACTCAGGAGTTAAATAGGCAATATGAATGTTATGTCCTATAATGAAATCTAAAATTACCACCATAGAATCTTAAGAGCTGAAATAACCTTCCAATTTAGTCCATTTTTCACCTGCTACAGAAATTCTTTCTGTGACATATCTAAGCTATTCTATCTCCCTGCTTTCAGTGAAGAGCTTTATTTCAAACTTCTTCCTTAAATTAAATGACAATCTGCTTTTCTGAGACTTCCCTTACAAGGCCTAATAATGACCTCTAAAGTCCTTCAAAATATTTGAAGACAATTATTGGATTTACCTTTAGGGCATGTGTTGCTATCGTCTTACACATAATCTTATAAAAAATGTCAGAACATGGCTGGGAGTGGTGGCTCGTCCCTGTAATCCCAGTACTTTGGGAGGCCGAGGCGGGCAGATCACTTGAGGCCACAAGTTCGAGACCAACCTGGGCAACATGGCAAAACCCCATCTCTACTGAAAATACAAAAAAGTAGCCAGATGTGGTGGGACATGACTGTAATCCCAGCTACCTGGGAGGCTGAGACACAAGAATCGCTTAAACCTGGGAGGTAGAGGTTGCAACGAGCTGAGATTGCGCCACTGCATTCCAGGCTGGGCGACGGAGCGAGACTCTGTCTCAAAACAAAACAAAACACCCCAAAAAATCCAAAAAACAAGGAACACTTTTTAGGTTTTGCTGTTGTTGTTGTTTGTTTTTTGAGACGGGGTCTTGCTCTATCACCCCGCCTGAAGTGCAGTGGCACGATCCTGGCTCACGGCAGCCTCAACCTCCTGGGCTCAAGTGATCCTCCTGCCTCAGCCTCCTGAGTAGCTAGGACTACAGGTACACACCATCACTCCCAGCTAATTAAAAAAATATATATTTGTACAGTCGGGATCTCACTATGGTTTCTCAGGCTGGTCTTGAATTCCTGACTTCAAGTGATCCTCTTGCCTCCATCTCTCAAAGTGCTGGGATTACAGGTGTGAGCCACCATGCCTAGCCTAGTTGAGTTTTTTTGTTTTCTTTTGGCATTGGCTTTTCCTCTGCTAATAGATAAACTATTGTGAATATAGCCAGAAAACATGAGAGGCATGATCTTTGCCACTTAAAGATTCTAAAGCCAGTTTTTTCCTTAATAAATTAATTTTTCAATCGCAGAAGAGGGAAGAAATCAGGTAGTATATTATTGTTAAATATGACAATGTATTAATACGCTTTGAAGTGAAGTGAAAGTCGTTAAGACCGGAAATAATGGAGTCAAATTGGGTTTGAATCCAGTATGGCCATTTACTGGCTGTGTGACTTGGGGTTTATTACTCAATTTCTCTGTATCTCTGTTTCCAACCATGTAAATTGAAGGAAAAAAATCATACCCAAATAAAAGGATGGTTGTGATGGATCAATGTGATAACATATGTTAAGTATTCAGAACAGTGCTTGGCACAATGTAAATGCTCTATGTCTTACCTATTATAATTTTTTATTACTATGCTTCTACTTTAAATTCAATTATTACCGTAACATATACAATAACAATATGAAGATATTTTAATCACCTTGATTAAGATTTTTCCAGATCTCAGTAATAACCTTACTTTTATATGGAACTTTAGCAACATTACAATGATTGCTAAACCATTACAAATTATTCAGTCACTCAAAACCATTTTTAGAAAAATACTTAATGCCATGAAAAATGTATGCAACATATTAACTGGAAGGTTAAAAAGCAATTTGCCAGAAAGTGTGAACTATATGATCTCAATTTTGTTTCTTAAAAATTCAAAAATATCAGCTGGTGCGGTGGCTCACACCTGTAATCCCAGCACTTTGGGAGGCTGAGGCTGGTGGATCACCTGAGGTCGGTAGTTAGAGACCAGCCTGACCAACACAGAGAAACCTCGTCTCTACTAAAAATACAAAATTAGCTGGGCGTGGTGGCGCATGCCTGTAATCCCAGCTATCTGGGAGGCTGAGGCAGGAGCACTGCTTGAAACTGGGAGGTGGAGGCCATTGCACTCTAGCCTGGGCAACAAAAACGAAACACCGTCTCAACAAAAAATAAAAAATAAAAAATATGTATATGAGAAATGGGAAAAGGACAAACCAGAGATCTCACTGGAATCTTATATAACACAACAGCAACAGTGATTATCTTTTGGTAATAATATTACAAATGACTTATTCTTTACATTGTTTTTGATATGGACCAATTTTTTTTATGATACCCATTTATTAAATTTGTCAGGCACCTTGGTAGGCTGAGGTGGGAGGACTGCTGGAGACCAGAAGTTTGAGTCCAGCCTGGGCAATAAAGTGAGACCTTGCCTCCACAAAAAATAAAAAAATTTAGATAGGCTTGGTGGCTCACTACAGGGGAGGCTCAGGTAGGAGGACTGCTTGAGTCCAGGAGATAGAGGCTGCAATGAGCCATGATCACACCCTACTGCACTCCAGTCTGAGTGACAGAGACCCTGTCTCCCACCACAAAAAAAAAAAAAAAAAAAAAAAAAAAAGCCTTCTATGGGCTGCTCAAACCTATCTTTTAAAAGTTTTTTTTTTAAGTTTATAAGTAATGTAAATTTCTCTACCTTCAGGAAAAGAAATAATAATTCAAGGTAATAAAGTACAAAATCTATCAAAATACAAAAGGCAACAAAACATTACGTATGAGTACATCTTAAAATTCTATTTCCTGTTTTGAATGCCAGTTCTGCCATCCCTCATAACATGTTTCACTTACACAGAACTTTTACACTAAACATACAAACATTGAGAGATCACAGTGCTCCATGTTATTCCCACTTCTCAAATAAGACAAAAACTAATGATTCTGTTATAAAGACAGCAGAAAATATTTGTCATGAGAGCAATAAAAAGTTCAGAGTATTAGTCTCTCAAAATTCCTTTGCTCCAAATATCAAGAGATGATAAATAAGCTAGTATTTTCCCTATGTTATGTCTTGTACATACTTATATTTGGAAACACTTGCTATGGCTTCTCACTTTTTTTCTTTTTTTCTTCCTCCTCCCGACAACCCCACTATTCTCTATCTCCCTCTGGCCTCTCCTCCCACTATGTCCTGGCTCTTCTCTCTTTTCTAAGCAGTAACATTCTAAAGTCCAATCAGCAATATTCACTGTTGTTAACAACTGCCATAGACTTTAGGGTACGCTGAGAAATTTGAAGTGATACCTACAATCACCCTGCTACAGTTGGGAAATTTAAAAAAGCAAGGCTGGGTCAGGCACAGTGGCTCATAACTGTAACCCCAGCGTTTAGGGAGGCTAAGGTGGATCACCTGAGCTCAGGAGTTTCAGACCAGCCTGGCCAACATGGCAAAACCCCATCTTTACAAAAACATACAGACATTAGTGGGGCATGGTGGTGTGTGCCTGTGGTGCCAGCTGCTTGGGAAGCTGAGGTGGGAGGATTGCTTAAGCCCAGGAGGCAGAGGTTGCAGTAAGCTGAGATCTACCACTGTACTCCAACCAGGGTGACAGAGTGAGACCATCTCAAAAAAAAAAAAAAGAAAAAAAAGAAAAAAGCAAGGCTTAGAAATATTCTTTAAATATTCAACATTCTCACTAAAGCTTTCTAGAATTCTAAATAGAGTGTCATCCATGGTTTTTTAAACAGTAGATTAAAGAATGTCTTGTTTTGGCTCTAACAAAATGTACCTCAAAATTATTTTTCATAAACTAAAAAATTATGCCACTTCATTATGTTTAAATCTGTTAACTTCTATACACATGTAGTGATGTTAATTTAGTCTAAAATGAAATTACTACAATTAAGAAAGTTAAAGAAGCCCAATAAAGAATCCAGAAAAAAACTTATTTCCATAGAACCTGTGGAGGCATCATAACAACATAAGAACTCCTTATTAATCATAACTATACAGAACATGCCAAAAATTATATAGGCAAAAAAGTCTATGCTCTGTCAAAATCTGTCATAAATTCCACATATTAATTAATTTGCATTTCACATATTTAGGATGTGTGATCTATAATTCAGTACATATAAAACTGATATGCAACATATAATAATAATCATAAGAATCCTCTCTACCAATCCATCTCTCTTTTTCACTCTTACAATCAACAAATACCAAATATCACTGTTTAAGAAGTAATAGGAAACTTGAAAACAGAGTCTTTTTTTTTTCCTTTCTTTTTGAGACAGGGTCTCACTATTACCCAGGCTGGTGAGTGGAGCAACACAATCACAGCTCACTGCAACCTCAAACTCCTGGGCTTAAGTCATCCTCCTGTCTCACCCACCCAAAGTGTTGGATTTCCAGGCGTAAACCATGCCACCTGGTTGAGACAGACTTTCTTTTCTTTTTTTGTTTTGAGATGGAGTCTCGCTCTGTTGCCCAGGCTGGAATGCAATGGCGCGATCTCGGCTCATCACAACCTCAGACTTCCGGGTTCAAGCGATTCTCCTGCCTCAGCGTCCCAAGTAGCTGGAATTATAGTCATGCGCCACCACGCCCAGCTAATTTTTGTATTTTTAGTAGAGATGGGGTTTCGCCATGTTGGCCAGGCTGGTCTCGAACTCCTGACCTCAGGTGATCTGCCCACTTTGGCCTCCCAAAGTTCTGGGATTACAGGCATGAGCCACTGTGTCCGGCCGAGAATAGACTTTCAATAAATGAAAAAAGTATTCCAAACAAACTGCCCTTTATCAGTTTTTGGACATGTGAAAAAAAGAACAAGTTAACAAAACAAAACAAAAAAACTGAAACAAAAACTGAGTGACTTAAAATCGTATTATCAGTGTAGAATAAGATGATTTATGAAAGGTTGGTTAAGGTAGGTCTGAAAATAACTTCTCTCAGATGGAGTGCTCTCTATCTACATGCTAGCATTAGAGACTGCTTTAGTTATTTATAATTACCCTCCATTCACTCCATATTTATTAAAAGGAGTCCTTACTACTTTTAAAGCCTGGGAAACATGTTTAGAAATGCATTAATTAAAAAACAAAACAAAAACAACAAAATCTGAATCAAAATGATAACATGTCTTAGAAGAATAAAATGTTTAAAAATAAATCAATAAGCTCTCATAATTTCAAGTATACACTGGACAAAAATGATTGGTCAAACTAGTCAGAAACCTACATACAAAGTAGATAGATGCACCTAAGTTCAACCAGTGGAGAGTTTTCTCAGGGTCCTTCTGAGATGCTTGATCTTCTTCCAGTAGAGGGAGCAAAATCACAATACTCAACTCATGTCACAAAAAGAGGGGGAGATGGAGGGTTTATAAATGTCTTTTAAATATTTCTACATCTTCCTAGACATTTCAAAAAATGTGCTGAAATATCGTTCTGAAATAGAACTAAAGTGGCCGCGCGCAGTGGCTCACACCTGTAATGCCAGTACTTTGGGAGGTCGAGGCGAGTGGATCACCTGAGGTCAGGAGTTCAAGACTAGAGATCAGCCTGGCCAACATGCTGAAACCCCATCTCTACTAAAAATACAAAAATTAGCTGGGCGGAGAGGCACACGCCTGTAATCACAGCTACTCAGGAGGCCGAGGGAGGAGAATCACTTGAACCTGGGAGGCAGACGTTGCAGTGAGAGGAAATTGTGTCAGTACACTCTAGCCTGGGAAACAGAGTGAGACTCCTTCTCAAGAAAGGAAAAAAGAAATAGAACTAAAGTCAACCCAATGGGAAAGACATAGATTTTATCTTTTTCAAATACTTCAAGGCTTTAAAATGAAAAATGGATCCCTAAATATTTAATTTCAAGAACTTTGGTACATTTCATTGTCCACTGAGTATCACAGGTAACCAAGGTATTGAAGCATTTTATGAATCCTTAATTTAACAAGAGAATTTTTAAAAACATAAAATATTACATTAATTTCTTATTATAAAAGTAATATATTCACGATAAAATTGTAGAAAGTAAGGGAAAGAAAGGTGTAATTGCACTAACTAAATCTATTTTCTTCTGGTATTTTTTCACATGCAAATTTTTTTTCTCAGAGACAGGGTCTGATTCTAACGCCTAGACTGGCAGTGGTGTGATCATGGCTTACCTCGGCCTGGAACTCCTGGGTTTGAGCTATCTATCTGCTCACCTCAGCCTCTTGAGTAGCTGGGACTACAGGAGTGCACCATCATACCTGGCTAATTTTTTTAAAATATATTTATTGTAGAGATAGAGTATCGTTACATTGCCCAGGCTGGTCTGGAATTCCTGGCCTCAAGCAATCCTGTCACCTCAGTCTCCCAAAGTGCTGGGATTACAGGCATAAGCTAACATACCTGGCCCATATACATATTTTCATACTACTATGAAAAAAGTATAATTAATAAAAACACTTAAGACTGGGCAGAGTGTCTCACGCCTATAATCCCAGCACTTTGGGAGGCCGAGGAGAGTGGATTGGTTGAGCACAGGAGCTCAAGATTAGCCTGGGCAACATGGCAAGACCACAACTTTACAAAACAATACAAAAAAATAGCCAGGCATGGTGGCACGTGCCTACAGTCCCAGCTACCCCGGAGGCTGAGGCCAGAGGATCACCTGAGCCCAGGGAGGTTGAGGCTGCAGTAAGCCCTGATAGTGCCACTGCACTTCAATCTGAGTGATAGAATGAGACCCTGTCTCAAAAGAAACCCCCCCCCAAAAAAAAAAATTTATTTCTTACTATATGCTAGGCATAGTCTAAGCATGTGTACCTGTTATAAATCTATTAATCCTTTCCAAAGCCCTATTAGCTGGATCCTACTATTATTTCACACTTTAAAGATGAGGAAAAAGAGACACACAGAAATTATCTAAGTCAGAGTCACCCAACTAGTAAGTAACGGGACCCATGATTCTAAATCAGGTAGTCTGGTACCAGAGGCCACACTCTTAACCTTGCTTTACTGGATCTTAATTTTGAATTATGCTCTTTTCTCCATCATTAACATACTCTCAATGTTAGTGTTCAAAATCTTTTTAGTGCCTATGGTCTATCATGATTACAACAATGAGTTATTGCTTTTTTCAGCTGTTCCTTGTAAGTATATTAAGATAAATATCTTTGGGTATATACTTCTGCTATGTTTGGGTTATTAAAATGGAGAATTTTTATACTCTTTAATCTAGTACCAAATTGCTTTTCAAAATATTTGCATCAGTTAACAAAGCCATGTAGGTACTAATTTCACCATAAATTTGCCAGCATTAAGCATTAATATTTAAAATATTTTTCTAATAGGTAAAAATAAAACCATTCTAAATTGAATTATTATTAAAGCTGCATATTATTCGGGTTTTGTTTATAATTTAATTTCCTTTTTGTGAATTTCAGCTATATGCTTTATCTAGTTATCAACTGAGATGTTAAAAGTTTGCTAATCAATTTATAAAGCTTTTTATAGGAATATTAACTCAATGTTGATTGTATTTGCAATAAAATTTTCCCAGTCTGGTTTTTCCCTTTTAATTATGATTATTAAGTTGTTTTTGATAAAATAACTTTCTCTCAAAGGTATTCATAAACATCACAAAAGAAGTCTTAACACCTTACAATTTTCTAAATATAGAAGTTAATCTATTGCTTTAAGCATATCAGTGAATCACTTTCAATATAAGACTTGTAAAACAATATAAACCTATATCAAAATATGTATGTTCACTTAATGGAATTACTAAGTTTGAGAAATCCTGACTGTGTCTCATATAAAATTAACCCAATGACTAACAGTCCACCCTACCCCCAAATCTCCAAAATAAAAGCAAAGAGCTACATACCTGTCGCTGTAAACATAGGTGATTTCTGTCATGTAAATGCTGATGATTAGAAAATGATGAATGCCAACTCCGAGCCTGACTTTGCAACTGAGTCTGAGCCATATCAGAAGGCCGTGTTACAAGATGCGAAGTAAACTGCCGATCAAGGTCATGATCTAAAATGTGACTTGAATTATCTTGCCCGAATGTTGACTCATCAAAGTGAGGAAGAAGTCCCTCCTGAAGGAGGTCCTCGGGGTCAAGTCCTGTGAATGGCTCAGTTTGAGATTCCACTTGATGAAGTAAATTCTCTTCTAAAGATGAAAAGCCATTAGTCTCTACATGATCATTGAAATGGCCCATTTGAGTTCCTGAGTCAACAGGATCTGGGAAGTTCATGTGCACAGGAGATAATTTTGAATTGCTATAATTACCCTGAGGATGTGACGAATGCAATATTTGGAAATTATTTGAATTCAATGATGTATTGGGGTTTAGGATATGCTGAGTAGATTCTTGCTTGATTCCTCTATGAGGTGAAAAGGAATTACTTCCAGTAAAATCAGATAAAGTCTGATTTGTATGATTAGGTGCAAGAACTGCAGAGGACTGAAGTAGACTGTTTGGTGATATATGATTACTGGAAAAGGAATAATGTGAAGAAAATTGCTGTGAATTGCTGACAGAACAAGAAGTCATATTTGGGGAAGGTCCATTAAAATTTCCTTCTTGATGATTGCTACACTTGTGGAAGTGTGCTGAAGGATTCGATGTTTGAGAAAATTGCTGCATTGAAATAGACTGTTGTGAATTAGATGCATTAGTCATTTGTGGTGGGTGGTTAACGTTGACTCTATGTGGACCAGAAACATTCATAAAATTTTTAGACTGGCTAAGAGAATTCTGCCCTGGGTTGAGATTATTTCTGTTTTGTTGTGAGCGTAGTGAAGTGCACTGTGTTTGTTGTTCGTTGGCCTGAAATAAGGCAAAGTCATGGTGCGCCACAAAGCTTTTATTTTGATGCATAGAGTGTGAATGTCCTTGTTGGTGAAAAGGAGATCCATTTTGACTTGAAATGCTAGTAGATGTCTGATGGCCCCACATTGGACTGCCATCTGATACATCTGGAAACAAACCATTGGGTTGGTTTTGGGGGTGGATTGGAGAACAATTAAACTGAGAGTGTGGAGATAATACATGTTCAGCTGGGCTACCAAAAGATTGATTAACGTGGTGAAATTTTATTGAATCAAATTGATTTAACTGTTCAAAATCAGTCATCTTCTGATGTGCTGGAGTACTTTGAACATGGTTCAGTGAATCTATGTGCAACGGTTCAAATTCTGCACCCAAATTCAATTCATCAACTAGTGAAACAGGTCCTGGTTGTACAAATGCATCATCCGACAAGCCTTCTAAGGTCTCACCGAAAAGATTGGCATCATCAAAAAAGTCCATCATTGGATCTGTCATCTTGAAAATTCTGTAACAATCCAGTTGTTCACTCCAAGTGGAGTATATTCAGCTTCTCTATAGTAGATATTATTGGATCATTTCTGAAGGTCATCAACTAATCCAAAACAGATCAATATTCATTATTGCTCTAAATAATGACATGTCATGAAGTGTCAAAATCCTAGAAAAAAAGGAACACAAACAATAAAGAGAAATTAAGTACTGATACATGCTACAACATAGATGAACTCTGAAAACATTATGCTAAGTGAAAGAGGTCAGTGACAAAAAACCACATATTATATGATTCGATTTATATAAAATGTCAAAAGTAGGCAAGTATATATATAGAGAAAATAGATTAGTGGTCACCTAGAGCTGGTGGCATGGTGGGTGGATAGAAGGACTGGTGATTGGTGAGTGTTAGCTACAGGTTATGGGATTTCTTTTGCGGGTAATGAAAATGCTCTAAAATTGGTTCCATGGTAATGGATAAACAACTCTTGAGTATGCCAAAAGCCACTAAATATACATTTTAGATGAATGAATTGTATGGTATCTGAATTATATCTCAGTAAAGCTACTTTAAGAATAAAAATTATATAAGTAAAATTATTTTGAAACTTCTAATTTTCTGTTATATCTTTTAGATAAGGAGGATCACTTGAGCCCAGGAGTTTGAGACCAGCCTGGGCAACAAGTGTGACATCCATCTCAAAAAAAATTTTTAAAACTACTCGGCCATGGTGGTGTGTACCTGTATTCTCAGCTACCTGGGAGGCTGAGGTGGGAGGACTGCTTGCGCCTGAGAGGCTGAGGCTTCAGTGAGCCATAATTGTGCCACTGCACTCCAGCTTAGGCAACAGAGTGAGACACTGTCTCAAACAAAACAAAACAAAACAAAAAAACAACTGATTTTATTCAACCTAATTACCAACTAATTTTACTTGGCAAGTATTTGCAAGGTAGATCTTTCTGAGAAAAAATTAAGTAGGTGAAGTTACTTTGGATGATTTAAGTTACAGTGGAAGTCTGTGTCTTCTCAAAGAAAATATTTTATCTATCCAATACAACTTTGAAACTTAAGACAATGTTAAAATAAGCTAGTAATGTAAAAAGTATGCTCTGGAAAAATTTTAAAATAAATAAGAACTCTAGAGTAGACATATTTTTAAATGACTCAAGAAAAAAATCTTTTTTTTTTTTGGAGAAGGGGTAAGCTATAGCAATCATTTTAATCAATCAAAATTTAAAACTTCAAAATTTAACTGAAATGATGTTTACTGACTCTGTCACAAATGATAACTCTAGAACACGGGTCCCGAAACCCCAGGCTGCAGATGGAATGGGTGCGCGGCCTGTTAGAAACCAGGCTGCACAGCAGGAGGTGAGCAGCAGGTTGGCTAGAATTACTGCCCGAGCTCCGCCTCCTGTCACATCAGCGGCAGCATTAGATTCTCATAGCAGCGTGAGCCCTATCGTGAACTGCACACGTAAGCGATCTAGGTTGTGCTCCCTTATGAGAATCTAATTAATGCCTGAGGTGGAACAGTCTCATCCTGAAATCATCTCCCTCCATCCACCCCGCCACTTCCCCACCCCCATCCACGAAACCGGTCCCTGGTGCCAAAAAGGTTGAGGACCGCTTCTCTAGAAGATGCATAGTATCATCCACAAAGCTCCTTATTATTAGGGACCTGAAGAATATAAAAACTAAAGAATCAACAAAAAACCCTCTGACTATCCTACATACTTGATACAATGACTAAGTGATACAATGCACATTAAAATGTTTTCCATACAAAATCAAGATGTTTTTATAATCAGTAATAATAGTAAGTGATGTTTGGTTTGAGGAAGAGTCAGATTTAGAAAGTCACAGCTCAGGAAATATTAGTAAAACATTAGTGAAATTTGAAAATTTAAATTTAGGATATCTAGAATTCTTGCTTTTTATCAAAAAATTAGGAAGCCCAGATACTTTTGAGTAATAAATATCAATTGAAAGGGTATTAACATTAAATTAATATGAATTCAATATTGCCCCTTAATTATTTAGGGCTAGCCTTTTAAAAGGTAACAAGAACTGATTAACTCTGTATCCAGTAAGGATTAAAGCAGGTAAGGACGTGCACTCTTTCTATTCAGCTGTATATTCATTATTTGATCTGATCTCTCTTTTCCTGGGCACCTTACCAGCTAACATACAGATACTCACATGCCAGAATAACTGTGTCCCCTACCTACAAGCTGAAGTATTTCTGATCAGCTTTCCTGAATCATATCACAAATAAATCTGAAAACTGGCAAGGTGCAGTAGCTCACACCTATAATCCCAGCACTTTGGAAGGCCGAAGTGGGAGGAATGCTTAAGCCCAGGAGTTCGAGACCAGCCTACGTAACAAAATGAGACCCTTGTCTCTACCAAAAAAAAAAAAAAAAGAAATTAGCCGGGCATGGTGCATTCCTGTAGTCCCAGCTATTTGGGAGGCTGAGGTGGGAGGATCACTTGAGCCTGAGAGATTGAGGCTGCAGTGAGCCATGACTGAGCCACTACACTCTAGCCTGAAGGCCCTGTCTCCAAAAACAAAAACAAAAAACAAGGATATTACTTTTAAAAAGTTTCCTCCACTGTTTTAGATTTAAGTTGGAAAATGTTTGATTCTTGTAATGAGCAATAAAAAATTAAAACTCTCCTCCTTCTGCCTTCCTTCCCCACCTACTCGTCTACTCAAAGGCTTTACCCCAGTAATTCTTTCTTCTCTCTCCTGAGTCATCAATTTGTCCCATTCTCATCTGTATACAAACAAGCTGTTATTTCTCTCATCTTCAAATATCCCCTCTCTTGATCCCATTTATTATCCTTTCAATTTTCTCCCCCTTCTTTCTTCCTCTTTACAATAAACTTGAGAAATCTGTTAGGTTTACTGTCTTCAATTTATTTATTGCCATTCTCTCTTGAAATCCAGTTTTATTCCCATCATCTCACCAAACTGACCTGAGAGCATACGGACCTTCACATAAGTAAATATGAGGGTCATTTTTCACTTCTCATCTAACATTACCTATCAGCAGCATTTGATGTAGTTATCATGGAGTCCTCCTTAAAACACTTAACTTCATTTAATTGTTATATATGATATTCACTTGGTTTCTCTCCTACTTTTCTGAGTGTTTATTCTCATTCTCTTTTTACAGATTTCAATCTACAAACGTTGGAGGACCCCAACCTCTTCTCTTTTCTATCTATACTCACCTCCAAGGTGATTTCATCCAATCTCAAGGTTTTAAATAAAATCTCTATATTGGCAATTCCCAAACTTACATCTATTAATTATATATCTCTACCTTAAATTTAGACCCATTTACCTAACAAACCACTTGACTTCTCATCTTGGACACTTGATTGGCAACTAACAGCCTGCTATTTACCTTGCCCTCTTTCAAAACAGTGATCTCATTAAAATGCAAGTTAATTCAGGACACTCCTCAGCTCACAACACTCCAATGACTCTTTATGTCACTCACATGAAAAACTGAAATCCTTACTATGACTTGTAAGCACGGCCCTGCACCACCACCAGAACAGCTCTCTGCCCTCATCTCTGGTTGCACTTCTCTCTTGCTCACCCCCTTGCTTCAGCCACAATGGCCTCCTCAGGTCACTAAAAAGCCAAGCATGAGAGAGTGAAGTCAGCAAAATGACAGAGTAGACAGCTCCAAACACCTGTCTCTTCACAAACACCCAAAACAAGCAGGAAGTGTCAGAACCAACTTTATCACAACTCTGGAAAACAGTCAAATATTTATAACAACCAAGAGAATGCTGAAAAGAAAATACACCTAGCATTCAAGGAAATCTGTATTAAAACACTGGCTAAACGCAAACCTAAGTAATAGAGGCTTCAGTGACCTTAGACAACAACCAATATAGTCAATACAGAAAATAGTTTTAAAAAAATGTCTAAACGAATGACTCCAGCCTTCAACAATGAAGAACAGCAAATGCTAAGGGAGGGGGTAAATCTTATTTCTGAAGTTAGCACATCACAGTATTAAATGGTCTGGTTTTCTCACACACATACGCACACACACACACGTGTGTGTGTGTGCACTGCCGCCCCCAAACACACACACACACACACACACACACACACACACCCTCAAAGCATACAAAGAATAAGAAAGCCCATCCAAAGGAAGAAAAAAGTTGACAGAAACTGTCCCCAAGAAAGTCCATTAGATTTGATGGTCAAAAACTTGAAATCAGGTGTCTTAGATATGATCAAAAAGCTAAAGGAAACCATGGCCCAAGAATGAAAGCAAACCAGGAAAATGGCATATGAACAAAATAAGAATATCAATACAGAAACAGAACATCTTAAAAGTAACAAAATAGAAATTATGGAGCTGAAAAGTACAATACCTGAAATAAAAAATGCATTATCGTGGTTCAACAGGAGATTTGAGCAAACCAAAGAAATAATCAGCAAACTTGAAGACTTGAAGATAGAAGGATTGAAATTACCAGATTCTCCAACAAGAGGATCACAAAGAAAAAATAATGAAGAGGCTGGACGTGGTGGCTCATGCCTGTAATCCCAGAACTCTAGGAGTCCAAGGCGGGTGGATCACCTGAGGTCAGGAATTCGAGATCAACCTGGCCAACATGGTGAAACCCGGTCTCTACTAAAAAAAAAAATACAAAAACTAGCTGGGCATGATGGCAGGCGCCTGTAATCCCAGCTACTTGGGAGAGGCTGAAGCAGGAGAATCGCTTGAACCCGAGAGGTGGAGTTTGCAGTGAGCTGAGATTGTGCCACTGCACTCCAGCCTGCGTGACAGAGCGAGACTCTGTCAGAAAAGGACAGGACAAGGGAAGGGGAGGGGACCCTTGTCTCTACAAAAAAAAAAAAAAAAAAAAAAAAAAAAATTAGCCAGGCATGGTGCATTCCTGTAGTCCAGCTACAGGAATGCATCTCTCTACTCAGGAGAGAGAAGAAATAATCACTGGGGCAATGCCTTTGAGTAGACGCATAGGTGGGGAAGGAAGGCAGAAGAAGGAGAGTTTTAATTTTTTATTGCTTATTACAAGAATCAAACATTTTCCAACTTAAATCTAAAACAGTGGAGGAGGGAAGGGGAAGGGAAGGAAGGGAAAATGAAGAAGAAAAGTGAACAGAGTCCAAAAAACCTATGAGACAACATCAAGAGAATAAAATATACATGGTGGGCATCCCAGAAGGAGGAGAGAGAGAAAAGGGCAGAAAGACTATTTGAGGAAATAATGGTCCCAAACTCCCCAAATTTGATGAAAGACATTAATCTACACATCCAAGAAGCTCAACAAACTCCATGGAGGATAAATTCTAAGAGATCACATCATAACACATTACAGTCAATTGGTCAAAAGACAAAGAGAATCTTGAAAGCGGCAAGAGAAAAAAGACTCATCAAGTAAAAGAGGGCTTCAACAAGATAAAAGTGGATTTCTCATCAGAAACCATGAAGGCCAGAGGCACTGACATGAAATATTTGAAGTGCTGAAAGAAAAAAACTGTTGACTAAGAATTCTGTGCAAAAAACTATTTTTTTAAGAATGAAGAGAAATTAAGATCCATTTAGATAAATAAAAGCTAAAGGAGTTTGTTATTAGTAGAGCTGCTCTAAAAGACATGATTAAGGGAATCCATTAGGATAAAATGAAAAGACACTAGAGAATATCTTGAAGCCATATGAAGAAACAAAGAATACTGCTAAAAGTAATTATATAGGTAAATATAAAAGCCAGCATAATTGTACCTTTGGTATGTAATGCCTTTTTAAAAAATATGATCCTAAAGGCAAAGAAATAACCCATTTTAAATTTCTGTTAATGAGCACTCAATGTAGACAGATGTAATCTTTGACAACAACAACATAAAGGTGAAGAGACAGATGTTTAGGAGCTGAGCATGTGTATACCACTGAAACTAACTTGGCATTTAAAATACATTGTTATAACTTTTGTTAAAATTATAATCCCCAACATAACCATTAAGGAAATAACTAAAAAATATACAGAAAAGGAAAGAAGGAAATCAAAATGGCATGCTACCAAAAAAAAAAAAATCTAAATATAAGAAATTGGCAGTAATGGATGAATTAAGGAACAAAGAGCATATAAGACATTAAAAAGCAAAAAGCAAAATAACAGAAGTAGGTTTTCCTTATCAATAATTACTTTAAATGTAAATGAATGAAATTTTCTACTTAAAAGGAAGAGATTAGCAGAATGGATAAAAATGAAAACAAAAACATAATCCATCTTATATACTGTTCACAAGAGGCTCACTCTAAATACAAAGTCACAGGAGAATAAAAAACAAGAAATGAAAAAATATATTTCATAAAAATAGTAACCAAAAGAGAGCTGGGATGTTAGTATCAAACAAAATACTGTAAGTCAAAAAAGGTTACAAGAGGGCCTTGCACAGTGACTCATACCTGCCGCAATCCCAGCACTTTGGGAGGCTGAGGTAACAGTATTGCTTGAGGCCAGGAGTTCAAGACCTGCCTGGGAAATACAGCAAGACCCCATTTCTACAAAAAAATGTATATATATTTTTAATTAGCCAGTATGATAGTGCACACCTGTAGTCCTAGCTAACTGGGAGGCTGAGGCTGGAGGATCTCCTGAGCCCAGGAGTTGGAGGTTACAGTGAACTATGATTGTGCCACTGCATTTCAGCCTGAAATAAAAAAATGGCTGGGTACGAGGGAGAGAGAGAGAGAAAGGTTACAAGAGACAAAGAAGGACATTACGCACTGATGAAAGTGACTCAACCTACCAATATGATATAACAATTATAAATATGTATGCACCAAAAACAGACCCACAAAATTTATGAAGTAAAAATACTCAGAATTGAAGGGAAAAACAAACAATTCTACAATATAATTGTAGAAAGTTATACAATAGTCGGAGACTTAAATATCTCATTTTCAATAATGAATAGACCAACCAGACAGAAAATCAGTAACAAAAGAGGACTTGAACAACACTACAAACCAGTTAGATCTAACAGACATATACAGACACTCTACTCAACAATAGCAAAATATACATTCTTCCAGAGTACAGATGAAACACTCTCCAGGACTGGCCATATGGTAGGCCACAAAACAATTCTTCAAACATTTTAAAATATTACAAGTATACAAAGTGTCCTCTCTGACTCCAATGGAATAAACCTAAATATCAATAGCAGAAGCCAAATTAGAAAAATCACAAAATGTAAAAATTAAACAGCACACCACAATCAATGGGTCTAAGAAGAAATAATGAGGAAAATTAGAAAATACTTTTAGGCAAGTGAAAATTGAAATGCAATATAGCAAAACTTATCAGATCCAGTGAAAGGAGTGCTCTGAGGGAAAGTTATACCTCTGAATAACTACATTTTTAAAAGACATATCTTAAATTAATAACCTAATTGTACCCCTAAGGAAATAGAAAAGCAAACTAAACCCAAAGGTAGCAGAAGATAATAAGGCAACCCATGGAATGCAAGAAAGTATTTGTAAATCATATATCTGATAAGAGTTTAATATCCAGAATTTTTAAAGAACTCCTACAACTCAATAGCAGAAAGACAAACAATCCAATTTAAAAATGGACAAAGAATTTCATTAGATATTTCACCAAAAAAGATACAGGAATGTCCAAGGAGGACATGAAGATACTCAACATCAGTCATTAGGGAAACACAAATAGAAATCACAACGAGGTATCACTTCACACCTACTAGGAATGGTATAAAAAATAAACAAGCGTTGGAGAAGATGTGAAGAAACTGAAACCCTCATATATTTCTGGTAGGAATGTAAAATGGTATAGCTACTGTGGAAAATAGTGTGGTGGTTCCTCAAAAAGTTAAACAAGCCAGACAGGTACATGTATGCCTGTAGTCCCAGCTACTCAGGAGGCTGAGGCGGGAGGACTGCTTGAGACCAGGAGGCCAAGGCTGCAGTGAGCTATGACTGCACTACTGCACTTCTGCCTAGGTGACAAGGTGAGACTTTGTCTCTAAAAACCAAAAACAAACAAACAAATAACAAAGGAAAATTTTATATATATATATATCTTTTGGAGGCGGAGTCTCACTGACACCAAGGCTGGAGTGCAATGGTGCGATCTTGGCTCATTGCAACCTCTGCCTCCAGGATTCAAACAATTCTCCTGCCTCAGTCTCCCGAGTAGCTGGGATTACAGGCGCCCACCACCATGCCCAAGTAATTTTTTTGTATTTTTAGTAGACACAGGGTTTCACCGTGTTGGCCAGGCTGATCTCGAACTCCTGACCTCAGGTGAGCCACCCGCCTCAGCCTCCTAAAGTGCTGGGATTACAGGTATGAACCACCATGCCTGGCCTAAATAACAAAACATTTAAAAAAGTTAAACAGAGAATTACCTTATAACCCAGCAAATTCACTCCTAGGTATATACTATTCACCAAAAGCAACTGAAAATAGGGACTCAAATAGAGAACTTGTACACAAACACTCATAGCAGCATTATTCACAATAGACAAAAGCTGAAAACAATCAGTGTCCATCAAAAGATATTTATAATAGAATCTTACTCAGCCATAAAAAGTAATAAAGTTTTGATACATGCTACAACATGGATGAACCCTGAGGACACTATGTTCAGAGATATTAGCAGGCAGACACAAAGCAAATATTCCACTTATATGAAGTATCTAGAATAGGAAAATTCAGAGACAGAAGGTACATAAAACTAGATTAGAGGTTACTGGGGCTACAGGAAGGGGAGAGTAGAAGTTATTTGGTAATGGGTACAGTGCTTTGAGGTGGTAAAAAAAAAAAAATGGAAACAGGTAGTGGTGATGGTTGTCCAACATTGCGAACGAAGTTGATGCCACTGCACTGTACACTTGACAGTTAAAGTAGCACATTTTGTCATATGGATCCTACAATTAAAAACAATCTTGAAAGCCAGGAATGTATGATATTCCAGGACTTTGTGTTTACTGTTCCCTCTGCTCAATGTACCGTTCTTCATTACAGCAAGTTCTTTTCTCAAAAGTGACTTTCCTAGTGAGGCCTTTCCTGATGGCCCTTTCTAAAATGTCATCATTTCCCCTCCGATGCTTCACTCCCCCTTCCTTGCTTTATTTTTCTGTCTTAGTACTAGCTAACATTCTAGAGTTTACATATTATCTTAAAGCCTATACTCACCATAAAATTTAAGTCAGTAATTTTTACATGATGCATCGTTCGTATCTACTAAATAGTAGCACACAGTATCAGATAATAAGTATTTATTCATGAAAATGACAAACTTTTTTTTTGGTGAGGGAGAGGGAATGCTACATAAGGCAGAAACTGGGTTTTAAAAAAAATCTTTTGTGAAACTTTAAAAAAAGGTAGCAACAATGATTACTTGGACATTGAGTTTACGGCCCATTAAAAACCCTTTTTTAATGTGGTAAAATACGTGTAACAAAAGTGACCATTCTAACTTTTTTTTTTTCTTTGGAGACAGTCTCACTCTGTCCCCCAGGCTAGAGTGTAGTGGTACGATCTCAGCTCACTTCAACTTCTGCCTCCCAGGCTCAAGAGATTCTCGTGCCTCAGCCTCCCAAGTAGCTGGGATTATAGGCATGTGTCACCATACCTGGCTAATTTTTGTATTTTTTGTAGAGATGGGGTTTTGCCATGTTGGCCAGGCTGGTCTCAAACTCCTGGCCTCAAGTGATCCACCTGCCTTGGCCTCCCAACATGCTGGGATTACAGGCATGAGCCAAGTCCATGCTAACCATTTTTAAGTATACAGTTCGGTAGTGTTAAGTATATTCTCACTGTTGTGCACCAATCTCTGGAACTTTTTAATCATATATACATTTTTTTCTTTTTTTTTTTTTCTTCTTTTTTGAGGCAGAGTCTCACTCTCACCCAGCCTGGAGTGCCATGGCATGATCTCAGCTCACTGCAACCTCCACCTCCCGGGTTCAAGTGATTCTCCTGCCTCAGCCTCCTGAGTAGCTGGGATTACAGGCACCCGTCACCATGCCTGACTAAATTTTTTTTTATTTTTAGTAGAGACAGGGTTTCACCATTTTGCTCAGGCTGGTCTCAAACTCCTGACCTCTTGATCCGCCCGCCTCGGCCTCGCAAAGTGCTGGGATTACAGGTGTGAACCACTGCGCCCAACCATAAAATTTTAACTCTATACCCATTACCCACCACTTCTCTTAACCCTTACTCCTGGCAATCACCATCTACTGTCATTTCCATGAACATGACAACTCTAGACAACTCATATAAGTACAATCATATAGGATTTCTCTTTTTGTGACTGGTCTGTTTCACTTAGCATAACGTCCTGAAGGTTCTTCCATGTTGTAGCTAGCATGTGTCAGAGTATCTTTCCTTCTTAAGGCTAATATTCCGTTACACGTATATTATGGCCCACGTACTATTGTTTTTTCATGAAGATGAAATATGCTCTATTATAGAATCTAGTTTTTGGCAGTATACTTAGCTATTTTTAAAAAGGTAGAGTACAAGATGTCTGGATAGCAAATCCCAAACTGTGACCCAATTTTCAGCCAGCCCTATACTGCTTAGAAAATTTTTTTTTTTTTAAGATGGAGTTTTGCTCTTGTCACCCAGGCTAATGGTGCAATCCCGGCTCACTGCAACCTCTGCCTCCTGGGTTCAAGCGATTCTCCTGTCTCAGCCTCCTGAGTAGCTGGAATTACAGGTGCCCTCCACCACGCTCAGCTAATTTTGTATTTTTAGTAGAGACAGGGTTTCACCATGTTGGCCAGGCTGGTCTCATATTCCTGACCTCAGGTGATCCACCTGTCTCAGCCTTCTAAAGTGCTGGGATTGGCCGGGCGTGGTGGCTCACGCCTGTAATCCCAGCACTTTGAAAGGCCTTGAGGCGGACGGGTCATCTGAGGTCGGTAGTTCGAGACCAGCCTGATCAACATGGAGAAATCCCATTTCTACTAAAGATACAAAATTAGCAAGGCATGGTGGTGCATGCCTATAATCCCAGCTACAAGGGAGGTTGAGGCAGGAGAATCACTTGAACCTGGGAGGCGGAGGTTGCAGTGAGCTGAGATAGCACCATTGCCCTCCAGCCTGGGCAAAAAGAGCTAAACTCAGTCTCAAACAAACAAAAACAACAACAAACAAACAAACAAAACAAGTGCTGGGATTACAGGCATGAGCCACTGCGCTCAACCTGCTTAGAAAACTTCTAACCAAAGTATTCTGAAAGTAATTCTTTTATATGGACATATAATGTATCTTTGCTTAATTGACTTAATCATTACTTACAATTCTAAATGAACTTTTTTTTTTTTCTTGAGACAGGGTCTTGTTTTGTTGCCCAGGCTGGAGTACAGTGGTATGATCATAGCTCACTGTAGCCTTGACTTCCTGCACTCAAGTGAACCTCCCACCTCTGCCTCCGGAGTAGCTGAGACTAAAGGCATGTGCCACCATGCCTGACTAATTATAAAAAATATTTTGTAGGCCAGGCGTTGTGGCTCACACCTGTAATCCCAGCATTTCGAGAGGCTGAGGCAGGCGAATCATGAGGTCAGGAGTTCAAGATCAGCCTGGCCTACATAATGAAACCCCGTCTCTACTAAAAATACAAAAATTTGCTGGGCATTGTGGGCGCCTGTAGTCTTAGCTACTCGGGAGGCTGAGGCGGGAGAATCGCTTCAACCTGGGAGGCAGAGGTTGTGGTGAGCCAAGATAGTGCCACTGCACTCCAGCCTGGGCAACAGAGCCAGACTCCATCTTAAAAAAAAAAAAAAATTATATATATATATTTGTAGACAGGGTCTCACTATGTTTCCCAGGCCACAACAGACATTTTTAAAGTAGGACAAAAGGTTCCAAGAGAGAAATTTTACTACCCCAAAACATAAATTAAAACTTATTAGAATTGTTGTTTTCTTATCAGGGACCAAAATTCTAACCTCTGGTAGTAACTGAATATGTGACAACATATTCAACTCTGGCCCTGTTTCCTCATCAATGACAGGTTTTAATTGGATGCTTGTAAAGGTGTCTTATACTCTATACTTTGGGTTATTTTCTATATTTATATTCAGAAATTTAAAACCTTCATAGTCTCCCAAGAAAAGAGTTAAAACACCACCACTACCCTAACCAAAACACAGACATAAGCTTCATTGGGAGGAAAGCTTCATCCTGATTATAGAATAAATGTAAAAAAGCTATGAAGCAGTAAGCTCCATATCTAAAAACAAAAACTTACCTGAGATTTAATTAAATTTTTTTTTTAATTTACAAAAGATATCATGCTATTTTCCCCCCCACTTCAGGAGATCATTCATAATGTTCTACGCCTAAAATCCCTTTTAAAAAAAAATGTTTGCGTAATGAGCAAGAATAAGGAAAAATTTTTTAAATGCTGAAAAAGGTCATTACATTAATTGTGGGAGTATCACTGACCTCATTCTTTTATTTTTCAGTCTAATATGACCTTAACATGTAACAGCATGAGTCCTAGCAAAAATCAGAAACTAAAAGAAAAATAATCCAACTTGTAATATTTATCCAGAAGTATCCTTCTAAATTATTTTCAGTAGCTAATTAGCAAATCCTTAGGTGTTCTATTAATGTAAAATATATAAAATCATTATGAGGCTGGGCGCGGTGGCTCACTTCTGTAATCCCAGCACTTTGGGAGGCCTAGGTGGGTGGATCATGAGGCCTGGAGATAGAGACCATGCTGGCCAACACAGTGAAAACCCGTCTCTACTAAAAACACAAAAAATTAGCCGGGCGTGGTGGCAGGGCCTGTAGTCCCAGCTACTGGGGAGGCTGAGGCAGGAGAATGGCATGAACCCGGGCGGCTGAGGCAGGAGAATGGCGTGAACACACCTCTGCACTCCAGCATGGGCGACAGAGCGAGTCTCCGCCTCCAAAATAAAATAAAATAAAATAAAATAAATAAAATAAAATAATAAATAAAATCATTAGGAAAGCCCACATAAGGGGCTTTAATGCCACGTATTCTATGTGTATACTACTTTATTAAGCCCCATCTGTAACTCTGCTCTATGTATCTTTGACATGTTTCTGATAATCCAACTGCATTATCTATACACTCGCTATAGTTTGAATATGTCCCCCAAAGTTTAGGTGTTGGAAACTCAGTCCTCAAAGTAACAATGTTTTGAGGTGGGGCCTAATAAGAGGTGATTAGGTCATGAGGCCTCCGCCCTCATGAATGGATTAATGTTATCACAGGAGTAGGTTAGTTATCAAGAGTGGGCTTGTTACAAAAAAGAAAATCAAATGCAGTCACATCTTGCTCTCTTCCCCCTCTGCCTTCTACTATAGGATGATGCAGCAGAAGGCCTTGCATCAGAGGGCCTTCTTGTGAATGCTTGTAAGGCATCTTATACCAGATGCAGGTCTCTTGACCTTGGACTTCCCAGCCTCCAAAACCGTAATAAATTTCTTTTCTGTATAAATCAACCAGTCTGTTGTACTGTTATAGCAACATAAAATGGACTAAGACAACATGTGACTGTTTAATTAGAAAATAAATTAGATTCACCAATCAATTAGACAAATATCTGGCAAATATGAGCCAGTCATGACAGCTGAGGGAGCTTAGGTGTGGATTCAAATTCTAACTGTTAATTCTAAGCTGTGTAACGCTGAGTAGTTCTTAAAACCTCTCAGTCTAAGCTGGGCACAGTGGCTCATGCCTGTAATCCCAGCTCTTTGGGAGGCTGAGGTGGGAGGATTGCTTGAGGGCAGAAGCTCGAGATCAGCCTAGGCAACACAGTCCCATCTCTACAAAAAACAAACAAACCTCAGTCTGTCTACATCACAGGGTTTAGAAAGGTTGCAGAGTTCAGAAAGAAAATATTCGGGATGGGCACAGGGGCTCACGTCTGTAATCCTAGCACTTTGGGAGGGCAAGGCAGGCAGATCTCTTGAGCCCAAAAGTTTGAGACCAGCCCGGGTGACATGATGAAACTCCATCTCAAAGAAGAAAAAATATATATATTCAAAGTCCTAAAACATAGTAAGTACTCAAAAATTATCTATTTCCCTCTCATCAACCTATAAAATTAAAAACATAGATTAAGATTCTTTGTCGACTTACTGAAATATTACCAAGATCCAAGCCTGCTATATCTAATAGTATTGAATGTATTTTCACTTAAAAATTTAAAAATGTTATACCAATCTATATCATATTTTATGATACCTAAATTTATCTTTGCCCTCTCAACGTATATACTTGCTATTTTATTCCTTCCCTAAAGTTATCAATGCCTCTCCACTCTTATTTGCTACTCTCATAGGTAATCTATGTTTCCACTACACATTAATATGTTCTCTATGCCTACACCATCACCCCTTCCACCAGCCTTCCTCTTAACAAAGTAATATCTTCACGATTAAACTCAGGTACCATCTTTGGGAAGCCTTTACACACTCAAACATTTCAAGCTATTATACACTCATTTTTTTTGTATTCCATATTTTACACACTATTTTATCATTCTTGGTCTACATGTCTGTTTTTCCTACTAAACAAGATGAGTGCAGAGGTTGCTTCTTATTTGAATATCTTTGTATCCCTAACATCTACTAATTTAATTCCTGTCACATAGTAAATACTCATATGCTTTTAGGAATTCAATAATGCCATGACATAAAAAAATAACTAAACTCCTCAATCCTTACATTATTCTAAAAGTTAAGATTCAAAAGCATTAAGCAACAACATACCATTTTCATGACTTTAAGAATGCCCCCACTGAACTGTACACTTAAAAAGAGTTAAAATTATTAACTTGGCTATGGATATTTTTACAAAATTTTTAAAGCCCCAGTAATCCAATTTAAACTTTAATTCTCACATGTCCCTCAGTGAAAGAATCCTACTTTCATCGAAAAGGAATTCTACAAGGGATCCTATAGCACAGTTTTACAAGCTCTGGAAACAGAATGGCAAGGCTGGAATCCTGACTTCATCACTTACCAGCTATGTAATCCTAGGCAAGACAATCATTTTGAAGCTCAGTTCTTCATCTGTAAATGGGGATTATAACAGTACTGGTCTCAAAAAAATGACTGTAAAATAATACACATAAAGCACTGCGTAAACATTCTGTGTTTTCAAATTGGGCTTCTCGGAGTACTGGGTAATCTTTAACCATCCAAATGAAGAGAGGACTTAGGCCTTCTTTCCCTCCATTTCCTCCCAATAAGCTCTCATCCTGAATATTTTGGTTTTATTTTACAAATTGAGCTTTCATGTAAGGTTTTTAAAAAACAAAGAAATCTTTGGTTTAAAATAATTTAAACCAAAGGACATAAGCAAAAGGACAAAGCTAAATGGCACTCATCTAACGCTTGCTTACTAACATCTCCCTCTGCAGATAGCCATTTACTAAATTATTTACTTTGTTGGCACTCTCACTTTTTAGTCTTGCTTTGCATGTCACAGAAAGGAAAACTCTTAAAAACATAATCTCCACTTTGGGATTCCAAGGCTGTAGAATCACTTCAGCCCAGGAGTTCAAGACCAGCCTAGGCAACATAGCAAGACCCAGTCTCTCCAAAACATTTTTTAAATATTAGCCAGGTGTGTTGGCATATGCCTGTGGTCCCAGTGACTTGGGAGGCTGAGGTTAGGGAATCCCTGGAGCTCAAAAGGTTGAGGATGCAGTGAGCTATGATCTATGCTACTGCGCTCCAGCACCGGAGATGAGCAAGACTCTGTCTCAAACAAATACAATCTCATCTCTAATCATGATAAAAACTGATTGAGGGTAACTAATTTTGGGCTGATACTGAAAACAGATGACAAATTTCCCAGTTGCCACTGAGTCAGGTCTAGTTGTTTAATTAAAGTGGTCCTGAACATTACACCCAAACAAAATCAAGTTTAAATTTTTTTTTTTTTTTTTTTTTGAGACAGAGTTGTGCTCTGTCGCCTAGGCAGGAGTGCAGTGGCATGATCTCAGCTCACTGCAACCTCTATAGCTGGGATTACAGGTGCGTGCCACCACACCCGGCTAACCTTTTGTATTTTTAGTTTTAGATGGGGTTTCGCCACGTTGGCCAGGCTGGTCTCGAACACCTGGCCTCAAGTGATCCACCCACCTCAGCCTCCCAAAGTACCTGGATTATGGGCATGAGCCACTACACCCGGCCTAAGTATTTATTCTAATGCTAAATTTCAATTAATATTAAAAATAGAAAATTAACTTAAATGCAGAATTTTTCTTTTTCTTTTTTTTAAGACACAGTCTTGATGTTGCCCACGTTGGAGTGTAGTGGTCCATCTCAGTTCACTGCAATCTCCGCCTCCTGGGCTCAAGCAATTCTCCCACCTCAGCCTCCAGAGTACCTGGAACTACGCACCACCACACCTGGCTAATTTTTGTGTTGTTTTTGTTTTTGTTTTTTTTGTAGAGCCAGGGTTTTGCCATGTTGTCCAGGCTGGTGTGGAACCCCTAGGCTCAAGCAATCCACCCACCTCAGCCTCCCAAAGTGCTGGGATTACAGATGTGAGCCACTGTATCACCCAGATGCATTATTTTCGAAGGCTTTAAATAGAAGAGTTAAAGACTGCGACTCAGGTTGATTATCATTACCACCTACTTTGCAGAGTTGTCACAGGATTTTGAAAGAATATGCTCAAAATACAGTTGTAAGTGCTTAACTAAACGTAGCTTTCCCTCCCATATCAGTCACCGCCAGCACCTCTTTTCTGCTTTCCCAAGAGCATACAGTCATTTAAACTTTCCCATGATCAACAGGCTTCTCCAGACCGCCTCAGATTATTTTGCCTTAAATAATCTCCAATACTGTTCTCTTATCACCTTCAATACTCTTGTGACTTTTTTCATTCATTCAACCTACCATACTGTATTACCATCACCACTGTAATTTTATTGTCAATCCTTGGTTCAATTAAATTAACATTTTCTGACTATTTATATTTGTAGTATTTATTATATGACTAGCACCTTATTAATACAAGGTTAATATTAATTTATACACTTTACCTTCAATATAGCCCTTCTTTTGCCTTAGAAATTTTAAAATATATTCCTCTGTTACTTGGCTATCTCACTGTAGCTATTTTATGTTCTCTCCCCTCAAGCCTTCAGTCCTAACTTCCCCATTCTTACCTAAGGGCAATTTGTTTTCTGAGATTTTCCTGCTGAAATTTACTAAATAACCATCTTTTCAGAAGGAAGCACTATATCTATCTTTGTATCTATGTCCTTTTTCTTCCAGCTATTCTTAGAAAACATGGCTCTTTTCCAAAGACAGATCGTTTACCTCAAAAAAACATTCCATCTAGCCTTTCAAAAAGACTTATGCCCTCCCACAGTCCCCCTTTCCAGGATCTTTAATTGCCTCTTTGCCATTGCTTGCTTCTCTTCTGCCTTTGAGCATCAGCAGACCAACCTTCCCTACCTTAACACAAATGTAAAAACCGAATCATCCTATTTCTATTCTTCCATCAAATGCCAAATATTGAAAATAAGTGATCTGCTACCTCAATTTTCTAAATACCTATTTACTTGTTAACTTCTTGTACTCTGTAGCTTGTTCCCATAAATGTGTACTTTCAAAGGTAACTAACAACCTCCTAGACAAATCCAAATGGCTCTCCAATCCATCTTTGACCACTAAGAAAAGTTATCACTAACCAAAGTGACAACAAAAGCTAAACACAAATTCTGTCTTCTATATGAAGCCTCTAATTGTCTATGTGTTCCCATTTATTACATACCACTTAGGCTTTGAGTGCTTTAAGAATCTTCTGAACGCAGTTCAATTAACCCCTTCACCTCCTGGAAATTTTCTTCACTTCTATGAAACCATACCTTGAATTTTCTTCCCTATGGTTTTTCTTCTTTTTCTGATTCATTTAAAGTAGTTTAATACTAGATATAAGTTTCTACGCAGTGATTTCATGTTTACCAAATCCACTTACTTAGCATTTCAAATTCAGTCAAACTTGACACATCTTCACTACTATATCCTCCAAATGTGATTTCACTCAAATCTTTGAGAAATTCAAATCTGCTTTTCTTAGAATATCACAAATTATTTAAAATTTTTTCTTACTAATGGTATAAAATAAAGATATAAAACCCAATTTCCCACTACCTTAAGATCATTTAGCCTCTTAGTGCCCTTCCTGAAGTCGTCAACCTAAGGAATACTAAGAAAGTAATAGCTTAAGCCTCTACTTGTGATGTATATCCCCTATCAGTAGGCCTGGGGACTTTGGTCATTACTGACAAATTTCTATTAATCTCAAAAATAATACAGATCTTTGTCATATTTCCCCACCCCCTGCTTCTTCCCCAGGAACTTATTTCAAAGTATTCTGTGCATTCCACCTAATAGCTATCAAGTTTACCTTGATAAAAGTTTTCTCTTAATCTCTATAATTCAATAAGATTTCTTTGATTAAAGTTTAGATATGTATTTTATCATTCTTCACACACCATATTCCCTAAAGTGCATTCTATTTTAAAAACTAAACTTTTTTAAGGATCAAGAAAAGACACTGTATGCCTTGACATTTATCTTCAAGAACATAAAACTGGGTTCTGTTAGAATCTGCTATAATCCAACAGGCACAACATGGGTATTCATTTTTGAACTAAAAATGTTTATATTTGTTATCTCATATTCCTTTACACTGTATCTCATTTAGGCAGAAGTAGCTATTCATCATCAAATACTCATCTTCAGAGATTAAAAAAGAGCACAAAATTTTTCAAATATAGCAGTATTTTAATCAAATCATATAAATGAATGTGAAGTAACTGGCACTCTCACACACTGCTAAAAGGAGTAGAAATTGGAACAACAAATTTGAAAAACTATAAGGCATTACTGCTAAAGTTGAACATGTCATAGCTATGACCAGTTTTTCCACTTCCAGAAATACATACTTGACAGAAATGTGTGCACATGTGCACCGAAAGACAGATGTAGGAATCAGTATTATTCATAATAGTGCAAAACTAAAAAAATCCATCATACATTAGAATCAACAGCAATGAAAATGAATAAACTCTTCTATATAGAAAAACAGATTAGGCCAGGCGCGGTGGCTCACACCTGTAATCCCAACATTTTGAGATGCCAAGGCAAGCAGATCGTGAGGTCAAGAGATCGAGACCATCCTGGCCAACATGGTGAAACCCTGTCTCTACTAAAAATAAAAAAAATAGTCGGGCGTCGTGGTGGGTGCCTGTAATCCCAGCTACTCGGGAGGCTAAGGCAGGAGAATTGCTTGAACCTGGGAGGCAGAGGTTGCAGTGAGCCGAGATCGCACCACTGAACTCCAGTCTGGCAACAGAGCAAGACTCCGTATCCCCCAAGCAAAAAAAGAAAAACACAGATTAGCCTCACAAAAATAACATGACCTGAGGAACACATATTATATGATTCAATTTAATAAAGTTCTAAAATAGGCAGAGCTAATCTATGGATTTTAGACATCAAGATAATGGTCACCCTAGCAATACAGAAAGGGCATAATTAGAAAAGAATATAACGAAAGCTTTCAGGGTGCCAATAACAATACTAATTTCAATAAACACTCACCAAAGCAGAAAAAGTGTGTTCATATATTGGAATAGGTAGTGAATTCACTAAATTATGAAATCCATGAAATAAAGCATTCCCTAACATTAGAAACCTCAGGCAACTCAGTTCCTCTGTACCTCCGTTGCTTCAACTGTAAAACAGACTACACCAAGTCTGTAATCTTAAATTCCTAGATTTTTTTTTTTATCTTTTAGGTAAACGTACTCAGTTCCTTAAATGGAAGAAAAAAATTTTAGTGACTATTTGATTGCCATTTTAAAGATAAACACTGCAAAGACGGAATCAAACAATGCCATTTTTTCCTTCCTCTTACAAAACCAGATATATTAGCAGTTATCTTTCAGAATCACAGTTACTGATTTCCAATAGAATAAAATCGAATATTCTTTATACTGCTACTAGTTAGTAGGTAAATTAATATGAAATGACCACTACACAAGAAAGGTCATTTGTTTTCTGGTTTCAAACTATGTCCCTTTATAGCAATAACAATGTTTAAAATTATTAGTTTTAAAATGTTTTGAAACATAGTAAAAATCAAACAAACACCAAACTTAATATTTGCTTGGTTAACTTCATAATGCCAAATTACAACAGAAACATCAGCATCTGACAGCTATTTGATAAATAATAGCTAGTAATGACTGAACTATAACTTCTACTTATAAGCACCATTAAATGAGAAGCCTCATTAAAAACTATGAATTTAATATCAGGCTCCCTTACAAGCTAATAACTGAAAAGAATGCTACTCTCCTGAGAATATCAAGATTATAAAACTTTTGTATTCTGCACCATCACCCAATACTATATATACCCATTCAATATTGTATTGAGTTTATTTCTCTCAAACTTTCATATTTAATAAAATCTGTACTATAAAAATATTCAAATAAACTTTCAAAAACTGAAGTGCATTGTTAAAAAAGATCATTTCACCAGTTTTTCTAACATAAATATGAAGCTTACTTCTTCCTCTCAACACAGTATGAATATGTCATTGTATGGTATCACACTTCCAGCTAAACCTATTCTAAGGTGCTCATCATTCAGATAAAGGCAGACTTCTTCTGAAGCACTTGTCCAGGGATGGTGTTCACAACTTGTTTTCCTGCCAAGTCTTTCCTTTCCCTCATCTTCCTCATCTCAGTAAATCACACACCACCAACTATCTAGTTCCTCAAGCCAGTAACCAGGAAATCATTTTTGACACTTTTCTTCTCACATCCAATCCATCATGAATCTGTCAGTTGTTCCTCCTCCACACCTCACCATCTCCTCTCTAAAATATACGTATAATCTGGCTACTATCATGTTTTTCCTGGACTACTGTAGTATTACAATATCTTTACTTTCACCCTTGCCTTTCTCCAATCCATTCTCAAAGTAGCATTTTTAAAATGTAGATTAAAGCGTATCATTTCTCTAATTAAAAATCTTCAACAACTGCAATGTCTTTAGTAAAACCTGTAAGTCTTTAATATGCCCTACAAGGCCCTGTATAATCTGCTTTCTATCTCTCATTTCAGCTCATATGGCTTTCTGCCTTATTATTATGCTTCTGCCACCCTGAACTTTTCATTTCTTTCAAATATTAAGTTCTTTCCTGTGTCATAGCCTTCAAATATATCTTTCTCTCTTCCAAGAAACTCTTTTATCTTCTGACCTGTCTTCTTATTGTTTCCACTTAGTATCACCAACTGAGGGAAGCCTTCTCTGAGCATGCAACATTAATTTCTCCCCATTTTCTCCACCACAGCACTCTGTTCTTTTCTTTCACTGAACTGATCATAAGTTGTAATTTTACATTTGTTTATTTACTTGTTCTTTATCTGTTTGCACTGCTAGATGGTAGGTTCCATGAAGGCAGGGATCACTTATTATGTACTTAATACATATATCATAAATTAAGGGAGCACTTCAAAATATATATGTTTAATGAATAAATGGATGTGAATTACTTTGAGTCCAGAGAATAAATTACAGTTCGAAGTAGTTTCCCCTTCTCTGGGTCTCCCATTGTCACTTGATCAGCTTTCCAACTGTTTCTAAAAGAAAGGAGCAAAAAGTGTTTCTGAAAGCTCAAAGACAATTCAACAGAGGAAATGTCAGGAAGTTGTACATGGTATGTCAAATGAGTGCGACAAATAATAATACTAAGATCTCACGGGAAGGAGAAATCCCTAAGGGCTACAAGGACAAGATATGATTTTATTCACAAGGTGGAATTTGACCTGAGCATTCACAGACTGGTAAAATTCCAAGAGGTGGAAAAGGGAGTGAAGCCCAAATAAGGAAGTAAACAGAAGTGCAAAGTGATAGAGAACAGTTATAAAACTGGAATGTGGCACCTTAAATTTACAACATAAATAAGTGTAAAAAAAGCTAAATCTCATATAAGAAATGTATATCCCACGTAAAGACAACTTCAAAGAATTTAAAAGGTTAAAATAACTCTATCTCATCAGTATCCATAAATCTCTTCTGACTCCAATCTTTGGCTTCTGAAGTTTTCCAAGCACTTACAACATGCTTCCATTAGTTTTTACTCTGACCAACTGCCTCAAGTTTCCATATTCTTACCTGTGTTTTTATTCACTCATTACCTGATGAAATTTCCCCAGCAGATTAATTCAGTCATAGTTTTTCTTCATAGACTTTCTAGGATTTCATTTTTCTTCTCTGTTATTTATGGGGGGTAAGCTTTTTCCTCTATGACATTTCGATCAATAAACACATCTTTAGAAAATCTAAACTTTTCACATGTACCAAAATTTTATTTTACTACTGATAGATTCAATAGATTTTACTTTAAAATCTGTATTCCTACTTCAGTTCTTGCCTCCTGAATTCATATATTTAGCCCATCCTTCAGTTCTATCCTGTTTCCAGAGGTAAACCAGGAGGGTCTAGCACAGTGCCTTGTAGAAAGCATTTGGTTGCATTAGATAATAAGTTTGGAGTTAAAAGTTTCTAAAAGATACTTCCAAGTTGAAAATTCTATGGTTTCCTTAATCTTATCTCGTCATGGGCTTTTTCCATGGACACGGTTTTCTATCTGTATTCATACCTGCCCACCCCATAATATTTTTTATTTCAGAGGATAGACCTCATGGGATACTTAGAATCCTACAATAGTAAAACTGGAGGAAACAAAGTTTTATACAGGAGAAAACTAAGGCTCACAGATGTCAAGAAACTTGAATATTATCTACACAGTTAAGTGACAAAGTCCCGATTCTCTGTAGCCAGCACTCTATCGAAGAAGAGGATTTTACTGGTTATAAAAGCATCACAATTTTGTTTTTCTTAATAGAGATGGGATGCAGTCTTACTAAGTTGCGGAGGCTGGACTTGAACTCCTGGCTCAAGTGATTCTCCTGCATCAGCCTCCCTATTAGAGCAGCCCCCGATTAAAGCAGCTTGCTCACACACCTAACTTAGTACCGTTTTTAACTAGCATTGCTTTTATCTTATGTTATTTCCTGTGCCCTTAGGATATAATCTCCTTGTCAATCAATCACAAGGGTTTTTTGTTGTTGCTGTTTTTAACTACAATACTATACATACTTACCTGAAACTGTTCAGGAATGAGTTACCCTTAACCAAAACTAGGAGGCAACCACTCTTCCCAATACACTTCACGTCTGTAACACAGACTTCACGTCTACATTATGTGGTCTGTAGTTTATAGGAAACTCTCCAAGGACACAGACCTGCCAATACTTTGTGGTAAACCATAACTACGTAACGTGAATTTTTAAAGCAATAGAAGAAACAGCCGGGCATGGTGGCGTGCACCTGTAATCCCAGCTACTGGGGAGGCTGAGGCTGGAGAACTGCTTGAACCTGGGAGGCAGAGGTTGCAGTGAGCCCAGATGGCGCCACTGCGCTCCAGCCTGGGTGACGGAGCGAGACTCTGTCTCAATACCAAAAAAAAAAAAAAAAAAAAAGAAGAAGAATGATAAGAAATGGAAAGTATTTGAAGATACACAATACAGATAGAATTTGCTTCGAGCAATAGAAGTCTTTTATTTAACAAATACTTATCATATATCGAACGTAAGGCTCTGTGTGGCCTGCTGTTACAACACAGCATCTCTAAATTCACATTCTGTAAACCCAAGAGAAAAGAAAAACACTATGATCATCCTTTCGCATTGCAAAAAACAAAAACAAACTCCTCCCTCTGCAATGTAGAATCCTCCTTTAAATTCAGCTTTTGTACATTCAAGTGTTTGCAGACCTAGTGATTCTTTTTAAAACTACCTCTACAGTTATCTAGAGTCTAGGGAGAGAGTAACATTACACAAGATAAGCCTTCTTTTCATTTAAGACCATAGCTGGTTAAGTAAAAATGGAGATTTTAAGGAGAACTGGAAAAAAGGAAAAGGTGCAAAGCAGCATGCAAAATTGAGAAACTAAATGCTGATAGTAATTTTATTAATGAAAATAACTTTATTTAATACAGGGGAATTCTTAGGTATGAATATTTCACATAAATAAATGTCACAATAGCGTCAAATCCCAGACTTTCAGGAAAGTAACTGTAACACTGTTAAATATCACAACAACAACAACAAAATTCTCATCTACTTTGTTCTGAAAAGTTTTATTTTTCTTTAAAAAAAAAAAAGCAAACCAACCCCCCGCCAAAAAAAAAAAAAAAAAGATTAAAAAAATAAAAATGAGAACAAACAGAAACCAGTCTAAGCTGGCAGCTGTGACAGCCAGTGAGACACCCGGGCTTTCCGGGTCGTGCTTGGCTTTGGGCTGGATGTCCACGCAGAGAGCCCTGGAGCCACCCCGCACGTCCCACACCCAGGCACCCAGAAAACGACCACGGCCGCACACACGGGGGCTTGCGGGGTCCGGGCCACGCTGCAGACGGGGAGCGGCACTCGGGGTGAAGGATCGCGGGGAAGGCACTGCGGTCGGAACCGTGAGACAAGGCCTGGGAAAGCGCCGGGGGCGTCCCGTGCTCCGGGACATCTGGTGCCCGCGCGGGACGCCCTGTCATGAGTCACGGAGGCGAGACGGCACAGGCGGGGGAAGAGGCTGCAGGATGGAGGGAAGCCCGACCCTCGGGAGGGAACCCACCCGGGGGAGGCCCCGATCTCGCGCTGGGCGGGGAAGGGGGCCCGCCTTCCCCACGCCCTGGCCGCCCGGCTCTCACCTCCACCCGACGCAACAGGCGCGGCGGCCGAGTCCCGACCCCGGGGGCTGCGGGCCGGGGGGCGGGGGTAGCAGCCCGCAGCCATGACAGGCGCGGGGCGGGCCGCGGGCTGGCTGGGCCGCACGTGCGGTCAGCGCCCCCTCCCCGGCCTCCCCGCGGGCCAGCCCGCCCGCCCGGCCCCGGCCCCGGCTCCGGGCCCCTCACCTCAGGCAGCGGCGCGGCCCCGCCTGCCCCGACCCCCCCGCCTCCGGCCGAGCGGCGGCGGCAGCGGCGGCTGCACGTACTCACCGCCGCTCGCTGACTCTCGCGCTTCGCCATGACTGAGGCGCCCCCGCCGCCCCCCGCCTCGACTGAGACTGACACGCGCGGCTGGCCGGGCGGGGGCGGCCTCAGGCGACCACCCGGCTGACACGACCCGCCCCCGCATCACCCCACCAGTTGAGCAGCGGCCGCTGCCCCGCTGTGCCCCCGGGCTTCTTCCCCACGCCCGAGGCGGTGGGTGGCAGCGGCGAGCGGCGGTGGCGGCGACACTTACCGGCTGCGCGGCCAGGCCCCCCTGTCAGCGCAGGGCCGGGAGGGAGTGGAGGGAGGAGTGAAGGGGCACCGCCTCCCCCGCGCCGCCACGCACCCGCCTGATTGGCCCAGTTCACTCCCCCAGCGCGACCCCACCAGCCCCTGCGAGCGGCACTCCGGCAGCACCGGCGCGCTATTTGCATATTTGTGCCCGTGCCGCTGATTGGCCCGGTCGCGGAGGGGCGGCCGTGACCGCCGCCGCTCCCGCCGCGGCTCCAGCCGCGTTGGGCTTCCCGAGAAGGAGCATCCCCCTCGCCCCTGCCCTTCCCTCCTGGCGCGGCCCGACCCAGGGCGGAGGGCGGTAAGAGGCGGGGTCGCCGCTCCGCTCCAACATGGCCCCGCCGCGCCGCCGACCCAATCGCTGGCGCGGTTACTCCCGGAGCCCTGGGCGGCTTCGGGGCGGGGAAGGCTTGGGGCCGGGCGCCCTCTGGCCGGAGCGCCGGGCAGTGCAGTGGCCCGGGCTCCCCCGGCCGCTCCGCCGCGGCCGCCACGTCAGGCCGCGCCCTCGCGGCGGCCTCTCCCCTCGCGCCGCCCGCCCCGCGGTCCCGCCGCCACGTCAGGCTCCGGCAGGGCACGCCCCAGCCGCGAGCTGACCAGTGGCGGGGTCGGCGCCGAGGTCACTCACACGCAGGGCATCTCTCGGGCAGCCCGGGTCCGCGGAGGAAGGGCAAGGGTTTCCAAAGACGTCCTTCTTAGGGAGCCGTGGATTTAGCCCCACGTTCTCCTTTCGCGCGGAGACCTGCGTGTCACGCGCCCGTGCTGTAGAATCGAGAGCACGGTGGGTGCCGCGATGATGCAGCGATTGAGCCCAGGTGCCAGCACCTGCCGTGGCCGGCGCCCGCCGCGGAGACCCAGCCCCACGCCGCAAGCCAGGGGAGAGCGCGCACCTAGGCTGCGGCTGCAACCCAGCCTTCCCCAGGCTCAGGCTCCCGTTCTCCATTGCACAGTTACGAAGGGAGAGAAAAATAAACGCAAGAATTTAAGAAGAGAGAGCAAGCGAGCCGTGGGGGAGGGTGATACTGGTTTAGGAGCAGAGGATGTACTGGAAAACCGCCGGCCTAAGAAAGTGTTGGACACCTGGTTCCCTCTCGATCCATCACGAATTAACTGAGTGACCTACATCAAATCCTAGCGTGTCCCAGGGCCTCGGTTTTGCCTTCTGTAAAAGGAAGAGGCTGCACAAGTTTTCCATAAGTCCTCCAGCTGTAAAATTCTAAGGGTCTCCTCCTTGCAGGTCCTTAGCTAGCTTTCTACCGAATTAAAAATTTAAAATCCATATGAAAACGTGAGCTAGACAAAAGAAATGTTTGAACTTCGGTCGGCCTACTTTATGTTTGTTCAAATCTGTTGACCATTTCAGATCCAGGGAAGGTGATATTTCACGTTCACAGTTGACAGAAATCTCTTGAATTTCAGCCTCCGCTAAGGAGCGTCACTGTGCTTGTTTATGCCCAGCCAGAATGGAATGGCTGCGGTATACATAATGGTAGTTGCCAAGTAGTTTCATTCTTTATATTCCCCATGAAGGCCCTCCAGAGTGGATCAACATACCTCTGTTTAACTGAGATACTGGCAGGGCTGGGAGGAAACCCTGCTGAAAGGGCGGTTACAATTGCAACTTTGATTTCCTGAAGGTTACTTATAACAACCACATATTAGACTAAGAATGCAAAGAAAGAGTTTATCTCTGGCCCCCCCCCCCCCCCCCCCGCACTACTTATTTGAATAGTGCTTTAGTTTGCAAATTCAACTTGTTGAGTCAAATTTAAGGCCAGTAACATCTCATCTATCTGACATCACAGCAGAATGATATCCCACTTAAACGAAAAACTTGAGTGGCCTCCCCATCATCTAATGAAAAACGTTCATGTTTTCTTGAATGCAGCCCTCTGAAAATTATTTAGGCTTGGTCATTAAAGAGCAGTACTAGAATTATCAACATTATTGTATGCCATTATAATCAGTGAATGTTCTCTAAAATATGCAAAATTTGTCCCTATAATAAATGGTCTCTAGGATGCTGGTTTTTGTGTTTTTGTTTTGTTTTTAACTTCTGTTTTTGCTATCTCCTTCCTCACTACTGGGCTGACACTTCTCAATTCTTCTACCTAACAATCTTCTTTCCTACTTTTTTGTTGCTTTTATGCCATTATGAACTTAGACATTGATAAACTTTTATTAGCTTAGACTGTCAGATTTTGTGAAAAGATTTTCTGTGGGGTTCTCCTGTGTTAAGTACATAAGTTCTTGTGACATTTTCACTGGTCAGTGAAGGGTTTTCACTTCTGTCTTAAATTTTGGAGGTATCTCAGTAACTGTGGTTTCTGAATATGGGGACTCTGGAAAAATGTTGCAGAAGATGGCTCTAAATCTCAGAATTTAGGGATCAAATTAGTAAATATTACATTTTGCAATTGAAGTTAGCAAGAATCAATATCACGAACAACATCAAAATCTAGCAACACTGGCCTACCATTTCCACTAGGCAATGGGCTGTCTAAAGCCAAGCGGTGGCTACGTTCTCTAGGTCTCTCAATCCCACTCCAGAATAAGAATGTCTCCATTCCTGGCCAGGTGCGGTGGCTCACGCCTGTAATCCCAGCACTTTGGGAGGCCGAGGCCGGCAGATCACCTGAGGCCGGGAGTTGGAGACCAGCCTGACCAACGTGGAGAAACGCCATCTCTACTAAAAATACAAAATTAGCTGGGCGTGGTGGCGCATGCCTGTAATCCCAGCTACTCGGGAGGCTGAGGCAGGAGAATCACTCAAATCCGGGAGGCAGTGGTTGAGTTGAGCCGAGATGGCGCCATTGCATTCCACCCTGGATGACAGAATGAGACTCTGTCTCAAAAGAAAAAAAAAAAAAAAGAATGTCTCCATTCCTACCCAATGTCTTTCCAATTAAAGAGGCCCTGTTATCTGGACACAGGGATTTGTGTATCCAGAAAGCCTGTGCTATGACAGAGTGGCTCTCCACACCTTGAAAGAAACATCCTATCATAGATACATTTACTGAAATTTAGTCCCAAGCAAGGTGTTAAAAGTTTATATTTTGTTATTTCATTTCATCTTCACAACTACTCTATGAGAAATGGATTTTGTTGTTGTTGTTGTTTGTTTGTTTGTTTGACAGAGTTTCACTCTGTCGGCCAGGCTGGAGTGCAGTGGCACGATCTCAGCTCACTGCAATTTCCACCTCCCAGCACTGCAACCTCCACCTCCCAGGTTCAAGCGCTTCTCGTGCCTCAGCCTCCCGAGCAGCTTGGATTACAGGCCTGCACCACTATACCCAGCTAATTTTTGCATTTTTAGTAGAGACGGGGTTTCAACATGTTGGCCAGGCTTGTGTTGAACTCCTGACCTCAAATGATCCACCCACCTCAGCCTCTCAAAGTGCTGGGATTACAGGTGTGAGCCACCATGCCCGCTGAGAAAGGGAATCCCCCCCCTAAATTTTACAGATAAGTCTAAAATCTTGTCCTGGTTACACAGTCATTGAGTGACAGAAACAATATTCAAACTTAGAACTGTCTGGCCCCAAAGGCTATAACTTGTAACCATTACACTATATTCTTCTCCTCAGCCTGAGTTTCCAATTCCATGTTTATCAGGCATGTTTATTTTAGTAACTAATTTGGCATCTTGGAATGGAAAATTCCCTGTATAACCATTTTGGTTTAGGTCACCAAAAGAATATCTGACAATGTAAATTTGTGATGTTTTCCTGCAAGTTTGAGGAATATGAATCAATGCTTTAGTATCTGTTCACTCTGGAGAAAACTTATACAATCAAGATCCTGAAACTAGCTGGATTTGCTGGCTCACACCTGTAATCCCAGCATTTTGGGAGGCCAAGGCAGGTGGACTGCTTGAGCCCAGGAGCTTGAGACCAGCCTGGGCAATATGGTAAAGCCTTATCTCTGCAAAACGATAGAAAAAGAAAAATTAGCTGGGCATGGTGGCATGTTCCTGTAGTCCCAGCTACTAGGGAGGCTGAGCTGGGAGGATCACTTGAGCCCATAAGGTTGAGGCTGCAGTGGGCTGTGATCACGCCACTGCACTCCAGCCTGGGTGAAAGAGTGAGACCTAGCTGGGTGTGGTGGCTCACACCTGTAATCCCAGCACTTTGGGAGGCCAAGATAGGTGGATCACCTGAGGTCGGGAATTCGAGACCAGCCTGACCAATGTGGGGAAACCCTGTCTCTACTAAAAATACAAAAATTAACTGGGTGTGGTGGTGCGCACCGCCTGTAATCCTAGCTACTTGGGAGGCTGAGGCAGGAGAATTGCTTGAACCCAGGAGGCAGAGGTTGCAGTGAGCCGAGATTGTACCACTGCATTCCAGCCTGGGTGACAGAGTGAGACTCCATCAGAGAAAGAAAAGGAAAGAAAGAACGAAAGAAAGAAAGAAAGAGAGAAAAAGAAAAGATAAAGAAACCCTATCTCAAAAAAAAAAAAAAAAAAAAAAGATCCTGAAACTGCAAAACTAAGGTTTAGATCCTACCTCAGTAAGACCTGCAAAAGTGATACCCACAGAACAGTCAAAAGAAGAAAGTTGGAGAACTCACACTTCCTAATTTGAAAACTTACTATAAAGGTATAATAATCAAGACAGTGTGGAACTGGCATAAGGATAGGCATATGGATTAATGGAATAAAATATAGAATCCAGAAATAAACTCTTACATTTATGGTCAATTGATTTTCAACAAGAGTGCCAAGACATTTAGATTGGGAAAGAGTAGTCCTTTAAACCAATGGTGGGACTGCTGGATATACACATACTAGAGAATGAAGTTGGACCCCTACCTCACACCACACAGAACAATAAACCAAAAGGGACCACACACCTAAATGTAAGAAGTAAAGCTATAAAACTCTAAGAGGAAAAACAGAAGTAAATCTTCAGGATCTTGGATTAGGCAATGATTTCTTACATATGACACCAAAAGCATAAATGACAAAAGAAAATATAAACTAGACTTCATTAAAATTAAAAACTTTCATACAAGAAACCACAAAAAGTAGATTAAACTTCATCAAAATAGAAGTGTCAAAGGACACCATTAAGAAAGTGCAAAGAAAGACAAAACAGAATGAGAGAAAATATTTGCAAATCAAATACATATGCTCCTCAACTTACAATGAAGTTTTGTCCTGATAAACCCATTGTAAGTTGAAAATACTGTTTAAGTTGAAAATGCAGCTAATACACTTAACCTATAGAACATTATAGCTTAGTCTAGCCTACCTTAAATGTGCTCAGAACACTGACTTTAGCCTACAGTTGGGCAAAATCATCTGGTAACACAGCCCACCATACAGTATGGGTTGTTTGTCTTTGTGATCATGTGGCTGACTGAAAGTTGAGCCATCATGACAGATTATCTACTATGTATCACTAGTCTGGGAAAAGATAAAAATTCAAAATTCAAAGTACAATTTCTACTGAATGCGTATCACCTTAGCACCACTGCAACGTCAAAAAATCATAAGTCAGCTGGGCGCAGTGGCTCACGCCTGTAATCCTACCACTTTGGGAGGCCGAGGCGGATCACCTGGGGTCAGGAGTTCGAGACCAGCCTGGCCAGCATGGTTGACCAGTCTGGCCAACCCCATCTCTACTAAAAACACACAAAAAAATAGCCAGGCATGTTGGCACGTGCCGGTAATCCCAGCTACCTGGGAGGCTGAGGCAGGAGAATTGCCTGAACCTGGGAGGCGGAGGTTGCAGTGAGCTGAGATTGTGCCACTGCACTCCAGCCTAGGTGACATGGTTCCTAAGTTGAACCATGATAAGGTAGGGACAGTCTGTATCTGGTAAGGGTTTGGTATGCAGAATATATAAAGAGCACTCATAACTAAACAACAAAGACATAATAATCCAATTAAAAAGTGGTCACAGTATCTGAGTAGACATTTCTCCAAACAAGATCTACAAATAGCCAATATGCACATGAAAAGATGCTCAACACATTAGTTGTTAGAGAAATGCAAATCAAAACCACAATGAGATACCACTTCACTCTCATCAGGATGGCTACAATAAAAAAGACAAACAATATAAGTGTGATATGGTTTGGCTGTGTCCCCACTCAAATCTCGCATTGTAGCTCTCATAATTCCCACGTGTAGTGGGAGGGCCCCAGTGGGAGGTAATTAAATCATGAGGGTGGGTCTTTCCCGTGTTGTTCTCGTGATAGTAAGTCTCACGAGGCTGGGTGCGGTGGCTCACACCTATAATCCCAGCACTTTGGGAGGCCAAACAGGGCGGATCACCAGAGATCAGGAATTCAAGACCACCCTGGCCAACATGGTGAAATCCCCATTTTTACTAAAAATACAAAAAATCAGCTGGGCATAGTGGTGGCACTTGTAATCTCAGCTACTTGGGGGCTGAGGCAGGAGAATCACTTGAACCCAGGAGGCAGCGGTTGCAATGAGCCAAGATCATGCCACTGCACTTCAGCCTGGGTGACAGAGCGAGACTCTGCCTCCAAAAAACAAACAAAAAATTAAGTCTCACCAGATCTGATGATTTTATAAAACCTGCACATGCTCTCTCTCCTGCCTGCCACCATGTAACATGTGACTTTGCTCCTCCTTTGCCTTCCACCATGATTGTGAGGCCTCCCCAACCCTGTGGAACTGTGAGTCCATTAAACCCCTTTTTCTTTATAAATTACCCTACTCGAGTATGTCCTTATTAGCAGCATGAGAACAGACTAATACAAAGTGTAATTGAAGATGCAGAGAAATTAGAACCCTCAAACCCTGGTACATTGCTGGTAGGAATGTAAAATGATGGTTGTTTTGGAAAACAGTGCTTCAAAAAGTTAAACATAGTTACCATATAACCCAGCAACCCAAGAAAAATGAAAACGTATGTCCACACAAAAACTTACATACAAATGTTCACAGCAGCATGATTCACAATAGCCCAAAAGTGGAAACAACCCAAATGTCTATCAGCTGATGACTGGATAAACAAAAATGGTATATATACAAACTGGAATGTTATTAAGCCATAAAAAAAAGAGTAAGTACTGATAGTACAATACAGATGAACTTTGAAAACATAATTTTAAGTGATAAAAGCCAGATACATTCCCTAGAAAGCCAACTCAGAAGGCAAAATTATTACACAGACGTTTAATTTTTTAAAAATTAGGCCGGGCATGGTGGCTCATGCCTGTAATTCGAGCATTTTGGGAGGCCGAGGTGGGCGGATCACTTGAGGTCAGGAGTTCGAGACCAGCCTGGCCAACATGGTGAAACCCTGTCTCTACTAAAAACACAAAAATTAGTCAGGCGTTGTGGTGTGCATCTGTAATCTCAGCTACTCAGGAGGCTTCGGTAGAAGAATCGCTTGAACCCAGGAGGCAGAGGTTGCAGTGAGCCAAGATATAGCCACTGCATTCCAGCCTGGGTGATAGAGCAAAACTCTGTCTCAAAAAAAAAAAAAAATTAAGTTAAAAAATAAAAAGTATGAAAGCCAGATATAAAAGGCTTGACTGTTTGATTATATTTATATGAAATATGCAGAATAAAGTAAGAAAGTAGACAGAAAGTAGATCAGTGGATGCCTAGGGCTGACATGGGAGAAGGGGGATGAAGAATCGAGAGTGACTATTAATAGCTATGTACAGGGTTTCTTCTGGGAGGCAATGAAATAGTTTTAAAATCAGATTGTGGAGATACTTCCACAACTCTGAATACACTAGAAACCACTGAAATATAAATTTTGTCAAGTAAATACTATCTCAATAAAGCTGGTTAAAAAAAAAAAGTGATTCTAGGCTGGGCATGGTGGCTCACGCCTGTAATCCCAGCACTCTGGGAGGTCAGGGCAGATTGATCACCTGAGGGTGCGAGTTCGAGACCAGCTTGGCCAACATGGTGAATCCCCATCTCTACTAAAAATATAAAAATTAGCTGGGTGTGGTGGTGCACACCTGTAATCTGAGCTACTCATGAGGCTAAGGCAAGAGAATCTCTTGAACCTGGGAGGTGGAGTTTGCAGTGAGAGAAGATTGTGCCACTGTACTCCAGCCTGGGTGACAGAGTAAGACTCTGTCTCAAAAAAAAAAAAAAAAAAAAAGTGATTCCCAGTCAGCAGTTTCCAACTTTGTTACAGTATTGTAAACATTAAATCGACATATATGAATCTAACATATGAACATGTTGAGACAAAAAGATTATTTTAATTATATTCATAAAATTAGTTACGTAGTAAATCATTTTTAAAGTTTGAAGATTGTTGTAGTGGCACTGTTATTTGTTATATTGAGCTCACCAGTTTTGTGACTTTGTTATAATTTACTTAATTAATACATATTTAAATACACCATGTATGTATACTAGGGTAGGTACTGTGTTGGCTACAGAAGAGGTTATTATTCCCATATAAATAATAAAAAATTATGAATAATAAACATATAATAAATATTGAACAAGTGTGTGTATATTAAATACCTTCTTACTCATCTTTATTGACATCCATTCACAGGCCGAGGCATTAATGAAAATGTTCTTTCACTGATCAATAAGTACTGATAAACATTAAAGTATGCTTTTTTCATCTTTTACACATTTTATGCAGATTCATAACTTAAATGTTTTATGCTCCATTACATTATAGACTCTAACATGATTTTCGTCTCTCAGCACTAATGAATAGTAGGTTGAAGAGCTCAGATACTTTTCCACTCTAGGAAAAGACTCTGAAAGGAACTTCAGTTGATTCAGCAGTAAGTGAAAATGAACTCCACATTAGCCCCTGGGAGTTGTGAGATTTCCTTAACTCGGTGAAGAACACAGGTTCTTTTTGGAACAGGAGTGAAGGACATCACTAGAAAGTTCTTTAGACCTCTTTTTCAGGCTCTTGTTCAAGCAAACAGAAATGAGGGCTAGGTATGCTTTCAGCTATGGGTAGCTTAAAGTACCTCAAAGATCATTTAAAAGCATGCTCAGCACTGTTCTCAAATCTAGAGGCCGCTGGTAATAACAACATCCAAAGGATACGTTCAGCCAGAGAGCTGTTCTTCAGATTCTCACTCGTAGGCCCATTTAATCAGGGACAGGTCTTAAGAGTCTCCAAGTTTTATCTAGTTTATCCCCTGCTTTTAGCCAGGAATATACTTCAAAGCATGATCCTACTTGACAGTTAAAATCTTAACACTGTTCTACTTTTATAAACAGCTGCTTGTCCTAATCTTAAAAGGTCTTCAGGAAAAAGAAGGTTTGCTGGTTTCCTTGATAAAACATCCCCGAGCATCTCATTCCTTCTCTGTGCATCTGTTTCTCTTTGGGTAACATAAGCACTCCTGGAGAAGTTGCATCTAAATCAAGTTTGGAGAGATCAAAAGGATGAAATGTGGCTGTTATTTAAAAAGTGAATTCACTCAACAAGTATTTAAAGGGGATCTGTGATGTCTCAGGCACAATGCTAGAGGCTGGGAATACAACAATGAACAAGATAGATATGGTCCTCTGGCCCCAAGGCAAATTATTTTCTAAAGCAAATAAAGAGTAATTAATTATTTTTATTAATTTGGTAACACTTAACCTTCATTTACAGGTACTGTAATTGGTATGTTTATAGGATGTTTTGTTTGTTTGTTTTGAGACAGAGTCTGGCTCCGTCACCCAGGCCGGAGTGCAGTGGCACGATCTTGGCTTACTGCAGCCTCCAACTTCCATGTTCAAGTGATTCTCTTGCCTCAGCTTCCCGAGTAGCTGGGATTACAGGTGTGCACCACCACACCTGGCTACTTTTTTTGTATTTTTAGTAGAGACAGAATTTTACCATGTTGGCCAGGCTGCTCTCAAACTCCTGGCCTCAAGTGATCCACCCACCTCAGACTCCCAATGTGCTGGGATTACAGGTGTGACCTATACCACTTAGCCTAAGAACTGATGGAAACTGTAAACTGTAAACATGTATTTTTCCAATCAATTAGGTTTTTTTTTTTTTTTTTTTTTTTTTTTGAGACAGAGTCTCACTCTGTCGCCCAGGCTGGAGTGCAGTGGTGCAATCTCGGCTCACCACAACTTCCGCCTCCCGGGTTCAAGCGATTCTCCTGCCTCAGCCTTCTAAGCAGCTGGGATTACAGGCATGCGCCACCATGCCCAGCTAATTTTGTATTTTTAGTAGAGACGGGGTTTCTCCATGTTGAACAGGCTGGTCTCAAACTCCCGACCTCAGGTGATCCACCCGCCTCAGCTTCCCAAAGAGCTGGGATTACAGGTGTCAGCAACCACACCCGGCCCCAGTCAACTGGTTTTATAGGCATTGCAGGCATTTTATTTCCAGAAGAAACCCATCCTAGTGCAATTTTTTTTTAAGAGACAGGGTCTTGCTCTGTTGCTCAGGTTAGAGAGCAGTGGTGCAATCATAGTTTGTTGCAACCTCCAAGTCCTGAGCTCAAGCGATCCTCTTGCCTCAGCCTACTGAATAGCTAGGACTATAGGCACTGCCACCATGCCCAGCTAATTTTTTATTTTTTATTTTTTATTTTTTTTGTGGAGATGGGGTCTTGCTATGTTACCCAGGATGGTCTTAAACTCTGAGGCTTAAGCAATCCTCCTGCCTCAGTCTCCCAGAGCACTAGGATTATAGGTGTGAGCCACTACACCCAGCCTCCTGGTGCTATTTAAATCCATTTTGTCTTGTATAAGGTTCAACAAAAGAGAAAATGGCATTAGAGTTCCCTGGACATTTCCTGACTTGTTTTTCTTTTTTGTTTTTTTTGTTTGTTTTCAGTATGGAGTTTCGCTCTGGTACCCAGATTGGAGTGCAGTGGCACAATCTTGGCTCACTGCAACCTCTGCCTTCTGGGTTCAAGCAATTCTCCTGCCTCAGCCTCCCAAGTAGCTGGGATTACAGGCCTGCGCCAACACGCCTGGCTAATTTTTTATATTTAGTAGAGACGAGATTTCATCATGTTGGCCAGGCTGGTCCTGAACTCCTGACCTCAGGTGATCCACCTGCCTCAGCCTCCCAAAGTGCTGGGATTACAGGTGTGAGCCACCGTGCCCAGATGACTTGTTTTTCCTTACTTGATAGCCATGCTTATAATTCTGTCACCACCTTCCTGCAATCTCATCAGCGAGCTTTCACACTCCTACTTGGATCATGGGAACAGCTTACAAAAATCATATATTGCTGTTAGGGATAAAATAAATATTTTAATAATTACCACAATCTTGGTTTTTTGTTTTTTTAAATAACAGAGTGAGTTTTCTTTGCAAGTGGATTTGTAAATTTAATGTAAAAATATATAATCTTCAATACTTTTAAAATTATATTTCTTCTTCCCTCCCCAGCTTTATTGAGGTTTAACTGCTATGCAGGAAACTGCACATAATTAATGCCTACAATTTGCTGAATTTGGACATATGTATACATTTGTGATACCATTACCATAATCCAGGTAATAAACATATTCATATCACTTCCAAAAGTTTCCTTGTGTCCCTTGTTTTCAGGTTGGGGGACTTGTTTAGAAAGGTTACCTCAGGCCAGGCATGGTGGCTCACGCCCGTAATCCCAACACTTTGGGAGGCTGAGGCGGGTGGATCATTTGAGGTCAGGAGTTCGAGATCGGCCTGGCTAACATGGTGGAACCCTGTCTCTACTAAAAATACAAATGTAGGCATGGTGGCGGGCGCCTATAAGCCCAGCTACTCGGAAGGGTGAGGTAGGAGAATTGCTTGAACCTGGGAGATGGAGGTTGCAGTGAGCTGAGATCGTGCCACTGCACTCCAGTCTCGGCAACAGAGCAAGACTCTGTCAAAAAAAAAGAGAAAGTTATCTTTTTTAATAAGATGTTTTGAAGCATTCCTGTTTTATCAAGACATCATTATGATCTCTTATGTAAAAGTATTTGGAGATTTTTGGAATTCTTGGACATTATGGTTGAGGATGCATATTAATCATAGTTGCTTTATTTGCACTAAACCCCATGGTTTTTAGAGGATGAGGAACAACATGCCAACCAGGAAAATTAATTCTAGGTTATATGATTGAAAAAAATTAAGAGCAGTAGGATCTTAGAGAACATTTTGCCAAAAATAAATCAGTATAGCCTTTTTCTCTGGTTACCATTAGATGTTAAACAGTTAGTGACCTTCCACAATTTAAGCAAAAGTCTTAAGTGGAAACAAAGAAGGGACATTTTTTGAGACAGATTCTCACTCTATTGCTCAGGCTGGAGTTCAGTGGCGTGACCTCGGCTCACTGCAACATCCATTTCCCAGGGTCAAGCGATTCTCATGCCTCAGCCACCAGAGTAGCTGGGATTACAGGTGTGCACCTCTACACCCAACTAATTTTTGTATTTTTAGTAGAGACGGGGTTTTGCCATGTTGGCCATGCTCGTCTCAAACTCCTGGCCTCCAGTAATCCACCTGCCTCCACCTCCCAAGGGGAGATTTTTAAAAATATGAAATCCATAGAAATATTTAGGTCTTGGCCGGGTGCGGTGGCTCATGCCTGTAATCCTAGCACTTTGGGAGGCCGAGGCAGGCAAATCACGAGGTCAGGAGATCAAGACCATCCTGGCTAACACAGTGAAACCCCATGTCTACTTAAAATACAAAAAAAATTACCTGGGCATGGTGGCCAGCGCCTGTAGTCCCAGCTACCTGGGAGGCTGAGGCAGGAGAATGGCATGAACCCAGGAGGTAGAGCTTGCAGTGAGCCGAGATTGCGTCATTGCACTCCAGCCTGGGCGACACAGCAAGACTGTGTCAGAAAAAAAAAAAAAAAAGAAAGAAAGAAATATTTAGGTCTTATACAGGCACATATTTGATTTCTCCAGCATTACAGATAATTGAAAAACATTCCACCTTCCAGAGAGTTTGGGTAAAGACCTCAAAATTAGTATGTCAGGCTGGGTGCAATGGCTTACCTCTGTAATCCCAGCACTTTGGGAGGCTGAGGCAGGTAGATTACCTGAGGTTGGGAGTTCGAGAGCAGCCTGGCCAACATGGTAAAACCCCCCCTCTCTACTAAAAATACAAAAAAATTAGCCGGGCATGGTGGTAGGCACCTGTAATTCCAGATACTTGGGAGGTTGAGGCAGGAGAATCACTTGAACCTGGAAGGCAGAGGTTGCAGTGAGCCAAGATCATGCTATTGCACTCCAGCCTGGGCAACAGAGCAAGATTCTGTTTCCAAAAAAAAAAAAAAATTACGTCAGAGAATTGAATGTCTGTGGCTATCGCCACATGAATAGTCTGTATTCTGTAAGGGATTAGCACAAATCCTCTGAATATCAAACATTTAATTGAATTTTTTCCTTTTCATTGTTTATCATGGTGTCACACAGGACTGCCTAAATTTTTTTTTATTTTTATTTTTTAATTTTAAGTTCTGGGGTACACGTGCAGGATGTACAGGTTTGTTACATAGGTAAATGTGTGCCATGGTTTGGGTCGCCCAGGCTGGAGTGCAGTGGTGCGATCTCAGCTGCACCTATTGACCCATTACCTAAGTATGAATCCCAGCATGCATCAGCTATTTTTCTTGATGTTTTCCTTCCCCACTTGCCACTCGCCAACAGACCCCAGTGTGTGATGTTCCCCTCCCTGTGTCCATGTGTTCTCATTGTTCAGCTCCCACTTATGAGTGAGAACATGTGGTATTTGGTTTTCTGTTCCTGAGTTAGTTTGCTGAGGATAATGGCTTCCAGCTCCATCCATGTCCCTGCAAAAGGCATGATCTTGTTCCTTTTTATGGCTGCATAGCATTCCATGGTTTATATGTACCACACTTTTTTATCCAGTCTATCATTGATGGGCATTTTGGTGATTCCATGTCTTTGCTATTGTGAATAGTGCTGCAATGAACATACCTGTGCATATATCTTTATAATAGAATGATTTATATTCCTTTGGGTATATACTTAGTAATGGGATTACTGGGTCAAATGGTATTTCTGGTTCTGTGTCTTTGAGGAATCACCACGTCCTCTTCCACAATGGTAGAACTAATTTACATTCCCACCGACAGTGTAAAAACGTTCCTATCTCCCTGCAGCCTCGCCAGCATCTGTTGTTTCTTGTCTTTTTAAAAATCGCCATTTTGACTGGGACTGCCTAACTTTTTCCTTACAATTATTGACTAGTAAAGCACAACCCTCTCTGTCCAGCACACCTTATCCTGGCTCCTGGAGGATGCTTCTTTTTGTGTTTCCCTTGCAGAGTGTGTACTGTTTGGCAAGAACATACTGAGTGATTTGTACAAACTATAAGAAATGTCAGGCCAGGCATGGTGGTTCATGCCTGTAATCCCAGCACTTTGGGAGGCCAAGGTGAGCAGATCATTTTAGGTTAGGAGTTTGAGACCAGCCTGGCCAACATGGTGAAACCCTGTCTCCACTAAAAATACAAAAATTAGCCAGATGTAGTGGCATGCACCTGTAATCCCAGCTGCTCGGGAGGCTCAGGCAGGAGAATTGCTTAAACCCATGAGGTGGAGGCTACAGTGAGCTGAGATCGCACCACTGCACTCCAGCCCAGGCAACAGAGTGAGACTCTGTCAGCCTGGTATTTGCTTATGATCTGCCACTCCTCTTTCTAGATAACTGAAAGCACCTGGAGTCTGTTCCTCAAACACACTCTCCTTGCCTCAAAACCTTTTCACCTTCTCTTCCCTCTGCCTTACCACTGGTTCTAGGTACAGCTTCTCCTTCTTCCTCTTCAAGTCTTGCAAAAATTCCTCATATTACAGGCCTTCTTTGACTCCTAATTTTCTAGTTTATTTCCTTCCTAACACTTACCACAGTCTTGTTTATATATTTACTTTTTGTCTCCATCCACGAAAAAAGAAAGCATCTTAAGGCATAAGCAGGTTCTGTCTTGTTCCTTGAAAAACTCTCAGCACCTAGAACACAGGTGCTGAATACATGTGTATCTTATACAAAACAAACCAATCATTCAACATACCCATATTGTTCTGGCAGAAAAACTGGCTGCCATTTGGAGTTATCCGAGCAAGTTTTGAACAAGACACTGGAAGCCTCTATCAGAGGTTCTGAAACCCAACTCCATATTATTAGGCTGGTGCAAAAGTAACTGCGATTTTGGCCATTACTGGCAAAATAGTAGAACCTAATAGAATCCCCTAATAGAAGATTAGGAGATTCACCAACTTCATAGAATCTCCCAGGAAACTTAAAAATTATCTTTGCTCAGACCCTGCTGAGACTTAGGGGTGACGGGTCAGTATGGAAGCATTAGGTTTTAAAAGCTCTTTTTGTAATTACTTGTGCAACCAACATGGAAAAGTACTGCTTTGAGTGACACAGAACTGAATAATTACCTGGCTACCATGTTCTTATTATCTGGGTGAGTCCTTCTTGTGTCATCTATTGACAGCATCCCAAACTGTTCTTTGGACCACTCTCTAGGCTGCTATAAACATTTGCCTCATTATCACAAAGGGGCAGCCTTAGGCACAAACCAGATGAAAAATCAACCTCTCAGGAAAGAGAAGAGGCATTCAAATAACCTAAGTTCATCTGTTAACACCTATCCTGAAAACTTCAAACTAAAGGGAGAAAGAAAACTGCAGCACACTTCTCTTTTCTTTCTTGGAAGAAAGTCATCAACAAATCCCTTCATTTAGCTGTAGAAGTAAGAAGCAATCAATCAATCAATCAATCAATCAAATACTTGTGCTACAAAGCAAATAAAAAATAATGCCGGCCGGGCACAGTGGCTCATACCTGTAATCCCAGCAATTTGGGAGGCCAAGGCAGGTGGATCACTTGAGGTCAGGAGTTCGAGACCAGTCTGGCCAATACGGCAAAACCCCGTCTCTACTAAAAATACAAAAATTAGCCAGGTGTGGTGGCATAGGCCTGTAATCCCAGCCACTCAGGGAGTTGAGGCAGGAGAATAACTTGAACCTGAGAGGCAGAGGTGGCAGTGAGCCAAGATTGTGCCACTGCACTCCAGCCTGGGCGATAGAGTGAGACTCCATCTGAAAATAATAATAATAATGATAATTATAATAATAATAATGCTCACAGAAGAATGAGGTAGCCAGATTCCATCCTCTTCACAGAAGAAATGAGACCAAATAGTGGTGGGTTCAGAAATGCTTGTTCATATTTTTTTGTTATGGCAAACTCTAAACTTTAAGGCCTTGCTTACAATTGGAACCTCTACTTTTTTTTTTTTTTTTTTTAAAGAAAAAACAGTAGTTATTGATAGTTTTCTCAAGCAATGTAATTAATAACTCTTTTCCTCACAATCATCATCATATGTTATAAAGGTTGGGTGCGGTAGCTCACACCTATAATCCCAGGATTTTGGGAGGCCAAGGTGGAAGGTGAGGCCAGGAGTCCAAGACCAGCCTGTGCAACAAAGCAAGACTCCTATCTCTAAATAAATACATACATGCATACATACATACATAGCCAGGCATGGTGGTGCGTGCTGTAGTCCTAGCTACTCAGGAGGCTGAGGTGGGAGAGTTGCTTAAGCCTAGGAATTCAGTTCGAGGCTGCAGTGGGCTACACTCATGCCACTACACTCCAGTCTTTTTTTAGAAGGACAGAGTAAGACCCTGTCTCTGTAAAACAAAACAAAACAAAAAAAGAAAAAAAAAACTAGGCTCATCCTGGAAGTCAAATGGAACCCACTCTCCTTCTCCAGTTAAAAATGCCAAGACTTGACCAGGCGCGGTGGCTCACACCTGTAATCCCAGCACTTTGGGAGGCCAAGGTGGGCGGATCATGAGGTCAAGAAATTGAGATTATCCTGGCCAACATGGTGAAACCTGTCTTTACTAAAAATACAAAAATTAGCTGGGTGTGGTGGTGCAAGCCTGTAGTCCCAGCTACTCGGGAGGCTGAGGCAGGAGAATCGCTTGAACCCAGGAGGCAGAGGTTGCACTGAGTCGAGATGGTTCCATCTTGGTTGGTGATGGGACCTGTCGCCAGGTCCCAGCCTGGGCGACAGAGTGAGACTCCACCTCAAAAAAAAAAAAAAATTGCCAAGACTGTTGTAAAACAGAGAGAACACAGGATTAAAAGTGGAAATATCTGAGTTGTAGTCCAGGCTTACTACTAACCAACTGAATGAGTGATTAGCAATTTTTTCTTGTCTGTGAAATAAGATTCATAACATCTATGCTGCCTGCTTCACATTGTTGTTCTTTCTTTCTTTCTTTCTTTTTTTCTTTCTTTCTTTCTTTCTTTTTTTTTTTTTTTTTCTGAGACAAGGTCTCGCTCTGTCACCTAGGCTGGATTGCAGTGGTGCAATCGTGGCTCACTGCAACCTTGACCTCCCAGGCTCAAGCGATCCTCATGCCTCAGTCCCCTGCACGTAACTGAGACTAGTCACACGCCACCAAGCACACATAATTTATTTTTAACTTTAATTTCTTTTATTTTGTCTTTAGAGGGTCTCACTCTATCACCTAGGCTGGAGTGCAGTGGTGCCATCATAGCTCACTGAAGCCTTGACCTCCAAGACTCAGGCAATCCTCCTGCCTTAGGTTGCAACTAGAGGTGTGAGCTACCACACCCAGCTTATTTTTATTTTTGTAGAAATGGGGTCTCTCACCATGTTGCCGAGGCTGCTCTTGAACTCCTGTACTCAAGTGACCCTCCTGCCTTGGCCTCACAAAGTGCAGGGATTATAGGTGTGAGCCACTATGCCTGGCCCTGTCGTTGGTTCTTATAGATAATATTCATAAGCATTCTCCGAAAATACTACATTGTGCAAATAAAAAGTACTGGTCTTTTGTCTTGTTAGTGAACTTTAAGGAAAAAGAAATCCAGTTATAGGAATTAAAAATATTGACTTAGGATATACCACGTGCCCAGCAAAGTGCTAAACATAACAAGAATGGCCCATAATACTTACTTTGTGACACATGCTTGGCATATATCTACTACTAGAGAAACTGAACGCGTTACACTTAGAACAACAGGTAGATCCACAAACAAGGAAAGTAATTTCCTTTGCAGCAGGAGAGAAGCTCAGCTCAGCCAAGTCCAGGAATAACATTGAAAAACCCACTTATTTCTTCCCCAAAGTCTGTTTTCACCCCCAGATCTGAAGTTCTTTCATTTCCACTGAAACAACCCAGGCCACGGAAGGGACTACTTAAATTCAGGGGCCCTCTTATCAGTTAAGATTAGGGCAACAAACTTGAACAGTTGTGAGTTAACAAGCTTCCATTCAAGGAATCTTCAGTAGATAAGAGGATCTGGAAAGTTGAAAGTTGAAAGCAGTTTTGCAGGTGATTTTAGGACATCTTAAAACAGAAGACCTGCTGTTGCCTGATTTCTCAAATCGAGAAGCAAATTTAGAGGTTGTCTGGTTGAGAATATGCTAGGACTGGTACAAGCTGGAATCCTGTGTGTTCAAGGCAAGTCTTTAACCTCACCTAGATTTAGTTTCCTTATTTATCAGTAAGACACAGACGAAGATATCTTCTCTGCAGGGTTAATAATCTGAATCTTAGAGATGATACATATAAAGTCAACGCATATTAAGTTGTCAACAAATTACGGCTAATTTTTTTTTTTTTTTTTTGAGACGGAGTCTCTCTCTGTTGCCCAGGCTAGAGTGCAGTGGCGTGATCTCGGCTCACTGCAAGCTCCGCCTCCCGGGTTCATGCCATTCTCCTGCCTCAGCCTCCTGAGTAGCTGGGACCACAGGTGCCCACCACCATGCCTATTTTTTTGTATTTTTAGTAGAGACGGGGCTTCACCGAGTAGGCCAGGATAGTCTCGATCTCCTGACCTTCTGATCCACCCGCCTCGGCCTTCCAAAGTGCTGGGGTTACAGGCGTGAGTCACCGTGCCCGGCCTATAGCTAATTTTTTTAAGGTCAGTTGAGTGATTTTCAGACTTGTTCAAGTGGCAGAGCACCTGGAAGTTGCAGATCATTGTGAAATGTTGAAATGTGGTATCAAACCATATGAACGTTTTTTAGTAGCAAATATGACTACATTGCCTATGAGCAATATGATATCAGAAATAAGAACATATATGTTCACCAAAACAAAAAATTCCCCAAAACAAGCTATTGAACTGGATAATGAGTCAGAATCTTCCCACAGCATCTGTTGGCTACTTGTTCATTTCATCAGCCTGGGGTTGAAGTTAGTGGTAAGTGTAAGCAGAAAGCACATAAGGCAAATGGAGAAAAGACTAAACATTCAGATGAACTGCAGGCCTCATAGAGTTTGCAAACCTCTGCTAATTATCATATACTAGAGCTGATCAACTAATTCAAAGATTTTCAAATCTTTTTAAAGTGAGGAAATTCTTCAAAAAGACTTTTTTTCTTTTTTGGCAGAAGAAGCCCGAGATGTAAAACAGAAAAGCAGAAATCCCAGAGAGAAAATGGAACAAAGGCTCAGCTGCCCTCCTGCAAGCCCTGGGATTCCCCCACCTTCCCCACCTCTCCCAGGCATCTCTGAAGATGTCTTGCACTTGGTGGGGCACATGCTGAAAATCTGTTAAGTCCAGCCCCCTCGTTCTGCAGATGAGAAAATTAAAGCTAGAGTGGCTGAGGGATTTACCTGAGGTTGCACAGTGAGTTTGTGGGAGAACCAACACTAGAACCCAGGCCTATGAGTCTCACTTCAGCATTTTCTTCCACTCTGCCAGGACTACTCAGACGTTACTCCAAAATAATCCATTGGTTAAATAGGTGGGGCAGAACCGTGGCAAAGGGGTCAACTTGGAAAAGGTCAACTCCCCAAAAAATGTACCTTCTCAAACTGTCAGGTTGACCAGATGTCCTTCCTTTGCCTACTTTCTTATCATGTTCCATGCTGCATCCAGATTACCTATATATGTCAGAGATCATACACTGGCCCACACCATGTCTTTAACTATCTTGAATCAGTTGCCAACATCTAAAAATCAGAATATTTTGGTTTCTAAAATTTTTTTTATTATCATTTTTATTTTTTGAGATGGAGTCTCATTATCACCCAGGCTGGAGTGCAGTGGCTCAATCTTGACTCACTGCAACTTCCACCTCCCAGATTCAAGCGATTCTCCTGCCTTAGCCTTCGAGTAGCTGGAACTACAGGTGCACACCAGCACACCTGGCTAATTTTTCTATATTTCTGGCAGAGTCAGGGTTTCACCATGTTGGCCAGGCTCGTTGCAAACTCCTGACATCGGGTGATCCACCTACCTCCCAAAGTGCTGGGATTATAGGCATGAGCTACTGTGCCGGCCCATGAAAGCAGCATTATTTTTTTAAATATATTTTTTAAAGTTTTTAATAGAGACAGGGTCTCACTATGTTGCCCAGGCTGGACTTGAACTCCTGGGCTCAAGTGATCATCTGGCCTCAGTCTCCCAAAGCACTGGGATTACATTACAGGCATGAGGTACTGCACCCAGCCAAGAAAGCAGATTATTTCTGAGGGCATTCACCTCATCTTTTGAAACTGGACTGTCTTCTCTATTTTAGGTTTATCTTTGTTCCTATAAGTTCAGTTCTCAAAAATACTTCTATAGACATAAGCTTTAAGCCACCAGTCACAAACAAATGCCTACAGGGACCAGACAGTAATGGGCACAAGCTAGGAATGAGGCAACAGGGACTGCTGGTAACGACAAACTGGAGAGTGCATAGCTCTACACGGCTCCTGGGATTATTATGCATTGGATATAAGAGTTCAATGTTGCTAGAATTTCTCATTTTTCAATAGAAACTGGGAATCCAAATTTTTAGGCAAAATATTCTGATTTTAGGACGGGTGCTGTGGCTCACACCTGTAATCCCAGCACTTTGGGAGGCCAAGGTGGGTGCATCACCTGAGGTCACAAGTTCGAGACTAGCCTGGCCAACATGGTGAAATCCTGTCTCTACTAGAAATACAAAATATTAGCTGGGCATGGTGGCATGTGCCTGTAGTCCCAGCTATACAGGAGGCTGAGGTAGGAGAAACAAAAATGCTGCTTTCTTGCATTGATTAAGAAGGAAACTTTCAGTGTTTCCTGAATTGTTTATTTTTCTGAGGGCTGTTAAATTAACTATAAACTAGCTGAACTACGAGTCCCAGAATTGCTTTCTGGGTGTCCCTTTTTATACTACTATCTGTAGCACAACTCCAAACACCCCTGCCCTGCAGGAGACACGTCACTGAACCACACAGCAGCCTGTTTCCTGCGCCCCCATGCACCTCACTCAGCACTAGGATTAGGAGAAACTGGCTGAGCCCCAGGATTATCCCCAGGACAGGGCAAAGGGGCAGGGCATGAGAGATAGGAACCATTCTTAAGGAGCTGCTCGATTCCCGCTTTCCAGCAATGGCAATCCAGACTCTCATCTCATTATTCCTCCCTGCACATCCCGAGATCAGTTATCCCCACATACACCCCCTCTCCTTAATCATCTTACTCTCTTTCCTCATGAAAACTTACCAAAGTATCAGATATTCACACGGAGGTTTGTTTGTTTTATTTTATTTTATTTTTGAGACAGTTTTGCTCTTATTGCCCAGGCTGGAGCACAATGGCTCAATCTTGGCTCACTGCAACCTCCGCCTCTGGGGTTCAAGCGATTCTCCTGCCTCAGCCTCTTGAGTAGCTGGGATTACAGGCACCCACCACCATGCCCGGCTAATTTCTGTATTTTTAGTAGAGACGGGGTTTCACCATATTGTCCAGGTTGATCTCAAACTCCTCATCTCAGGTGATCTGCCTGCCTCAGCCTCCCAAAGAGCTGGGATTATAGGCGTGAGCCACTGCACCCAGCCCCACACAGAGGTTTTAATAATTGATATCTCTATCTATCTATCTATCTATCTATCTATCTATCTATCTATCTATCTATCTTTTTTGAGACAGGGTCTGACTCTGTTATCCAGGCTGGAGTGCAATGGTGTAATCACAGCTCACTGCAGCCTCCACCTCCTGGGCTCAAGTGATCCTCCTGCCTCAGCCTCCTGAGTAGCTGAGACTATAGGTGCACACCACCAGACCTGGCTAAATTTTTTTTTTTTTTATTTTTTGTAGAGATGGGCTTTCAACATGTTGTCCAGGCTGGTCTCAAACTCATGAGCTCAAGTGATCCACCCACGTCAACCTCCCAAAGTGCTGGGTCTATAGGCATGAGCCACTGTGCTTGGCCTGATATCTGCACATTTTTATTTTAGCATTTTAACCTGAAAGTGTGTATTGCTAATAACAAAATTTTAGAGATCACAGTAAGTGGGTAAAAAGAACATTGAGGAGATAAAATGGTCTTACCCTCAAATTATACCACAAGCAAAGTTTATGACTATTTGGAAGGCTCCAACTTTATCATCTCTACTCCTTCAAGACTTGGTTCAAGTGCTACTTTCTCAATGATGCCTTCCTTTATTGTAGTCCTCTCCCTTCACCCCTCCCTCCCTATTGTATCCCCTGGTTTGTTTTTCTCCCTATCACTTAGCACCACATGATATACTGTGTTTTACTTACTTTTTTGTTTACTATATCTTTCTCCGTTAGAACATAAGCTTCAGGGGATAAGAACTTCTGTTTATTCATTGCTAAGTCCTCACTGCTGTGACCATACCTGGCCTACAGAGGTACTCAACAAAGGTTTGATAAATAAATGAACTTGTCATGCCCATGCTCAGGTAACAAGGTGCCAATGATATTTCTTTCTTTCTTTATTTATTTTTATTAAATTTTTTGAGATAGGGTCTCGCTGTGTCATCCAGGCTGCAGTGTAGTGGTGCCATCATGGCTCACTGCAGCTTCACCTCCTGGGCTCAAAGGATCCTCCTGTCTCAGCTTCCCAAGTAACAGGAACTATAGGCATGTGCCACCACACCTGGCTAATTTTTTACTTTATTTTATTTTATTTTATTTTACTTTATTTTATTTTGAGATGGTGTGTCACTCTGTTGCCCAGGCTGCAGTGCAGTGGCGCGATCTCGGCTCACTGCAACCTCCACCTCCCAGGTTCAAGCAATTCTCTTGCCTCAGCCTCCCGAGTAGCTGGGACTACAGACGCACGCCACCATGCCCAGCTAATTTGTGTGCTTTTAGTAGAGACGGGGTTTCACCATATTGGTCAGGCTGGTCTTGAACTCCTGACCTCAGGCGATCCACCTGCCTCAGTCTCCCAAAATGCTGGGATTACAAGCATGAGCCACTGCACCTAGCCTACATTTATTTTTTTAGAGACAGGGTCTCACTATATTGCCCAGGTTATTGAAGATTATATCAATAAACAGATGCAAAATAGAATTTCTAGATGGTGAGGGTGACTACATATTGTAAAGATGCTTTTTTGTGTGTGTGGTAGTGTACTCTTACTCTACAACTTGATTTTCTCATTTGAAGTCATTCTAATTCATTTCAGTCTTCTCATTTTTTTTAAATGATTTTATTGTATTCCATAATTTGGTCAACCAGTTCCCTGGAGCTCAGAAGTTTTGATGCCATCTTCCTTTGTGTATGTATCTTTCGCAATGAACATACACATTACCTTTTCTAAATGTTTTCAAGGATAAGATCTATTCCTCTTCTTCCTCCGCCTTCTTTTTAAAATCTAGAATAGATGTAGGGTAGGCCATTTTGGGAAGCAGGATGCTAGATTCTGCACTATAACCACACCATATGCACATCGTGCTATGTGTGTGTGTATGTATGTGTGTCTGAGGCAGTTGCATCTTTAACTAGATTATGAACCTTTTTTCTTTTCCTTTCAGCTAACAATGATGGGGTTCACTTTTTTATCTGAAATATGTCCTAGTAAATACATGTAATAAGACCTCATTTGAAAAAGAAACAGAAGATGTTCCTAGCTGCTTAACTGTAAGCACTGCCTTCCAGCTGTCCTTCGGGAAATATCCATTAATCATGTTTTGTTGGTGGTATTATACCTTTTACTATGCTTCTTTGAGTTCACCAAACAGAACACTTAGGAAACTTTGGTTCATTTTTCAAATGCAAACATTGTGAAGCCTGAACTTCTAGTTTAAGTGTTCTAACTTGAGGCTTCAAGATTAGAACACAAATTGAAGGATAGATCCCAGACCATTTTAGATTCATGATGGCGACACATATGCCATTTGTATTGAACTAACTGACCAATGTGCTGAGCAGAGACAATGCAAAGGAAAATAATGAGAAACAGGCCATTCAGCACACAAAAATCATCCATTTAAAAAAGTTCTGAGCCAGGCGCGGTGGCTCACGCCTGTAATCCCAACACTTTGGGAGGCTAAGGTGGGCAGATCACTTGAGGTCAGGAGTTCGATGCCTGGCCAACATGGTGAAACCCCATCTCTACTAAAAATACAAAAAATTAGCCAGGCTTAGTGGCAGGCACCTATAATCCCAGCTACTTGGGAGGCGGAGGCAGGAGAATCACTTGAACCCAGAAGGCGGAGGTTGTAGTGAGCCAAGACTGCGCCATTGCACTCTAGCCTGGGAAACAGGAGTAAAACTCCGTCTCAAAAAAAAAAAAAAGTTCTTATCACTGTTGTGACCAGAGACAGATATCACCAGTGAAAATTCAAGACCCACAGCATGGAAGATTAGGTTACCAACTCCCGGATCAAAGGAATGTAGAGACAAGGAATGACTCTTCTCCAAAGTACCTGAATTTAGGATATCCTGGACATAGTCTCATAGTATAACTTTGATTCCAGGCTCCATTAAAAGCTGCAAACTCTCCTATGGAATAACATGCATAAAAGGTTATTCACTGGCGTATTGTTAATATTAGCAAAAGTTTGGAAACAACCTAAGTGACCACCTTAGGGAACTGGTTGACCAAATTATGGAATACCCATACAATGGAATACAGTAAAATCATTTTTAAAAAATGAGAAGACTGAAATAAATTATTAACAGAATAATTTCAAATGAGAAAATCAAGTTGTAGAATAAGAGTATGCTACCACAAAAAAAAGGCAAAACAAAAATACGCACATAAAACCATATTTGCTTATACATATTTATATACATACATATGAAATATCTCTGGAAAGGCCCATAAGAAACTGAAATTATTGACTTCTTCTAGAAAGCGCATTGGATACTGGGGGACAGGGTTTGGGGAAGACACCTTACTATATATCCTTTCGAATTCTGAATCAAACAAATATAATTCCTACTGAAATAAATAAACTTAATATTTTAAAGAGGCTGCGTGTGGTGACTCAAGTCTGTAATCCCAACACTTCAGGAGGCCAAGGTGGGAGGATCGCTTGAGGACAGGAGTTCAAGACCAGGCTGGGCAATTAGCGAGACCTCCATCTCTACAGTTTTTTTTTAAATTAGCCAGTCATGGTCTTAACTACTTGAGAGGCTGAGGCAGCAAGACAGCTTGGGCCCAGGAGTTCGGGACTCAAGGTAGTAAAATTACATTAAATGATTTTTAAAATGAATTAAGCCTTTCATCTAGGAGGTATAGAAAAAGAAGTTCATTGTAACTTTCTTTTCTTTTCTTTTTCTTTTTTTTTTTTTTTTTTTTTGAGACAGAGTTTCCTTCTGTCACCCAGGCTGGAGTGCAGTGGCACGATCTCAGCTCACTGCAACCTCCGCCTCCTGGGTTCAAACGATTCTCCTGCCTCAGGCTCCCGAGTAGCTGGGATTACAGGTATCCGCCACCACGTCCAGCTAATTTTTTGTATTTTTAGTAGAGATTGGGTTTCACCATGTTGGCCAGGCTGGTCTTCAACTCCTGACCTCAAGTGATCTGCCCGCCTTGGCCTCCAAAAGTGCTGGAATTACAGGCATGAGCCACCACACCCAGCCCATTGTAACTTACTTATACAATTTCTGTAGGTTTGGATTGTTTTCAAAACAAAACAATAATTTAACAAAATAAGAATCTCTCCTCCAGGGTGATGAGTTGAGTTGGGTGTTTTCAGCTAGGGGCTGTCAAGGAAGGGGAAATAGCCAAGAGAATTTGCTTGCTTCCAAGGTATACTCATAGTGGCCTGACAACCAAGGGCAGAGTGGAAATCTCTGCTCTGCTGCCATCATGAAATGGGTTTCCAACATTGGCAACGCAATTTCTAACTGTGCCATAATCAGAAACGACATTCTTTAACTGCAAATGGCCAAATCCTTGTGCTGGTTAAATACATGGGGGAAAAAATAAAATGTCAGAGTTCACCCTTTTCCTCCAAATATTTAGGAAAGGAGTTAAATGCAGTCAAAGTTTAGATTTTAGAAAATGCCCCTGGCCAACTCCAGGGAAGAGGAGCAGCTCCATGATCCGAGCAAACCAGGTATTTCCCATGCAGGCCCAGCAAGAATCCTGTGCATGAAGTCATTTATAACAGAGGAATGCTTTGGTGAGAAGGGAAGGCAATGGAGTAGGAAATCAACATATTTGTGTTCCAGTCCTGAATCTACCTCAGCCCTTTTCATATATAAGCTTAATGTTTTAAGCCCGAGCAGCTGCCTCTATGAAACGCAATCATAAAAGCTGCCTTACTCACCTTCCTGTGCTGTTGTCATGAACAAAAGGTAAAGAAGAGTACAAAAGCATTTGAAAAACTATTAGGCACTAGAGACCAATGTTAGGTATATACAAGACAAAATACCTTTTGAGGACAACTTTGAAGTTTTCAATCAGAGGAACAAGCAAATGTGATCTTTAGGATGAGATAGATAAGAACTTTCTAGCCCTACCCCCTCATCTGCTGGATGACTTAGGGCAAGTCTCCTAGCCATTCTGAGCCTGTTTGCTCACTGCAAAATGAGGTTAATGCTCCCTATTTAACAAGCTGGCTGTAAGAATAAAGTAAATAGCATATATAAATGCTGGGCACATAGAGAACTCACACAAAGATGAGTTCCCTTCCAACCTGCCTTGGGTAACAAATCAGGGTCTCCATCAAGGGATACTCCATTCACTGATTTGCTTATTCATCAAACTCTCTGTGCTATCTGCTCAATTTTTCTGCAAATCTAAAACTGTTCTAAAAATAAAAGCAAAGCTGGGCGTGGTGGCTCAAACCTGTAATCCCAGCACTTTGGGAGGCTGAGGCAGGAGGATCATTGGAGCTCAGGAGTTCGAGACCAGCCTGGGCAACATGATGAAACCCCGTCTCTTTTTTAAAGAAAAAGAAAAAAAAAAAAACTAAATAAAATAAAAATCTACTTTTTTTTTTTTTTTTTTTTTTTTAGAGACAGGCTCAGGGCCATGCACAGTGGCTCATGCCTGTAATCCCAGCACTTTGGGAGGCCGAGGCGGGTGGATCACGAGGTCAGGAGATTGAGACCATCCTGGCTAACATGGTGAAACCCCGTCTCCACTAAAAATACAAAAAATTAGCCATGCATGGTGGTGGGCCCCTATAATCCCAGCTACTCAGGAGGCTGAGGCCGGAGAATGGCGTGAACCCGGGAGGCGGAGCTTGCAGTGAGCTGAGATCATGCCGCTGCACTCCAGCCTGGGTGACAGAGTGAGACTCTGTCTCAAAAAAAAAAAAAAAAAGACAGTCTCACGGTCTCACTCTGTCACCCAGGCTGGAGTTCAGTGGCACCACCACAGCTTACTGTGGCCTTGAACTCCTGGGCTCAAGCAATCCTTCTGCCTCAGCCTCCTGAGTAGCTACGACTGCAGGCATGCACCACCATGCCTGGCTAATGTGTTTTTTTTTTGTTGTTTTTTTTTTGTTTTTTGCAGAGATGGGGTCTTGCTATGTTACCCAGGCTGGTCTTGAATCCTGGCCTCAAGAGATTCTCCCGCCCCTGGCCTCTGAAAGTGCTGGTATTACAGGTGTGAGCCATGCCTGTGGTCCCAGCTACTCAGGGGGCTGAGGCAGGAGGACCACTTGAGTCTGGGAATTTGAGGCTGCACTGAGCTGTGATTGCACCAATGCACTCCAGCTTGGGTAACAGAGTGACACCCTATCTCAAAAAAAAAAAAAAAAGAAAAAAGAAAAGAAAAAGAAAGGAAAAATGTGAGATTAGAGTGAAAAAGATTTATTCCAGTTAGCAGGTTTTTATCCATCTTATGATAAACTTGCTTTTCTTGATATTAAGGAATAAAATGATGTACACCTAACCTGTTGGTAATGTGTAAACAAGCTATGTGGGGCTGCTTGTTAGATGCAGTAAATCCTAATGTAGCCAGAGGCTACAGTTTTCTATTTACACTTGTGAACACACCCAGAGGCAGGCTCCTATATCACGAGCACACTGAACAAATCAAACAACCCTTTCAGATGGTAGGGGACAGTGACTTAGTCATCTAGAGAAAATATTATATAGTTACACATAATTATACATAATAACATGTTTTATGCACATCATCTGATTTCATGTTCACACCATCTTAAAAATCCCCATATTACAGATTGGAGACGGAGGCCTATAGTGACTCGCCAAGGTCATAGGGCTACTAAGGGTTCGTGAAGCGAGATTCTAAGGAATTACTTAGGCTAGGGGCAGCAGCCCACGCCTGTAATCCCAGCACTTTGAAAGGCCAAGGCCAAGGTGGGTGGATTCCTTGAGCCCAGGAGTTCAAGACCAGCCTGGGCAACATGGTGAGACTCTGTCCCTACAAAAAATTAAAAACTTAGTCGGGCATGGTGGTGCATGCCTGTAGTCCCAGCTACTTGGGAGGCTGAGGCAGGAAGATCACTTGAGCTCAGGAGTCCCAGGCTTCACTGAGCTATGATCAGCCACTTTATACCAGCAGCCTGGGCAACAGAGCAAGACCCTGTCTTTTGGGGAAAAAAAAAAAGACAAATGAGTCTAAATTCAGAGTGCTTTCTAATTCAAAAGGAACAGTGATTTTCAGTTAATATTGCTTTTTACAGGCGTGATACCAAAAGATCACTTCTCCTTTAATTTCCTTTCCCATAGCAGCCCCATTCTCCTCACAGAGGACACAAAGACTGCACAGGCAGCAACTACACAAAGAACCCATAGACAAAATAAGTAGGGGACATTCTGTGGATAATTTGGGAATGGGAATTTGGTCCTTGTGGCGGGAGAAGTTTTCTTCAGCTCACATTCTCCGGGTGAGTCATGGAGGTTTATCCCATTATTTGCACAACTCCTCACCTCTCCCCCTGGGCAGCAGGATCGCCCAGCCACAATGGTATCTGCCCTTCACCGCTTCATCCCCTGCAGCCTGCTTGGTCAGGGCCTGGCAGGGAGCTGAGGAGCCCAGGGAGGGAGGGGAGGAAGCACGCGGCTGCCAGTGGCTGTCAGCTTTCCTGGCTGACTCAACTCCCACCTCCTCCTCCCCCGCCCTGCACGCAGCCACCAGCCTCCTAACTTTCCATTTCCAGGCCTCTGGGGTGGGAGCACCCCCTCCCGCTGCCCGGGGCGCCTGGTCTGCAGTCTGGGGCTGCCAGGGCACCATGCCCGCTGGCCTGGCAGGCCTTCTCTCAGGACTCTTAGAGTCTGCTGTCATGGAGAGAACGGAATATAGGTCAAGGTGCTCTCGGAAGGACCCAGGGGAGGATCACCTGACTGGGAGGTGTGTGACTCAGCGGGAAGGGAAGGGGTGGAGCCGAATCTCCCGCCCGGAGGAGCCCAGAGGAGGAAGAGGTCAGGTTGCCTCTGTCTGGCTGATTGTCAAGGGAGGAAGGAGAAAGCAGCTGGAGGCAGAAGGAAGGATAAGATGACCTCTGGTGACCTATCTAAGGTGGAACACAAATCCATTACAGAGCGGGCTGTCCCCCTCGGTGTAGCTGAAACCACTCCCAGCTCAGAACTCTCTCTGTGGTCGTGAAGACCTAATTAGCTGCCAAAGTGAGAAACCAAATTAACAGAACGCTCATCACTCCAGACTCCATCGACCCAGGCCCCTAAAAGAAACCAAAGACCGTGGTATATCACAGAAAGGTGGCCATCCCTATTAGAAGTAATCCGATCGTTTCCCCCAATCAATTCTGAATATGAAAATTACTAACCCATTTTATTTTACGGGTCCACATGGCAGGGGCCTCCTTTCAAGGGTGCGGCAGTTGCTGCTGTTGCTGGAACAGCAGCTGCTCTGTCTGAGCCTCACTTCCTTTGGCTCCAGCTGCAGGTTCCTCCTGGCCAACCAGGGAGTTTCCTCATTCTCAGGGCTCTGGGCCCAGGCCTTGCTAGTCAGCCACCCTCACCTCCCACCCTCAGCTGCTCACCACCCACCCTCTGTGGGTAGTGCTTCTGGGACTCCCTCGTTCCATGAGTCAGAGCCAGGCTGGAGACAGACAGTAGGCTTCCTTTATTAAATCAGCCTCCTGCCCTGCACACTATAGAGGAAAGCTATAATTACTCCTTTGGCCTGGCTCTGAGAACCGAGCCACAGACTCTTGACTAGGAGCGAAGGTTCCTGATTTCTGCACTTATCTAATGATGCACCCCAGTTTGGAAATAAGAATAACAGCCAGGGGTTAAGGGCTTGTTACACAAACGTCAGATGTTTTGCATATGTAATGGGGTGCATTGGGCCTGGATACTCATGCAGATTGCTAGAAAAATCACTATATTAAGGCTGCCAGGAGTTTTCTGTTTTGTTTTGAATGCCTCCTGCCTCATGGATTGAGTCACACTTGAGGTGGCCTGCTCATTGTTGATGTTGGTTTACAAGAGGACAAAGGAAAAAGCAGCCATTGTTTCGGGTCTCCAGGTCAGGACTCTTTCATCCCTTAGGTATAACAGACACAAAATCTCAGGTCTCCCAGCTTTTCTTTTGTTTTTGTTTTTTGAGACGGAGTCTCGCTCTCTTGCCCAGGCTGGGTGGGGCAGAGCCATAACAGCGCACTGCAACCTCCACCTCCTGGGTTCAAGGAATTCTCCTGTCTTCGCCTCCCACATAGCTGGGATTACACGTGCCCACCACCACGCCCAGCTAATTTTTGTATTTTTTGTAGAGACGAGGTTTCACCATGTTGGCCAGGCTGGTCTTGAACTCCTGACCTCAGGTGATCTGCCAGCCACAGCCTCCCAAAGTGCTGGGATTACAGGCGTGAGCCACCATGCCCGTCTGCCTCCCAGCTTTTCTACTGGTTTACAGAAATGTCTGAAACCTGAAAAAATAGTTGGTTCCATTTTTTTTTTTTTTTCTTTTTTTTTGAGATAACGTCTCGCTCTTGTCCCCCAGGCTGGAGTACAATGGCGCGATCTTGGCTCACTGCAACCTCCACCTCCTGGGTTCAAGTGATTCTCCTGCCTCAGCCTCCCGAATAGCTGGGATTACAGGCACCTGCCACCACAACTGCCTAATTTTTGTATTTTTAGTAGAGACGGGGTTTCACCATGTTGGCCAGGCTGGTCTTGAACTCCTGACCTCAGGTCATCTGCCCATCTCATCCTCCCAAAGTGCTGGGATTACAAATGTGAGCCACCAGGCCCAGCCTGGTTCCAACATTTTTAAAAACCACAAAATCAAAATAATATAGTCAATTTTCATTAACTATTCAATTTAGTATTCAGTGATTCATTCACTCATTCATCCATTCCTGCAAGCATGCATTTGTTTCTTCATTTAATAAATATTTGTTGAGTTACCTCCCTGTGCCGCACACAGTCACAGGTACTAGGCATACATTAATTGCTAAACTCATTAAAGATACAGACAAAATTAAGCATACAAATATCTCTGCCCTTGTGGGTCAATAATAGACACAACAGGCCAGGAACAGTGGCTCATGCCTATAATCCCAACGCTTTGGGAGGCTGATGTGGGCCAATTGCTTGAGCCTAGGAGTTTGAGGCTGAAGTGAGCTATGATCACACTACTGCACTCTAGCCTGAGTGACAGAGCAAGACTCTGTCAAAAAAAAGAAAAAGAAAAAGAAAAAGAAAAAGGAAAAGAAAGGAAGGAAGAAAGAAAAGAAAGAAAGAAGGAAAGAAAGAAAGAACGAAAGAACAATAGAGCAAGGTTAGAGGAATTGTTGATAAAGGAGGAATTGACATTTGAGAATAATCTGTGAGTTAGGTATCTCTCACAGCAAGAGTTCTCGAGTCTGCACGATTGCTGAGAAATTATAACCAATCATAAATTGAGTTAAATCCTTTAAGCCATGTTTATAATCAAAATGTAAGTGCATTTCAAATATACTTGTTAAGAGATAAAAAGTAAAAGTACCATGGCATGTGACCCTATCTCTGGTTATGGGTAGGTGCTGTGGGTTGAATATTTGTCTCCTCTAAAACTCATGTTGAACTTTAATCCCAATGTGGCAGTATGGAGAGATATGGTCTTTAAAGGGTACTTGGATCATGAGGGCTCTGCCCTAATGAATGGGTTAATCCACTCATGGATTAATGGGTTATCATGGGTGGGGACTGATGGCTTTATAAGAACAAAGGCCTGAGCTAACATGTTAGCACACTCAGCCCCCTCACCATGCAACACCTTGGACCACCTTAGTACTCTTCAGAGTCCCCTCAAGCAAGAAGGCTGTCACCAGTTAGGACCCCTTGACCTGGGACTTCTCAGCCTCTGTAACTGTAAAGAAATTTCTTTTCTTTATCAATTATCCAGTTATAAGCATTTGGTTATAAGCAACATAAAAGAGAATAACACAGTAAAGTTATTTTATTCAAGAATTTATTGAGCACCTATAATACAGGAGCTAAGGACTTAGGTGTCAGATGCCAGTGTTCAGATCCTGGCTCTATCATTTACTACTTGTGTGATTCTGGGAGAGACACTTAGTTTCAGTTTCCCATTTACAAAATGGGGGTGGTATAGAACTTAACTTACAGAGTTTCCAGAATAATTAAACAAAATAATAAAAGTAAAGCTGTCACTTAATATAGCACCTGGCACTTAATAAGCACTCAAGAAATATTATAGCAAAAATCGCAATTATTTTTGCACCAATCTAATATTATCATATTGTTGTTTCAATAATGATGATAATGATGAGGTATCTGGCATTGTGTTGGGTATTGGTGACCCAAAGTTGAATAAGATGGTGACATGGTCCTAATTGGGAAAGACTTTGCAAGCATTCTGTGCTTCATTAAATCCTCACGTCTTGGCTGAGCATAGTGGCTCATGCTGGTAATCTCAACACTTTGGGACGCTGAGGCGGGAGGATCGCTTAAGCCCAGGAAGTTGAGTCTGCAGTGACCCATGATTGTGACACTGAACTCCATCCAGCCTGAGTTTTAGAGACCCTCTCTCTTAAAAAAAAAAAAAAATCTACACAGTCCCCTTGCAGGATGACCCCCACTGATCTACCAACTGACCACTGTAAGCCATATTTGGAAAGGCAATAACCATGAGAGATCACAATGAGATATCACTTAATACCCTTTCAGGTGGAAAAAATTAAGGAGCCTGATAATATCCCAAGTTGTTGGAGAGAATACAGATCAATTGGATCCTTATATGTTTGTTGTTATCAGGATTGCAAATTGGTAAATTCACATTGTTTCCCTGGAGACATAGACAAAAATGATCAGCTTAGCATGTTCAAAGTCACGGAAAGCTGGTAACAACTCAAATGTCCACTAACAGGAGATTCAGTAAATTCCCATGGAACACACTAGGGAGAAGTGCAATACAGCAGGGACAACAAGTGGACCGTAGCTGAATGCTATGCTATGGGTGAGTTTTAGCCACGTAATATTATGAGAAAAAAGTATACCCAAGAAGGCTGCATACAGCAAGATATTCTTGTTTGTTTTAATTTTTTTTTTAGAGATAGGGTCTTGCTCTGTTGCCCAAGTTGGAGTGTAGTGGCACTATCATGGCTCACTGCAGCCTCAATCTCCTGGGCTCAAGCAATCCTCCTGCCTCAGCCTCCCAAGTAGCTGGGACTACAGGCACACACCACCACGCCCAGCTAAATTTTAAAATTTTGTTTGTGGAGACAGGGTCTTGCTATGTTGTCCAGGCTGGTCTTGAACTCCTGGCTTCAAGGGATCCTCCTGCCTCCCCCTCCCAAAGTGCTGACATTATAGGTGTGAACCACTGCACCTAGCCAGGATATTCCTTTATGCAAGAAAAAACAACAAATCTAAACAATATAGCTTGTAGAAAAATATTTGAAAAAGCATTATTTTTTAGAGAAGCAAAGGAATGATGAACTCAAGATTCAGAATAGGGTAGGGAAGGCAAAGTAATGGGAAGGGAGGAACACAAGGGAAGAACGTGCAGTGGAGTGACTGTATTAAAAGGAAATACACGAACAGATAAATAACAAATTACCAGATGTAGGTTTGCACAAGGTCCAACTGAAGATGAAAGAATGTCACGAGTCCAAGATTGTGAATAACCCTAAGCACTTAGATTCAGTAAAAAGGAAAACAAGGCCGGGCGCTGTGGCTCACGCCTGTAATCCCAGCACTTTGGGAGGCCGAGGCGGGCGGATCACCTGAGGTTAGGAGTTCGAAACCAGCCTGACCAATGTGGCGAAATCCCATATCTACTAAAAATACAAAATTAGCGAGGTGTGGTGGCGAATGCCTGTAATCCCAGCTACTCAGGAGGCTGGGGCAGGGAATCACTTGAACCCAGGAGGCGGAGGTTTCAGTGGGCCAAGATCATGCCATTGTACTCCAGCCTGGGTGACAGGGCGAGACTCTATCTCAAAAAAAAAAAAAGGAAAAAGAAAGCAAAAGCCTGCTCTTGGGACTGGTATGAAGTACCCATAAGGAAGGGCGTTGAAAGACAGGAAATAAAGCAGGGTGTGTGTGTGTTTCCAGGAGGATTAGGCAGAGGTGACACTATCAGTTAAGCACTGCTGTTGCAGGTTCAGAATTGTCACCTGGGGTCACCGGGTAGGGGTGAGTTTTCACTGTGACAGGGCTGGGAAACACCCCTGGCCCAGACATGTTCAGTCACTGGTCTCTCTGTGCGGTGGCAGCCCTTGGTGTCCTCTCCCCCTGGTCTTTGCCAGGCCTGCCCCTGCCACCTGCCCTGGTACAGACTCCCAGTTCCTGTGTTCTCAGACAGGATCAGCCCTGCCCTGCCCTGCCCAGCCCAGACTAGGTGGATGCTGGGTGTGGAAATCTTGCACAGCAAGAGTTCCAGGCACACTACCAGAAACCATGCAGTTTGGTCACCAAGCCTATAGGCCTAGACACCCTCTCTCCTGCTCTGTGGGGAACCCAAGGGGAAGTGCTCTCAGACAGCTGAGCTGCCACAGCTGAGCTGCCTGCTGTCATAGCCAGGCCCCATTGGCCACGTGCTGAAGCAAGCACTTTTTCCTTAAGATAAAGTCTCCTCCAGGCCCCCAAGGCTGATACCACGCAGAGGCATTGTTAGGCCCAGTCATTGACAGACTTCATGGACAGAACTAACTGGGACACTCACAGTCGAACCAAAGCCAGTCCCTGGTTCTCTTTGGTGCTCCTGCTGGTGGGTCAGTGCTCTCAAGGCTCTGGGAGCTGCTTCCCTGCCCCTGACTACAATACCCCAAAACAATCATCAGTGTCCATCATGAGAGAGCACAGAAAGTGGAGCCAGGAGGACCCCAGATCAAGTTGTACCTGGCCACTTTCCAGCTATCTCCATTAGCTTAATTCTCTAAGCCTCAGCTTTCTATCTGTACAATGCAGACAATCATACCGCCTTCGCCTCATTGAAAGGCATTAGGGAGAACAACATGACACAATGGGGAAGAAAGTGCTTATCAAACAGAAAGGTGCTATACATTTGTACTAGAATGTAAGACCCTAGAAGGCAGGAACCTTGTATGACTCCTTCACTGCCCTACTCCCAGGGTCAAGGACAATGCCTGACACATAGCAAGTGCTCAATAAATAGTTCTTGAATGAGTGAATTGGGTTATGACAGATTCGAGTAAAAATAATGATGATGATGATAATCCCTAACATTAATTGCATCTTGGCTAAGTGCCAGGCATAGTGCTTAGGGCTGTAATGGATAATCCCATCTAAGCTTTACAACAACCCAATAAAGGGGGGTACTATAATTATTCACATTCTGCAGATGAGTTAATGTGATTCGGAGAAGTCAGTGATTTTCCTAAGGCCACATAGCTAGCTGAATAGGTCATTACCTAAGTGATACGAATTTGCAGATTCAGAGAGGCTCACCACCTAAAAGTGGAACACAGGGGTGGCCCTAGTGCTTGAGAGGCAATGATGAGAGCCACTGAATTTTGATATCTTCCTCGCTCTTCAAGAATCCAATATTAAAGTGCAGATGCAGCAGGGCATAATGACTCATGCCTGTAATCCCAACACTTTGGGAGGCAAAGGCAGGAGGATGGCCTGAGCTCAGGAGTTTGAGACCAGCCCTCGCAACATAGTGAGACCCCGTTTTTACAACTAATGCAAAAATTAGCTGGGTGTGGTGGTGCACACCTGTAGTCCCAGCTATTCGGGAGGCTGAAATGGGAGGATCGCTTAAGGTTGAGAGGTTAAGGCTGCAGGGAGCCTTGGTCAGTCACACCACTGCACTCCAACCTGGGTGACAAAGTGAGATACTGTCTCAGAAAAATAAATAAATAAAAAATAAAATTAAAAAAAGGTGCAGGTGCCTCTGGAAAATAGTCAAATCTAAATTTTCAATCAGGAAATAGTCTAGTTTATCTGTTTGCTTCCTACGTGTGCAGAGTGGGGTTCTTTTGCAGGGATGGGATTTAGGGTGGGTAGGGGTTACACATAACAGACATAGAGTTTGCTAGGGAGGGAGCTGAGAAGGCACGCGGGATGAATGTTGACTGTTTTTATTGAGAACTGGCCTAGGACTTCAGGAGGGCAAAAGGGTGTTTGGGCTTCCAAATCACCTTCATGGGGCATCTGTCACCCAGCAGCCCAAGGGCTCTAGAAGGCAAAGAGCTGTATGACAACAGTTGTTTGCCTCTGAGAGAGGTAGCAGTACAGAGACATTATCAAAGGAGGTTTTCTTTTATGTTTGCATATTAAATGATAAGCATGTATTCGCATTTCACCTATGGAGTTAAAAGTATATTTAAATAAATGAAAAACTAGAAATGGGAGTGGAAGAAGGTTGAGAAAAGGTCATGGGTTGGATTCTCCAAAGCAACACAGCTTCCAAGACCGTACAGCCTGCGCCAGGCTGCAGCTCTCCAGGGCTTGGCTGATTTACTGGAGATGAACGGCAGCCCCCAGCCTTCCCAGGGCATGACAGCCAATGAGGCTGATCCACAGCTGGGGGGAAGTATTTGCCTTTGCAGTTGGCAGCATCTCCCTGCCTCCAAGCCTTCCTCATGAGAGACTCATTATGCAGTTTGGTCACATGCCCTATGCATTTTAATGAATGAGTCAGGGGACAGACTCAATTTGAAAGAGGAATCGCTGCTCTCGGCTGGGTGAAGGGCTCTCAAGGGATGCTCTTGCAGCTTGGATATTACAAGAAAAGGAAAGGAGGAAGCTCTTTCCATTCAGCAAGAAGAAAGGGAGGTCTGAAGAAGGAAGGTCAACAGGAAGGAAGGAGAGAAGGAAGGGAGGGCGGGAGGAAGGAGAGAGGGAAAATGGAAGGGACAGAAATAACTGCCTGGAGTTCAGAAAACAGTCCTTGAACAGATGCTGCCCACCAGGCACTCGTTTGCTCCTTTATCCTCCACTTATTTATCCCAAACATTTAGTGCTGTGTAAGTGCCAGGACCACACCAGGCGTGGGAGTTATAAGACAAATGAGACAGTCCTTGTCCAAAAGGAGTTTGCAGGAAACCAAACCAGTTTGGTCATGTCAGAGTAACTACGGCAGGGGTCTAATTTGGGAGGTGGGATGAGCAAAACGAGACGGCGTTCGCCTCCTCCCTGTGAGTACACCCATGGGAAGGCAGGGGATCCCTGACTCCAGGGCCATCATTTCTTAAGCACTTCCTACCTGCCAGATGTAGGGGTGAGGGCATTACAGTTAGTATCTCCCTGAATCCTCACAATCATCCCAGGAGGCAGATCCTGTTACTGTCACATTTTTTACAGATGAGGAAACTGAAGCAGAGAGAGCAGCTTGCCCAAGGTCACCCAGGGATTTGAACTCAGTTCTGTCTGACTCCAACGTTCTTGGCAGCTCAGTTCTACGCTGTCAGCCAACCACTGGATGGGGAATGCTGGAGAAGGCCTTTCCCTTCCCAGGCTTCCTTCCAAGAACACTCTGAACCCCCAGGAGGAAGGGGTTGGTGTGGATCCAGATGGAGTCAGCGCCAACCAGCCTGGGAGCAGATCCGAAACCTCACTGAGTGGGGCTGTGTGTGGGACTGAGAGCCCAAGGGCGGGGGAGAGGAAGGAAGCTGAGCCTCACCGCGGTCAGGTCAGTGGGGGCGGTGAGCCTGTTCCCATCCTCCACACCACAAAACACAGGGCAGCAGATGCCTAGCAAATGGGCGTGTGAGAGCGAGACTTACCCCTGCATGGTGGGCAGGCAGGCAGGCAGTGTCACCAAATTACTCAACAAAGCCACCCTGGCTTTGAACTTTGAGCCAGGCTCTGCTGGTACAGGGCATGGGGGTTGGGGTGGGGTAGCACTCACCGCTATGAAAAGGATGTCTGCCACCCCCCTGCCCCCAAATGGGAGAACACAGCCTGGGGAGAAGCCAAGAAACTGGAAAGCCACCGCACACCCACATTCTCATGAATTTTTACAGCTGGAGAGAAAGAGCAATACACAAGCCCAGCAGGACTCTGGGGCCCCGGGCTTCTTGCCGGGGAGGAAAGCAAGGCCACCTGCCATGAACCTGGACTGCACACAAAAACAGCCTTTACTGAGTGCTTACTGTATGCCAGGACCATCATACACGTGATCCCACAGAACCCTCACTGTCGTTATCCCCATGATACTGAACAAGTGAGACTGATGTTCAGAGAGATTAATAATACCTTGCCACAGTCACATGTTTTCCAGATTGTGGTTTTCACAAGGAGAGATTTTCCCTAAATACCCCTCTTTACCTTCACTCTCACTCTCCACAGTAATGGAGTAACTGATCTGAGTGGGTGACTTGGGAAGGCTCTGGAATGATCGGCTCAGCCCCATCCTTCTCCCAGGCTCGGTCGGGAAGCTCATTTTGTTCTCACACTCAGCTGCAACCTCCATGCTAGCTTTAGTGGTAATTAAGGTGGTATGTTGGCTCCCTGCCATTCCTTTGTCTTCTTTCTCAATGTGTTCAGAACCTGGAGGCAGAGGAGGGACGCTGGTTTTTGGAAGACTCTTTGGAGATGTCAGCAACACTTAAGAGGATGCTGAGACTCTGGCCAAACCATCCCCATTTGACTGGGGGATTCTTCTCTCCCTCCACATCCTGGCAAAGGATGCTCTTGGCTCCAGGATCAAGCTCCCTTGAGAGAAGTCCAGGAATCAGCCCTGCAACCAGCGCGGCCTCTCCTTCTTTTTGTTTTATTTTTGATTGGCATTTTTTTCTGGGACAAGGAAGACCAAGTCTTATACCCAGCTGCCTGTTGTAAAGGGGATCAGTCACGTCAGGGTGTTCCTGGGGTGCCAGTGTCTTTCCTGTCTACCAGTTCTTTCCCTTGCCACCTACTAGGGCATCAACAATGGGTCCTTGACATACACAACTGCCATCAGTCCAAACTGTTTACTCAGGAACAAACGTGGGTGGGTGATCCAAACCCCAGGGCAGGCCTTGATCAACCCATACCCTGAATGTCCTAGTTTCTAATCCCAGTGGATCTGCCAGGGAATTCAGAGCCAGTTGTGTCTCTGTGTGACTCTAGGCACAGTCCACACTACCTTGCCATGTTGACCATGGGCAAAGTCCTCACCTGCTCTGTGCTTTGATTTCCTCATCTGTAAAAATGGGAAGATAATACCTGTACTCCTGTTTGTCTCATAGGACTGTTATAAAGCTCAAAGAGATTAAATATGTGAAACGTATTTGAAAAGGAATAAAAAAATGCTCCATGAGACAGGAGAAGGGAATTATTGCTTTATGATCTTCAATAATATGCCTGAGGACTTACAAAGCATTTATAGCAAGCACCTTCTATTTTGCCATTAGTATCTATTCATCTTCATTTTATTTTGTTTTGTTTTGTTTTGTTTTTTGAGACAGTATCTCACTCTGTCACCCAGGCTGGAGTGCAGTGGCACCATCATAGCTCACTGCAGTCTCAACCTCCCAGGCTTAAGTGATCCTCCTGCCTCAGCCTCTCAAGTAACTGGGACTACAGGTGCACGCCACCATGCCTGGCCAATTTTTTTTTTCTTTTTTTTCTTTTTGAGACAGAGTCTTGCTCTGTCACCCAGGTTGGAGTGCAGTGGTGCGATCTTGGCTCACTGCAACCTCTGCCTCTCAGGTTCAAGCGATTCTTCTGCCACAGATTCCTGAGTAGCTGGGACTGCAGGTGCATGCCACCATGCCCAGCTAATTTTTGTATTTTTAGTAGAGACAAGGTTTCACCATATTGGCCAGGCTGGTCTCAAACTCCTGACCTCGTGATCAGCCCACCTTGGCCTCTCAAAGTGCTGGGATTACAGGTGTGAGCCACCACACCCGGCCGAGCTAATTTTTATTGTAAAGACACAGTCTCACTATGTTGCCCAACTTCTGGCCTCAAGCGATCCTCCTGCCTTGGTCTCCCAAAGTGTTAGGATTATAAGAGTAAGCCACTATGCCTGGCCTTACCTTCATTTGGGTAACCATGCCCAACACCCCCTGCAATGCCCTGTAATGAACCACTCCTCCTGCCCTCTCAGTCCATGTAGATGCAGTGACATCAGCCCAAGTAAATAAGTGCATCTCATTTTCCTTGATTACAGTGATTGTTTCAGGGATGGTCATGGAACCTAATCAGGGTCAATGAGACTTTTGCTAGAACTCTTAGGAAAGAGAATCTCTCTCACCCCAAACGTGAAAGGATATAGGGACTAGAACTGATGCTGTCAGCTTGTTACAACATTAACCCAAAACTAAAGTTAAAAGACAGAAGATAGAGCCAAGACGTAAGGAGAGTCCAAGTCTAACATTTGAAATCGAAAAATCCATCATGTCCATCCTTGGAATTTTCATCTTAAGATGAGCCCCTGCACTCCTGTTTTGCTCAAAAGCATCTTGGATTGGATTTCCTTTTTTTCTGTTTTTTTTGAGACAGACTCTTGCTCTGTTGCCCAGGCTGGAGTGCAATGGTGCGATCTCGGCTCACTGCAAACTCAGCCTCCTGGATTCGAGTGATTCTCCTGTCTCAGCCTCCCGAGTAGCTGGGATTATGGGCGCCCACCACCATGCCTGGTTAATTTTTGTATTTTTAGTAGAGACAAGGTTTCACCATGTTGGCCAGGCTGGTCTCGAACTCCTGACCTCAAGCGATCCTCCTGCTTTGGCCTCCCAAAGTGCTGGGATTATAGGCATAAGACACTGTGTCTGGTCTTGAATTGGATTTTCTATCACCTGCTACCAAAAGAATCCTAAGGAATATGACATTATTTCATACAATCCTTTCAACAACTGTGAAGTAAGTATTATAACCCCTGCTTTACAGATTAGGAAGAGAAACTGATGCGCAGAGAAGCTATGTGATATAAGTAGTGGAGGCAGGATTTGAATCAGGTCTCCTGGCTTCTGGAGCTTGCATCCTATCCACTGCATGAGGACTTGGGAATAGACCTGAGTCTCATATTCACAGCTTAGTCACAGATTTCAAGTCAGCAGTAGAGTATATGCCAGGAGAGGAGAGCCCTGAGTCCCCTGCAGCCAGAGGCTGAGAGGACATAATTCACTGGTGTTCTCTGCTCCGTGCGCCCTCTCCATAGAAGAAAAGCACTAACAGGAGGAGGAATTCAGTCAATTCCTATAGGGCGTATGCTCGGTGTCAAGGGTTTGGAGGGCCCTTAATGGCTCACCACCTCCTGCTACTTCCAGGGACTGATGCTTCATAGTTTACTTCTTAGAAGTCTCTCTAAAGACACCGGGGTCTGATCAAATGCAAATACATCTCAGACCTCCCAGGGCTTACAACCTGAGCTACTATCAGTCATGACAGTTTCGCAGTAATAATGGATTTGAGAAGGTTTAGGGCACCAGGTACATGGTGGGGATGGGAGGTGTGGTCCCCTGGAAGGGAAAAGGGGTAGAGAAAGGGACACCTGAGGATTGGGTAAGTTTCCATCGGTTGAGGGGGCAAGTCAGCTGTATACATTTGATAGTGAGATACTACAATATAATATTTGGGATTTGCTTCTAAATAACATAGGGATGGAGAAAGTAGGTGGAGATACAATAAAATTGGCCGTGGGTTGATAATTCTTGAAGCTGGGTTATGAGGGTTTATTCTGCCTACCTGAGCATTTATTTGAAACTTTTGTTCGTAATTTTTAAAAGGAAAATAAACAATGAAAAACATTCTGTGCTTTCTTCTTTGCAGAGCCCTTTCATACATATCTTACATGCATCTCACAAATGATTTTTTTCCTCATTTTAAAGACACCAACACTGAGGCTCAGAGAGGCTGAGTCATTTATGCCAGGTGGAACTGAGAGCTGAACCTGGACCTTCCAGTGTCTCCTGCCTTCCAAGGTTAGTCTGGGGCAGGAGGCAACAGAGGGAGTTTTGGCAGCCTCTGTTTGGCAGGGGCTGACAGGCAGGGACAGTTACCCAGTGAGCCAGTCAGACCTATTCACTTCCAAGTCCTGCCCTAAGGCAGCCCAGTCTGTGTATAATTGGTGTGGCACAGACCCCAGGAGGGCCTCAGGGAACCATTGAGCACACGGTGGAAAGCTCCCAGCCACTGATTTCATGTGCCTCTTGGTAGTTAAGAAAACAGTGAGTCTAGCTCAGCAGACTCTAGACCTTTTCACGGGCATCTTGAGAACTGTTGCCTGAACATCTGGGTCTGATAAAGGGAGACCCACGTGGGCCTCCCTGCCCCCTTTCCTATAACTATTTCCGCACGTCCCCTTGAAGCTCTGGGCGTGTGGCTGTTCTTTTCTTTTCTTTCCTCTCAAACATATGGATTCTCAGCTCCTATTTCAAACTCAAATGCTTCTCTGCTATAAACTCCCCAAAGCTCTCAATTTCCTTTTTCCATTGCTCATTCTTTCCTAAACTGCATGAAAAAGCTTCTCTGAGCTCTGTTCCAATTTCCTTGTTTATGAAAGAAGGGCAAGGAGAACAGTGATTTTAATTATCAAGGTTAAGTAAGGCCTGATTCCTTCCTTAGGAGAACACACCTTGATAACTTGGGAGATCAAAGCTTACTAGGCACAAGGAGCAAGTCACAGAAAAGCCCTGGCTCCTCCAAAATATTTACCCGGCAGGAGGTCTCATACAGTGCCATCTGCTCCTTTTATCTGCCTGAAACTTCCTCTTTGAAAATCACTAATGGAATAGAAAAAAGAAAAGTCACGGGCAGGATTCCCAGAAGGTTATTGCTAAAGCGGGAGTGTGTTATCTGGGAAGCAAAGAACAGGTCCCTGCCTGTTCCTTAGCCTGTGGCCTTGCGTGTCTTTATGGAATGGGAATTTATCCCCTTGAAAGCAGAAAGAACCCAGCCCCCAGCCCCAGAATACTGGATAAATCAGCATCAATGGGGGCAGGGAGGAAAGGTGTGTGATGTACCGGGAGCTCAGGGGATAGCAGGTCCTCCCGAAGGCAGATATCAGGAAACTCAAGTGCCTTTAGGGGCCCAGCAGGCAACACAAATGTCCTGGAGGGGAGCGGGGGTAAGATGATCAAAGGCAGGCTGGGCCTGGTGGTAATCCCAGTGCTTTGGGTGGCCAAGGCGGGAGGATTGCTTGAGACCAGGGGTAAAAGACCAGCCTGGGCAACATAGCGACGCTTCATCTCTACAGGAAAAAAAAAAAAAAAAAAGAAAAAAAGATGATCAAAGGCAGCTGACCAGAGTGGTGGGGACTGGAGACAGCAAGTCCTCTCTGAAAGGGGCAGCAGCTACTCACTTCTGGCTCTAGCTGATTGCTGTTATAGACGAATGTGACCCTCTGTTGCCAGATCTTTCATTTTTCCAAAAGAAGTGAAGATACGGATTTTACGTGAAGTCTGCCAATTTGGGAATTGATTTAAGTAAAAAGAATTGCAAAAGATGATACTGTGAGCCAAACAAAGCCTGTCTAGTGTCCAAGTTTACCCGAGCACCCCCAGTTTGCAACCCTAACCTAGGAATTGGATCCTATATGCCTGCAGTATGGTAGAGGGTGTGGACAGATGAAACCAGGAGGAGGTCAGATGAAGGCACAACACGAAAGGCTTTGAGCAGCATCCTAACAGAGTAGGACCGCCTGATATACCTGGGGCTCACAAAACACTTTCAGGCTTCTGTGAATTTTTTTTTTTTTTTTTGAGACTCTGTCGCCAGGCTGGAGTGCAGTGGTACAGGAGTGCAGCGATCCCGGCTCACAGCAACCTCTGCTTCCTGGGTTCAAGCCATTCTCCTGCCTCAGCCTCCTGAGTAGCTGTGACTACAGGCGCCCACCACCACGCCTGGCTAATTTTTTGTATTTTAGTAGAGACAGGGTTTCACCATGTTGGCCAGGATGGTTTCGATCTCTTGACTTCGTGATCCACCTGCCTCCCAAAGTGCTGGGATTACAGGCGTGAGCCACCGCGCCCTGCCAGGTTTCTGTGATTTTATCATGCTGTGTCTGCTGCCAGTTGGGTCCTTACCAACAACCCTCTAAACTGCTTCAGAAATCCTCCCCCTCTTCAAGGCCAGTTCAGGACTCTTTCTTTGGGTAGGGCAAGTTTTCACTTGAGCCTCTGACCACATTTGAGTCAACCTTAAGAACTTAAAATTCACCTGCCCATAGAAGAATTAAGTGACACCTTCCTTTCCTTCACATTCCACGGTCATGACCAGCAAGTAACTGCATATTTAAGGAGCTCTTCTACTGGTGCAGTGGCTCACACCTGTAATCTCAGCACTTTGGGAGCCCAAGGCAAGAGGACTGCTTGAAACCAGGAGTCAAGACCAGCCTGGGCAACCTCATCTCTACAAAAAAAAATTCAAAAATTAGTCAGGGCTGGGTGCGGGGGCTCATGCTTGTAATCCCAGAACTTTAAGAGGCTGAGGCGGGAAGATCATTTGAGCCCAGGAGTTTGAGACCCCAGGCTGGGCAACAAAGTGATACCCTATCTCAATGAAAAAAAAAAAAAAAAAGAGTTGGGCATAGTGATGCACACTTGTAGTCCTAGCTACTTGGGAAGCTCAGGTGGGAGGATCGCTTGAGGCCATGAGTTCAAGGCTACAGTGAGCTATGATCATGCCACTGCACTTCAGCCTGGGTGACAGAGTGAGAGCCTGTCTCTAAAAAAAAAAAAAAACAAAAAAAAAGTCAGGGGTGGGGGAGCTCTTATTTTCAAAAAAAGGTTTCAAGGACAACTTCTGTTTCTCATCTCTGTGAGAGAAAAGAGGGAAACTGAGGCACAGAGTTGGGGGCTATTTGCCAAAAGACACCTTTGGCAGGCCTCCAAAGAGTGGGCAGAACCACATACTAAGCTGTTTTTCAAAGTTCAAGCATCTTCAGGAATTGTCCATAATAAAGACAAGTAGAATTTCCTTACAATGGAAGAGTGCAGAAATCTAACGGGCAGAGAAAGAAGGGAAAAAAACCTTAAGCAAAGGTGTGACAATATAATCTCTTTCTCTGGCATTACCTTTTTGCTGCAGTTAGATTTTTTTAGTCTTGCAAATCCCTATATACAGGAAATGAGAAAGATGAGTGGAAGGAGTTCATAAGAGGAGAAATTTCAGAGCAAGGACAAGTGTGTTACACAAATGACTGCCTACTGTAGAGCGTGTCCAGGAATGTCTGGGGGTGTGTTTGTATCCTTAGTTTACGCAAGTTATGCACCAAAGCTTTGCATCCTTAATTATGCAAGCCATTTTGATGGAAGTGTTGTTTCTCATACTCCAGGAAATACAATACCCTCCTACGGAGACCTCTGTGACTTGTCTCCCTCTCTCCCATCTCCCCAACACACTGTTGCCAGTCACTTAATCAATGCCTATTTGTGGAACAGCCTCTTGGTACCTGGCACTGTGATATGTATTACATCAACGAACAAGGAAGACATAGTCATAGTCCTCAGGGGGTCACAGTTTAAAAGGGAGGCAGACGACTGATGGGAAACCACAGTTCAGAAGGGTGAGCACTCAGATAGAGGACACAAAGAGGAAGGGTGTGGAGGAGGAAGCTTAACCTGAGAGGGCAGAGAGGAGGAGCTGGGAAAGTGTCCTGGAAGAAGTGAGTCTAACCTGGGATCTGAAGGATGTGCTGGAATTGGACGGGTAAAAAGCACAGAGAATGCTTCAGGTAGAGCCAAGTGCATGGGCAAAGATCTGAAGGTCGACTTCCCCCAGCACCTGATAAAGATCTGTGGTTGGAGGTACGGCAAGCTCTGTCCTGGGAAGGTTTCCAGGGTTCTGAGGCCAAGTAAGGGACCAACAGGGCAGTGGCTATAAGCTGAGGCTGAGAACCTTAAAATTCTTTATTCTCAAATTTAAACCAATCGGTTAAAAGCATTTAAAATAGGCTGGGTGTGGTGGCTCACGCCTATAATCCCAACACTTGAAGAGGCAGAGGTGGGAAGATCACTTGAGCCTAGGAGTTTGAGACCAGACTGGGCAACATGATGAAACCCTGTCTTTACCCAAAGAAATATAAAAATTAGTTGGGCGTGGCAGCAAAGGCCTGCAGTCCCAGCTACTCAGGAGGCTGAGGTGGGAGGATGGCTTGAGCAGGGGAGGTTGAGGCTGCAGTGAGCCAAGATCACGCCACTGCACTCCGGCTTGGATGACAGGGCGAGATCCTAACATACATGGATAAATAAATAAATAAATAAATAAATAAATAAATAAATAAAATGTTCTCCTGTCTTTAAGATACTTAGAATATAAGATGGAGAACTAAATGTTTACCGGACACTGGAAAATAGTCCTTCCTCCTGATAGGGAACACCAACACCAAGGTTAAAGCACAGAGCCTGAGACAAAGTGACTTTTAAATTCCAGTGTGCAGGGGACAAAGAACATTCATACATTTTGTCCTTTCTCTCTCTCTCTCTCTCTCTCTCACACACACATACACACACAAATCTAGTGAGGTAGGCAGAGTGTTAGACTTTTTTTAAATATTGTTTTTATAGAGGAGAAAACTGAGGCTCAAAGAGGAAAAGTATCCAAGGTTATTGGTTCATTCGTTCATTCATTCATTCATTCATTCACAAACTTGACAAATATAAACAGAGCACTTACCAGCCTGGGCAACATAGTGAAACACCATCTCTACAATTTTTCTCTCTCTTTTTTTTTAATTAGCCAAGCATGGTGGCATGTACCTGTAGTCCCAGCTACTTGGGAGGCTGAGGTAAGAGGATTGCTTGAGCCTAGGAGGTTAAGGCTACAGTGAACCATTATCATGCCACTGCACTCTAGCCTGGGCAACAGGGCAAATCCCCAACTTGAGGGGAAAAAAGAGTACCTGCTAACCTTTGTTGGCAGGATTGTTCTTGGCACTGTGGATAGAGTGGTGAATAAGACATGCCTACTCATAGGAGTCAGGGTTCAAACCCATGGAAATTCTGATTCCAATTCCAGTGCCCTTCCCAATACAATGAACTGCAGGTTTGATGTGTTGTCTCCACTGCTCCAGTGGCTTGGGTGGGTGCTTTATTGCCCCATAGTCTTTGTCAGCTACCACCTCCCAAAACATACCATCAAAGAGAAAACTGCATAGTTGTTATGCAAATGTATCTTTAAGACAAGGTGCAGAACCAGATTCTCCCTGTAAGTCCCTCCCATCTAGAAACTCTGTACCCACCAAAGATTGTCCTGAACTGGTTGCCTTTGACAGTCCCTGGGAGGTTTTCCATCCCACCTCCATGCCCTGTACTAGCTGAGAGCAAATGCTTTTAAAATCTCATCTTTGACAAACCTTCTCTCTAAACACTGACTGATGGAAGTAGGGATGGGACAAAGGTTCTTTCAAAGCAAAAGGGGGAAGACTGGAGTGGGAAGGAGAAGGTAGGGAATAAACAAGAAATAAGACACCAGACCCACTTTGCCTAATGAACAACTTTGCTGTGAGCCAACACTGGCCAAGGTCAGAGATGACTGGCAAAACCTAACCAGACAGACATCCCTAAAAGATGCTTAGGAGAGGCTGGTCTATCTCCCGGGCAATGTTATTTCCTGGGGCAATGCAAGTCACAGAGGATGAAAGCTGATGACTGAATGTCTGGGGCAGGGTGGGAGGCCTAGCCAGGAGGTGGGGGTGGAGCAGTAGAAAGGGAGAGGGGTGGAGACTTGGCTGGTTTTTGCACAGACAAATCTCTTCATTTTTCCAGACTGGAAAAAGCTGTTTGGGCTGTGCACATTTGCAGAGAGTCACGGTATTTACTACGCTTCCTGGCTCAACAGATTTCTTTTTGTCATTCAGTCAAACCCAGCTTGTATTTCTTGTAGCAAGAACTGAACAGACTGTGGGAGCTCTTCCCCCTCGTTGTGTTCAAAAAACACATCACGAATGACTCAAAAAGCCCAGCTCACTTGGGCAGCAGGGGTGGGTGGGGTAGCATGTTGTAGAGACAAAGACCTGTGTTTAGACAAACGCTGTCTCCCCCTTGGAGGTGTAGAGTGACACTCCTTATTTTCCCAGCACACGTATTTCTTGAGCAACTGTAATAACAAACTGCTGTACTAGAAACTGATTCCTGCACTTTGCATATGCCTCTCAGTTATCCATGTTGATGGGGGTGTGAGTAGGGTACAGGGAAGGGATCATCAGAAAAAGTGGTTAATTAAAAAAAGAAAAAAATGCTTCTTGCTAAAATATGTCTCCTAAGATCTGCTTCTGCCCACAGAACACTTCTGATAACAAATGTGTGGGTTTTTTCCCCCATGCCAACCACTCTCCAACACCAGCTGGCGTCCTATAATTTAATTCAATTCTGACACTAACTACTTGGAGATTCCACAGGTTAAGGGCTTAGTTGCACAGATTGCTCCCACTTCAGATGCCAGCTCAAGGTCCCGGATCTCTGGGACTCCTGACCAACCAGCTATAAATTCAGGGGTCCCCACGATCCCCTCCTCAGATTCAATAATTTGCTAGAAAGCTCACAGAATGCAGGGAAACATTTTCCTTACGTTTACCAGTTTACCATAAAGACACAAGTCAGAAACAGCTAGATGAAGAGATGCAGAGGACAAGGTGTGGTGCGGGGAGACAGAGCTTCCATGCTGTCTCTGGGAGCACCACCTTCCTAACTCTTTCCAGTGTTCACCAACCCAGGTGCTCCTCAAATCTCAATGTCCAAGAGTTTTCATACAGCTTAGTCTCCAGTATCGCACTCCCAGCCCCTTTCTAGGGGCTGGTCAGTAGGTGGGACTGAAAGTTCCAGTGTGGTCTTTTTGGTGACCAGCCACACCCTCAGGCTGTCTAGGATTCCAACCAAAAGATACCCCACTACCATAAACTGAGGTGTAATGGAAAGGGGCTTATTATGAATAACAAAAGATACTCCTACCATTCAGAAAATTCCCAGGGATTTAGGAGCTGTGTGCCAGGAACCAGAGACAAAGACCAAATATATTTTTGTATTATACCATCATGCCTAAACAGAACTCAGTTCTAGAAGTGTTTCTGGCCAGATGTCAGATTAGAAAGTCATCTGCTGAACCATTTTATGCTAAGTCATTGGTTCAATCCAGCAAACATTGTGTGAGCACTTAAGGTGTGCAATATACAGCTCTAGGGGTGGAGGTATCCAAGCTGACCACAGCTTAACATGCATTTTGCAGTTTTATTAGAAAGCAATCTGGGAGCCCAAGGGCATGAACAGCCAATGGTGGAAGTTTTGCCACCAAAGATGGACTAGATCAGTAAGGAAAACCTTTTGAGGGGTAGGAGAAGGAAAAGCTTTCCCAGGTCCCTTTGTACTCCAAGGCTCCTGTATGTATAATGCTAGCCAAACAACCATACTGAAAGTATAGTTATCAAATCTCGCTGAACCAACCTAGGATTTATGCTGCCGAGGAGCTGCAGAGTGGGAGCTTCACTTTCAAAGACCACACAATGCCTACTCAGGCAACCTCTGACCTCTCCAGGCAGGAGGAGGGTAAATAAGCAGATAACTCTGGTGATGCTGGTTAGCATCACCTGATACAATGTAACAGTGCCTCAGACCCCTTGCTCTTCTCTGAATTGGCAAAGCACCATGTTATCTTGTATTAATTTAAGGGGAGAAAGGACCCACACAGACTTCTCAAATCTGCTTCTGGGCCAGGAGCCATGAAGAGTTAGGGCAATGGAGGTGGGGAGGGAAGCAATAGGGTCTTCAAGGGACCAAGGGAGTTGGGGAGCTAGGAATTCTGTATAGTCCAAGTTGACTATGCCAGATGTGGTTCATTTTATTTTCTTTTAAAAGATTATTATGTGCACAGGCAGGAAAAGAAAACAAAAATAGACATGATCAAATAATACTGTCTTAGTCTGTTTTATGTTGCTATAACAGAGTACTACAGACTAGTAATTTACAATAAACAGAAATGTATTTGGCTAATAGCTCTGGAGGCTGGGAGGTCCAATGGCATACCACCAGCATCTTGAGAGGACCTTCGTGCTGTGTCATCCTGTGGCAGAAGGTGGACTGGCAAGTAAGTGCAAGAGACAGAAAGGGAAACAGGGCCAAACTTCATCCTCTTCACTCCCAAGACAACTAACCCCCTCCTGTGAAAACATCATGAATCAATTCAAGCGGCCTCTGCCCTTATGACCTAATCACCTCTTAAAGGTCCCACCTGGTAATACTGTCACAATGGCAATTAAATTTCAACACCACTTTTGGAGGGAATATTCAAACCATAGCAAGTACAAAGTTTCAGTTACACAGGACACATAAACTTAAGTGATATATTGCACGGAATGGTGACTATAATAAATAAAAATGCATTGTGTATATATATATTTTCTATTTTTCCTTTTTTGAGACATGGTCTCATTTTGTTGCCCACACTGGAGTGCAGTGGTGCGATCTCAGCTCACTGCAACCACCTCCCCAGTTCAAGCAACTCTCCTGCCTCAGCTTCCCGAGTAGCTGGGGCTACAGATGTACACCACCATGCCCGGCTAATTTTTGTATTTTTAGTAGAGACGGGATTTTTGCCATGTTGGCCAGGCTAATCTCGAACTCCTGACCTCAAGTGATCCACCCGACTTGGCCTCCCAAAGTGTTAGAATTACAGGGTTGAGCCACGGCACCTGGCCGCATTGTATATTTCAAAATTGCCAAAGAAGTAGATTTCAAATGTTTTACCTCAAAAAAAGATAAGTGTGTGAGGTACTGAATTCATCAACTAGCCTGATTTAATCATTACATTTTTGTAAACATACATTGTACCCCTTAAATATATACTTTAAAAATTAAATTTTAGGCTGGGCATGGTGGCTCACACCTGTAATCCCAGCACTTTGGGAGGCTGAGGCAGGTGGATCACAAAGTCAGGAGATGGAGACCATCCTGGCTAACATGGTGAAACTCCATCTCTACTAAAAATACAAAAACAAAATTAACCGGGTGTGGTGACAGGTGCCTGTAGTCCCAGCTACTCGGGAGGCTGAGACAGAAGAATGGCGTGAACCCGGGAGGCGGAGGTTTCAGTGAGCCAAGATCACGCCACTGCACTCCAGCCTGGGCAACAGAGCAACACCCCGTCTCAAACAAACAAAAAAATGAATTAAAAAAATAAAATTTTATGTATTTAAAAAAAAAAAGAAAAAAACTGGTCAGACGCAGTGGCTCACACCTGTGATCCCGACACTTTGGGAAGCCAAGGCAGGTGGATCACTTGAGGTCAGCAGTTTGAGACCAGACTGGCCAACATGGGAAAACCCTGCCTCTACTAAAAATACAAAAATTAGCCAGTCGTGGTGGCACACACCTGTAATCCCAGCTACTCAGGAGGCTGAGGCAGGAGAACTGCTTGAACCCAGGAGGCAGAGGTTGCAGCAAGCCAAGATCACGCCACTGCACTCCAGCCTGAGTGACAGAGTGAGACTCCATCTCAAAAATAACGTAACGTAACGTAACGTAACGTAACATAAACTAAACTTAGTTGAGCCTGGTGGCATGCACTTGTAGTCCCAGCTGCTCAGGAGGTTGAGGTGGGAGGATTCTTTGAGCCCAGGAGTTCAAGTCTGCAGTGAGCTGTGATCCTGCCACTGAAACCTTGTTTGTAAAAATAAACAAATAAATAAATAATTTTTTTAAATTAGCAAACAAAAATTTTGTTTTCATTTTTGAGATAGAGTCTCACTCTGTTGCCCAGGCTGGAGTGCAGTGGCATGATCTCAGCTCACTGCAACCTCCACCTCCGGGTTCAAGCAATTCTCCTGTCTTAGCCTCCCAAGTAGCTGGGACTACAGGCATGCACCACCATACCCAGCAAATTTATATATATATATATATATATATATACACACACACACACATACATACATACATACATTTTTTTTTTTTTTTTTGAGATGGAGTTTCACTCTTGTCATCCAGGCGGGAGTGCTGTGGCATGATCTCAGCTCACTGCAACCTCTACCTCCTGGGTTCAAGCGATTTCCCTGCTTCAACATCCTCAATAACTGGGATTATAGGCGCCTGCCACCATGCCTAATTTTTGTATTTTTAGTAGAGATGGGGTTTTGCCATGTTGGCCAGGCTGGTCTCAAACTCCTGACCTTAAGTGATCTGTCTGCCTCGGTCTCCCAAAGTGCTGTGATTACAGGCAAGAGCCATCACACCCAGCCTAATTAAAATAATGTTTTTTAAAAAATTGGATGTTATCAAAAATTTTTTAATTTGTCCATAAAAAGACAATATCAACAGAGTAAAAAGACATCCCATAAATAGAAGTAAATATTTACAAATCATATATCTGATGGAGGATTAATAGCTAGCAGATATAGAGAACTCCTACAACTCAACAACAACAAACCTGATTCAAAATGGGCAAAGGACTTGAATAGACCTTTCTCCAAAGAAGATATATAAAGAGCCAATAAGCACATGAAAAGATGCTCAACATCGCTAATTATTAGGGAAATGCAAATCAAAGCTACAATGAGATGCCACTCGCACCCATTAAGATGGCTACGCTCAAAAAAACAGAAAATAACAAGTGTTTGTGAGGATGTGGAGAAATTGGAATCCTTGTGCGCTGCTGGTGGGAATGTAAAAAAGCTATACCTGCTAGGGAAAACAGTATGTCAGGTCCTCAAAAGATTAAAAATGAAATTACCATATGTATTAGTCCATTTTCATGCTGCTGATGTGAGTCTGGGAAGGAAAAGAGATTTAATTGGACTCACAGTTCTGCATGGCAGGGGAGGCCTCAGAATCATGGTGGGAGGCAAAAGACACTTCTTACGTAGCAGCAGCAGGAGAAAATGAGAAGGATGCAAAAGCAGAACCCCCCAATAAAACCATCAGATCTCGTGAGACTTATTCACTACCAAGAGAACAGTATGGGGGAACCGCTCCCATGATTCAAACTATCTCCCATGGGTCCTTCCCACAACACATGGGATTTATAGGAACACAATTCAAGATGAAATTCGGGTGGGGACACAGAGCCAAACCATATCATTCCACCCCTGGCCCCTCCAAATCTCATGCTCTCACATTTCAAAACCAATCCTGCCTTTCCAGCAATCCCCCAAAGTCTTAACTCATTTCAGCATTAACCCCTAAGCCCACACTCCAAAGTCTCCTCTGAGACAAGGCAGGTCTCTTCTGCCTATGAGCCTGTAAAATCAAAAGCAAGCTAGTTACTTCCTAGATACAATGGGAGTACAGGTATTAGGTAAAAATAGCTGTTCTAAATGGGAGAAATTGGCCAAAACAAAGGGGTTACAGGGCCCATGCAAGTCTGAAATCCATCAGGGCAGTCAAATTTTAAAGCTCTAAAATGATCTCCTTTGACTCCAGGTCACACTGACACAAGAGGTGGGCTCCCATGGTCTTGGGCAGCTCTGCCCCTCTGGCTTTGCTGGGTACAGCCTCCCTCCCCACTGCTTTTACAGGCTGGCGTTGTCTGTGACTCTTCCAGGAGCACAGTGCAAGCTGGATCTGCCATTCTGGGGTCTGGAGGATGGCGGCCCTCTTCTCACAGCTCCATTAGGTGGTGCCCCAGTAGGGACTCTGTGTGGGGGCTCCAACCCCACATTTCCCTTCTGCACTGCCCTAGTAAGGTTCCCATGAGAGCCCCGCCCCTGCAGCAAACTTCTGTCTGGGCATCCAGGTGTCTCCGTACATCTTCTGAAATCTAGGCGGAGGTTCCCAAACCCCAATTCTTGACTTCTGTGCACCCACAGGCTCAACACCACATGGAAGTTGCCAAGGCTTGGTGCTTGCACCCTCTGAAGCCATGGCCCAAGCTCTACCTTGACCCCTTTCAGCCACGAATGGAGTGGCTGGGATGCAGGGCACCAAGTCCCTAGACTGCACACAGCATGGGGACCCTGGGCCCTATCCACAAAACCATTTTTTCCTCCTCAACCTCTGGGCCTATGATGGGAGAGGCTGCCACAAAGGTCTCTGCCATTTCCTGGAGACATTTTCTCCATTATCCTGGGCATTAACATTCAGCTCCTCATTACTTATGCAAATTTTTGCAGCCTGCTTGAATTTCTCCTCAGAAAATGGGACTTGCTTTTCTACTGCATTGTCAGGCTATAAATTTTCTGAACTTTTATGCTCTGCTTCCCTTTTAAAACTGAATGCCTTTAACAGCACCCAAGTCAACTCTTGAATGCTTTGCTGCTTAGAAATTTCTTCCACCAAATAACCTAAATTATCTCTCTCAATTTCAAAGTTCCACAAATCTCTAGGGCAGGGGCAAAATGCTGCCAGTCTCTTTGCTAAAACATAAACAAGAGTCACCTTTGCTTCAGTTCTCAACAAGTTCCTCATCTCCATCTGAGACCACCTCAGCCTGGATTTCACTGTCCATATCGTTATCAGTATTTTGTCAAAGCCATTCAACAAGTCTCTAGGAAGTTTTAAACTTTCCCACATTTTCCTGTCTTCTTCTGAGCCCTCCAAACTGTTCCAGTCTCTGCCTTTTACCCAGTTCCAAAGTCGCTTCCACATTTTCGGGTATCTTTTCAGCAGCACCCCAGTCTACTAGTACCAATTTACTATATTAGTTTCTGTTTTTACACTACTGATAAAGACATACATGAGACTGGGAAGAAAAAGAGGTTTAATTGTTCCACACGACTGGGGAGGCCTCAGAATCAAAGTGGGAGGAAAAGGCACTTCTTACATGGCGGCAGTTAGAGAAAATGAGAAAGATGCAAAAGCAAAAACCCCTGATAAACCCATCAGATCTCATGAGACTTATTCACTACCACGAGAACAGTATTGGGGAAACCATCCCGTGATTCAAATTATCTCCAACTGGGTCCCTCCCATCACAGGTGGGAATTATGGGAATACAGTTCAAGATGAGATTTGGGTGGGGACACAGAGCCAAACCATATCACCACATGATCTAGCAGTTCCACTTTTGGATACATATTCAAAAAAATTGAAAACAGGGTCTCAAAAAGATATTTGCACATTCACATTCATAGTAGTATCATTCACAATAGTCAAGAGGCAGAAGCAATCCAAGTGAACATCAACAGATGAATGGATAAGACTGTGGTACATAAACATATACAATGGAATAGTATTCAGTCTTAAAAGGAAGGAAATGCTAACGCAGGCTACTACACGGATGAACCTTGAGGTCATTACGATAAGTAAAATTAGCCAGTCACCAAAAACAAATACTATCTGATTTCACTGGTATGAGGCACTCAGAGTAGTCAATTCATAGAGACACACAGCAGATTGGCTGTTGCCAGGGCTACGGGGAGGCGAAAATAGAAAGTTAATGGGTACAGAGTTTTAGTTTTACAAGATGAAAGGAATTCTGAAAATGGATAGTGGTGATTGTTACACACCACTATGAATATATTTAATATCACTGAACCATAGACATGAAAATGGTTATAGGGATGGCCAGGCATAGTGGCTGACGCCTATAATCTCAGCACTTTGGGAGACCGAGGTGGGCAGATCACCTGAGGTCAGGAGTTCAATACCAGCCTGGCTAACATGATGAAACCACGTCTCTACTAAAAATATAAAAATTAGCTGGGCGTGGTGGCAGGCGCCTGTAGTCCCAGCTACTCAGGAGGCTGAGGCAGGAGAATGGTTTGAACCTGGGAGGTGGAGTCTGCAGTGAGCCAAGACTGTGCCACTGTACTCTAGCCTGGGCAAAAGAGCTAGACTCTGTCTCAAAAAAAAAAAAAAGGTTATAGGCATGGTGGCTCATACCTATAATTCCAGCATTTTGGGAAGTTGAGGCAGGAGGATCGCTTGAACCCAGGAGTTCAAGACCAGGCAACATATCAAGACCCCATCTCCACAAAAAATTAAAAAGTTAGCCAGGCATGGTGGGATGGGGTGAGGTGGGGCAGGGGGGTCACTTGAGCCCAGGAGTTAGAGGCTGCAGTAAGCTATATGATTACACCACTGTACTCCAGCCTGAGCAACAGAGTAAGACCCTGTCTCAAAAAAAAAAAAAAAAAAAAAGTTTTAAATGCATTTTTTAAATTGGAAAAAAAAATGGAAGGGATCCCAATTATAAAAAAAAAGACTTATGGGTTTCCTTCCAAAGTAGAAATGCAGAAATGGAAAAATGAGTTTTGGTTGCTATGGAAATAGGAGTTGGCTGGGCCTGCAGGAGCAGCAGCTGGAGGGGAACAAGTGGCCGGGAAGTTGGCTCTGTGACAGAGGGGGGCTTCCGGCTGGGGATAAGACAACAACAGGCTTCAGCAGGGAGAGTAGGAGGTAGAAAGAAGAGAGAAAAAGAGACAGAGACTGTCTCTAGACACTGGCGCCTGTGAATTCTGCAGACATTTGGATACAGAGGTGGGTGTGTGTGCCTGAGTGTCTGTGTCGCATATGTATCCCCAGAGGCCAGAAAAACAAGATGCAAAATAAACTCAATGCCTGAAAAAGAACACAGTTTCACCAGCTATCCTGAGGGCAAGAAAGCCCCCAAACCGCTGAGTGACAGAAGAGGAAAGGCCTGCCATTGAAACGCTTTCTGGCGTATGGGGAAATGCCTGAGTAGGGCTGGCCGTCACACTGTGTTCCCTCACCTTTGTCCTCAGCACAGTTCTTCAAACTGAAACCGAGGTGGGCCAGAAACACAGACGACAAAATCCCCGCAGGGTGAGCAGGACAGTGGGGATGGGCGAGCTGATGGCTCTGTTTCTTCTGCAGCTCTGAGTGACTGTTTCTGCTTCAGTCTCCATGATGCTGGGGCTCTGGGGTCTTCTCACCTGGGGCTTTAAAGGCACCTGAATGTTCTCAGAATCACTTTCTGGGAAGATGTGTTGATTAGGCCTACAGTGATGACAAGTCTTTGCTGGTCCCCAGGAGGGCTCACCTGAGGGAATATTATGCAATTCCCATTCCTACCCCAGGAAGAGGAAGCCCCAAACCCTTTCTTACAATCACAGTCAGGTGAATGGGTAGGGGCTCACATTTTTTAAATGCCTTAAACCTAGGCTTTTGACTCTTTATAACACTGTCATTGTCTATATACACCGTCTCTGAGACACACTGAAAGGACCAAACAGTTCAAATTGACTACCATACTAGTATCTTGTTTTGCATTTCTTCATTTTTAAATATATCAAGAGCCTCAAAAACGAATGTGAGTATTGAAAAGAACACAATATTTAGGAATAAACTTAATCAAGGAGTCGAATGTCTTCTACACCGAAAACTACAAAACACTGGTGAAAGAAGGCAAAGAAGACACAAGCAAATGGAAAGTCATCCCACGATGGCTTGGAAGACATAATATTGAGATGTCAGTGCTACCCAAAGCGATCTACAGAGTCAATGTAATTGCTATCAAAATCTCAATGACTTCTTTGCAGAAACAGAAAAATCCACCCTAAAATTCATAAGCAATCCCAAGGGACCCCAAATAGCCAAAATAATCATGAAAAAGAACAAATCTGGAGGACTCACACATCCTGATTTCAAAACTTATTACAAAGCTACAGTAATCAAAGCAATGTAGTATTTGCATAAAGAAAGACATGTGGCCAGGTGCGGTGGCTCACGCCTGTAATCCCAGCACTTTGGGAGGCCAAGGCAGGTGGATCACTTGAGGTCAGGAGTTTGAGACCAGCCTGGCCAACATGGTGAAACCTCGTCTCTACTAAAACTACAAAAATTAGCTGGGTGTGGTGGCGCATGTCTGTAGTCCAGCTACTCAGGAGGCTGAGGCAGGAGAATCACATGAACCCAGCAGGCAGAGGTTGCAGTGAGCCGAGATCACGCCATTACACTCCAGTCTGGGTGACACAGCAAGACTCCAAAAAAAAAAGAAAGAAAGGGAGAGAGAGAGAGAGAGAGACAGAGAGACAGAGAGAAGGAAGGAAGGAAGGAAGGAAGGAAGGAAGGAAGGAAGGAAGGAAGGAAGGAAGGAAGGAAGGAAAAGAAAGGCAGACAGACATGCTATTCACATGCAAAAGAATGAAGTTGTATCCTTAACCTTACATGACATACAAAAAGTAACTCAAAATGGATCAGGCCGGGCGCGGTGGCTCATGCCTGTAATCCCAGCACTTTGGGAGGCCGAGGCGGGCGGATCACGAGGTCAGGAGATCGAGACCATCCTGGCTAACACGGTGAAACCCCATCTCTGCTAAAAATACAGAAAATTAGGCAGGCGTGGTGGCGGGCGCCTGTAGTCCCAGCTACTCGAGAGGCTGAGACAGGAGAATGGTGTGAACCTCGGAGGCAGAGCTTGCAGTGAGCCGAGATCACACCACTGCACTCCAGCCTGGGCAATGAGCAAGACTCCATTTCAAAAAAAAAAAAAAAAAAAAAAAAAGAAATGGATCAAAAACTTAAAATATAAGAGCTAAAACCATAAAACTCTTAGAAGAAAATAGAGAGGGAAAACTTTATGACATTGATTTGGCAATGATTTCTTGAATACAACACCAAAAGCACAAAAGAAAAAAATACATAAATTAAACATCAAAATTAAAAACTTCTGTGCATTCAAAGGACATAATTAACAGACTAAAAAGGCAATCCACAGAGAAAATACTTGCAATTGTTATCTGGTAAGGGACTGATATCCAAAATAGATAAAGAACTCCACAACTCAACAACAAAGAAACAAACAACCCAGTCTTATTTTAAAAATCAGCAAATGCCTTGAATAGATATTTTTCCAAGGAAGATACACAAATGGCCAGTAAGCACATGAAAAGATGCTTAACATCACTAATCAGTAGAAAACCGAAAAATCAAAACCACAATGAGATACCACTTCACACCAGGATAGGATAGCTATGATCAAAAAACCCACACACAAACAGAAAATAACAAACGTTGACAAGGATGTGGAAAAATGGAAACCTTGGTGCATTGTTGGTGGGATGTAAAATGGTACAGAAACTGTTGAAAATGGTATGGTGATTCCTTGAAAATTGACACACAGAATTACCATAAGATCCAGCAATCCCATTACAGGTATATATTCAACAGAATTGCAAGTAGGAACATAAACAGATATCTATACACCCATGTTCATAGCAGTGTTATTCACAATAGCCAAAAAGTGGATACAACCCAAGTGTCCACCAACAGACGAATGGATAAACACACTGTGGCAGATACATACTGTAGTCTATTATAATGGAATATGAACCTTGAAGACACTAGGCTAAGTGAAATAAGCCACTCACTAAAGGATAAATACTGTGTAATTCTACCTAGATGAGGTACGCAGAGTAGTCAAACTCACAAAGACAGAAAGTAGAATGGTGGTTGCCAGGGATGGGGTTAAGGGGCAAAGGGAGTTGTTTAATGGGGACAGAGTTTCAGTTTGGGAAGATGAAAAAGAGTTCTGGAGATGGATAGTGGTGATGGTTGTACAACAATGTGAATGCACTTAATGCACTGAACTAAAGAAAATGCAGGCCGGGCGCAGGGGCTCATGCCTGTAATCCCAGCACTTTGGGAGGCCAAGGCGGGTGGATCACTCGAGGTTAGGAGTTCAAGACCAACGTGGTCAACATAGTGAAACCTTGTCTCTAGTAAAAATACAAATATTAGCTGGGCGTGGTGGTACGTGCCTGTAATCCCAGCTACTCTGGAGGCTGAGGCAGGGAGAATTGCTTGAACCCGGGTGGCAGAGGTTGCAGTGAGCCGAGATGGCACCACTGCACTACAGCCTGGGCAACAGAGCAAGACCCTGTCTCAAAAAAATAAATAAAAATAAAATAAAATAAGAAAAGAAAATGCATTAAGATAGTTAAAATGGTAAATTTCAACGTCATGTGTATTTTACCACCATAAAATATGTGGATATATACAAAATAGTGGAAATGACCTAGGGTCAGCCTCTCAGCCTCTGCAAAGTTCAGCCCTCACAGGCTGCCCAGTTAGGCCCAGTTAGCACTCAGGATACGGCATTTCCCCTACTTCCTTTGTCTTGTCAAAACTTACCGCAGGTGCAAACAAGTCCACAAGCTTGCACTGAGCCCAATGTGTGCAGGTGGGAGAGAAAGATGAGCAAAGATGAGAATTGTTCAGGGAGAGGACAGTGCACCTTGCTTTGACACAGGGTTAAAAGTGATGAGGGCTGCAGAATATGAGGGTACACAGTAGAGTGGGTGCTGTCGCAGTTCCCAGGAGGAGAGGGGACTTCTTGCCTGGCTCTCTTGGGTGGTGTCACAGAGGAAGTGGTGCTTAAGGTGGGTTTGAGAGAATGAGGATGTGCAGATGTGTGCCTTGTGTTTAGCTGAAGTACTGTGTGACTGCGAGGTCGAGGTGGGAGAGAATGCTGGATCGGTGGGGAAGAGAAGGTGACCAGTGAGAAAGTAACTCGGTGCAGGAACACCTGCCACACAAGCCTGTTGTCTTGTTACCTTGAAAAGTGGTGTTCGGATCCGGAGTCAGATCCAGAAGGAAACTGAATGGCAGACTAACAACAATAACAACTTCTATTCATAGAGGACTTACTATGTGCCTGTTGCTTAATAACCTTAAGCAGCAGGTAGTGATATTAGCTCTATATTTCAGCTGAGAAAACTGAGGCTCAGGAGGTTAAGCAACTTATCCAAGATCAACCACAGCCAGTAAGTGATGGAAGTGGGGTAGGAATCCAGCCCTACATGGGTTTCACATTTTTATTTATTTATTTTTGAGACAGGGTCTGGCTGTGCCAGGCTGGAGGACAGTGGCACAATCTCAGCTCACTGCAGCCTTGACCTCCTGGGCTCAAGCAATTCTCCTGCCTCAGCACCCCGAGTAGCTGGTACCACAGGCACATGCCACCATGCCCAGCTAATTTTTTTTTCCTGTAGAGATGGATGTCTCACTATGTTGCCCAGGCTAGTCCCAAACTCCTGGGCTCCAGTGTGGGCTGCTCAGTGACTCCCTTCCAAGACGACACTATGAAAAAGAGGAAAATGAGTCACTTTACAGTGGAGAAACCTGACAAATGCTACCTTAGCCACCTGGTAATAAGTCATGTTGATAGTACAGATGCTTGATGTGATGTGATAAAAATGACATTTTACTTCTGTGGTCTTCCTCTTCAAACCCACAACCCTCATCATGAGAAAAATATGAGATGAATTCCAGTAGTGGGGTATTTTACAATATATCTGACCAGTATTCCTCAAAACTCTCCAGGTCACCAAAACCAAGAAAATTCATAGAAAATGTCACAGCCAATGGGAGACTAAGGATACACAACAAATAAATGTATAGTGGTTTCAAGCCCATTTTTGTTGGTATTTAAAAAAAAAGATATAAATGTAATTTGGTATTCTGGATGGGATCCTGGGACAGAAAAAGAACATTAAATAAACACTAAGGGAATCTGAATAAACAATGTTTTTAGTTAATAATAACGTATCAATATCAGGTTGTAACAAATGTACCATATCAAGTATCAATATCAGTTAATGTAACAAATGTACCATAGCAATATAAGACTTTAATAATAGGAGAAACTGGCTCTGTGGCTCATGTCTGTAATCCCAATACTTTGGGGAGGCGAGGCAGGCAGACTGCATGAGCCTGGGAGTTCAAGACCAGCCTAGGTAACACAGCAAGACCCCATGTCTACTATAAATAAAAATATTAGTTGGGCATAGTGGTATGCGCCTGTAGTCCCAGTTACTTGGGAGGCTGACGTGGGAGGATGGCTCGAACCCAGGAGACAGAGGTTGCAGTGAGCCAAGATCGCACCACTGCACTTCAGTCTGGGTGACAGAGAGAGACCCCATCTCAAAATTTAAAAAAATAATAATAATAAGGGAAATTGGATATGGGATATGTGGGAACTCTGTAGTATTGTCTCTCTCTTTTTTTTTTTTTTTGTAAATCTAAATTTTACCAAAAATATATAAAATCTTTCAGAAACGGATTCCTGAGTCACATCCTCAGAAACTGGCCTGATAATATGCATTGACACAGGTGTAATGGACTTGTGAATGACGACAGCCTCTCTGTCCCTGCCTGCTGACTGACCAAAGAGAAGGAGCAGATACAGCAGTGCCTGCAGAGAAGACCCTATAGCTTACACGAAGAACACTGTGTGGCTTTCCTCCCAGCCTCCCTGAGGTTAAATATGGTGTCTCTCTCATTAGACTAGCAGCCTTCCTAGGGCAAGAGCTGGGTCTCCCCTGTGAGACAGGGCAGGGGCCACCTCTACTCCAGGAGCTCAAGGTCTCTCTCAGCTCCAGGTGCCACCGATTCTCTGTATGCATTTACTTTTCTTTTAGGTAAGTACATTTCTCTATATGGGTAGAAAGAGAGGCCATGTACATAATGTACATTTTTTTAAGGCTGGCAAAAGGTCGGCTTGCTCCAAAATACTAAGACTCCTAACTCTTTAGTTAAGCATAACCAATGCTAAAAAGCAGCAAACTCGATGACTTGGGTTTAGTACCTAAATTTCCTCTGCTGCCTTGTTGCTTTCTTTTGTACCCCAGGCCCCAGTCATAACTGAGTGATAACAGTAGTAAGAGTCTAAAATTGTGATGCTGCTGATTCTATATTTCAGCAGAGAAAACTAGGCTCAGGAGGTTAAGCAACTCATGCAAGGTCACACACAACCAGTAAGTGATGGAACTTAGGTAGGAATCTCAGTTTGTTTGATAATGGAACAAACCTCAACACCCCAGCAAACTGCCTCCTGATTGCAAGAAGTTCTTACTTGGGGGTATGCAGTAAGCCACCCCAAAATGTGAGAAGAGTAGGTATCAGTGGGCTGCACACAGCATCTGTGATTACTGATTTGCACAAGTCCTTAAGGACAGGACAGGATGTGTCTCTGGACAAAACTGGAAGAGCAATGCCTGGAAATTAAATCAAGACTCAACAAAACAAAAAGCGAGCCAATTGCATTAACATAAGCTGAGGGAATCATAGGTAGAGAGAAATGGTGATGCGTGAGGAGCTCTGAAAAAGCAGAACCAAAGAGCAAGTCTTTGAGAGTCATTGTCTTCCACGTTGTCCAGAGTAGTGGAAACTCTGAAAACCAACTTGAGCATTACAGGCAGCTCAGACGTCTGGCCAGAGCTTCCAGGAATACTCTCTTCCTTTTTTTTTTTTTTTTTTTAAATTTAAGACAGGATCTGGCTTTGTTTCCCAGGCTGGAGTGCAGTGGTGTGATCAGAGCTCACTACAGCTTCAATCTCCCAGGCTCAAGCCATCCTCCCACCCAGCCTCCCAAGTAACTGGGACTACAGGCGCTCGCCCCAACATTCAGCTCATTTTTAAATTTTTTTGTACAGATGTAGTCTCACTATATTGCCCTGGCTGGGTTTGAACTCCTGGGCTCAAACAATCCTTCTGCCTTGGTCTCCCAAAGCACTGGGATTACAGACATGAGCCATCGCACAGGGCCAGAATACTCTCTTGCTAAGAATCTTAGGGCTGGTCCAGGGAGCAGTAGGAAGGAAAACATGCAGTGATCGATCAGACATTTCTATCACAAGCACAGAAAGGGGGAATTATACTAGCAGTGCTGCCACTCTAGAGTATCTTGTATCCCTCAGAGTACAAATATCTTAGGCTCTCTTGTATCCCTCAGAGTACAAATATCTTAGGCTCTCCTGGTGATTAAAATCCTTCATTTTGCTCACCTTGCTTTGATTCCACGAAAATCAACCTTCTAACTAGATTCTGACATTCCCACAAGAGAAAGTGTGCTGACAAGTTGACATGGAGGTTTCCGACTGCATTGTAGTTGCTTCTCCCCTTGTGATTTCTCTCTTTTCTTTCTTTCTTTCCTTCCTTCCTTCTTTCTTTCTTTCTTTCTTTTTTTTTTTTTTTTTTGAGACAGAGTCTCGCTCTGTCGCCCAGGCTGGAGTGCAATGGTGCGATCTCAGCTCACTGCAACGTCCACCTACTGTGTTCAAGTAATTCTCCTGCCTCAGCCTCCGGAGTAGCTGTGATTACAGGCATGTGCCTGTAATAGCCACATGCCTGGCTAATTTTTGTATTTTTAGTAGAGACGGGGTTTCACCATGTTGGCCAGGCTGGTGTTGAACTCCTGACCTCAGGTGATGCACCCACCTCGGCCTCCCACAGTGCTGGGATTACAGACACGAGCCACTGTGCCCAGCCTCCCTTGTGATTTAATACGTGTGCAGCCCAGCTTCCTCACCGGCCTCCAGTGAATTTGGTTAGTCCGCCCCTTTCAGCCTGGTTAGCTCCAAGTGCACAGAAGAACCTTCATCTCTGGCCTGCAGAGAACCGGGATCACTAGCCTCCAGCCCACTGTACTGCTGGCCCTAGGGGGGTTTTCCCTGATTGACAGCTGCCCCCCCCACTTTTTGATGTCACTCTCAAGCTGCCCTTTGCCACGTGAGTCACCCCAACCACAATCTCCCTACCCTGAGCCCCCAGAATGAGCTGTGGGAGACCTGCAGAAAAACAGCTAAGGCAACAAAATAACTTTATAGGTTATGTTGAAGAAACAAGAACAAGGAAGAGGCCCTGTGCTCGGGGGAAACATGCTAAGAACATGCAACAGAAACGAGTAGAAGGAACTGGCAATGTTTAATGCAGAGCACAGAAGATCTGGGAAGGCCAACCAGTCCTCTGTCATCAAACATCTGAAGAACTGTGGTGACGGAAAGGGAACAGACTGATCTTCTGAGGCTGTAAAGAAAATATGCCAACCAGGCCACATGTGGTGGCTCATGCCTGTGATTCCAGAACTTTGGGAGGTTGAGGCAGGAGGATCATTTGAGGCCAGGAGTTTGAGACCAGCCTGGGCAACATAGCCAGAACTGTCTCTACCAAAAAAAAAATTTAGCTGGGCGTGGTGGCTCATGTCTATACCCCTAGATACTCTGGAGGCTGAGGTGGGAGGATGGCCAGAGCCTAGGAGTGTAAGCTGCAGTGAGCTAAGATCACAGCACTGGACTTCAGCCTAGGCAACAGAGTGAGACCCTGTCTTTCTTAAAAAAAAAAAAAAAAAGAAAGAAAGAAAGAAAAAGAAAAAGTATGGCAACCAAAGGGCAGTAGATACAGGGAGACAGATAAAAAAGGGGAACCTTTTAGGGCAGTTTTCCTCTAACTTCAGTTATTCAAATATCACCTTCACATTTTTTGTGTGTGTGTGTGTACGTGCGTGTATGTCAAATTTCTGAGAAGCAGCATAATTCTGCAATTTAGAGCACAAGTCTGGAGTAGGACCACCTGGGTTTATTTTCCAGCTCATCATTTCCTAGCTATATCACTTTGGGCAAGTTATTTAACTTCCCTATGCTTGTTTGTTCAGTAGTAAAATGGGGCAAAGAGTCCCTACCTCAAATAGTACTTAACCCATGTTGGTGAGGATTAATTAAATGATTTGAATGACGCATAGAAAGTGCTTAGAAGAGCATCCAGCACTTATTAAGTACTCAATAAGTGGTGGGTATTATATATATATATACTTTTTTTTATTAATTTTTTTTTTTTTTTTGAGATGGAGTTTCACTCTTGTTGCCCAGGCTAGAGTGCAATGGCATGATCTTGGCTCACGACAACCTCTGCCTCCCGAGTCCAAGCGATTCTCCCCTCAGCCTCCCGAGCAGCTGGGATAACAGGCATGTGCCCGACTAATTTTGTATTTTTAGTAGAGATGGGGTTTCTCCATGTTGGTCAGGCTGGTTTCGATCTCCCAACCTCAGGTGATCCACCTTCCTCGGCCTCCCAAAGTGCTGGGATTACATGCGTGAGCCATCGTGCCTGGCCCTATAAATGTTTTATTGTTTTAATAATTGAGGTCTCGCTTTGTTTCCCAGGCTGGAGTGCAGTGGCACAATCATGGCTCACTGTAACCTCGAACTCCTGGGCTTAAACCATCCTCCCATCTCAGCCTCCTAAATAGCTGGATTACAGGCACACATCACTACACCCAGGTAATTTTTTAAATGTTTTGTAGAGATGAGGTCTCACTATGTTGCCCAGGCTAGTGTCCAACTCCTGGCTTCAAGTGATCTTCCTGCCTCTACTTCCTAAAGTATTAGGATTACAGGCAAGAGCCACTGCACCTGGCCTATTATATTTTATTCTGTCCTTATACCATCGATACTCTTATTTAATATTTTTCTTTAAATGGACACATTATTTATATACATGTATTTTAAGGGAAACTTTATATTACTACCATACATGAAAAGCCATGTACAGGTGGAAACTGTAAAGATAAACATAAAAGCAAACAATGTTATTAGATTGTTACAGTTTTAACAATGTTATTAAATGGTCACACTTACTGCTGTCTCTTAAATGCCCTGAACTGGAGGACTGCTATCTTTCCAATGAAAGGGGAGACAATCAAGTGTTACAGTAGCATTCTAGTACTTTGCCCAGACTTCTGTTGACTGCAGTCAGAAGGAAGAGTCCCAGTCCCACAAGTTGGAGGAAGTGAAAGGCCAGCGTGGGTGGAGCACCTGCTCTGGGGAGACAGGGCAGCCCCAGGGGTGAGAGGCAGGCAGAGCAGGATCAAAGAGACAGCTCAAAAGGGAAAAATCCCTTTCCTATTCTGAGACTTTGTGCTCTTGGGTACCCTGTCTCTCTCTGTGCCACACCAAAGTCATCTCACAAGACCCCTTGGGGTATGAGTTGCACATCTTAGAAAGCAAAGCCAGAAACACTTTGTTGGAGACACTGTGGGTGCCCCACCCGTACTCCTCAGCTCACCCGAGGTTACCTGCAGACATTTCCATATGCCCTGGGCTACCTCTCACTTCTGCTTTAAGTCATTTTCTGGCCTCAGGGTGTGCACAGCAGAAAGTTAGCGAGACAACCCTCAATAATGAGGGATGGGAGTCAAGGATATACCCCAGTCTCCCTGCCTTTTCGTGGGACACTTCTGAAATATTTTCTATAGTCTCTCTAAGTCCCTGCGGGATGAAGACCCAATTGCCCAGTGGAAACTCACTCATCAACACCTTTTTTATTGGCTTTTCTCCCTTTCTCAGTTAATTTCACTCTCACTGGGCTTCCTGGGATCATTTCCGAAATAAATTTCTGGCACCCGAATCCTTTTCTCATGATCTGCTTTGGGGAAACCTACAACTATGACATAGCTTTAAACTTCTGTCAGTGGAATGAGTTGCCCAGGGAGATGTGAGGACTCAAGAAATGGCTGAGAATGTTCAGTGGAGATCCACAGATCACGTAAGGACTCAAACTAGATGAACCCTTAGTATTCTTTTTGTGTGTCTGTCTGTTTTGTTTTGTCTTTTTTTTGTTTTGTGTGTCTGTCTGTTTATTTGTTTTAAAGAGACAGCATCTTGGCCAGGCACGGTGGCTCATGCTTGTAGTCCTAGCACTTTGGGAGGCCGAGGCGGGTGGATCACCTGAGTTTGAGACCAGCCTGGCCAACACGGAGAAACTCCGTCTCTACTAAATATACAAAAATTAGCCAGGCATGGCAGCGGGTGCCTATAATCCCAGCTACTAGGGAAGCTGAGGCAGGAGAATCGCTTGTACCCGCGAGGCGAAGGTTGCAGTGAGCTAAGATCATACCATTTCACTGCAGCCTGGGCAAAAGAGAGAAACTCCATCTCAAAAACACAAAACAAAACAAAAAAAAAAGAGACAACATCTTGCCCTGTCACCTAGGCTGGAGTGCGGTGGTACAATCATGGCTCACTACAGTCTCAAACTCCTGGTCTGAAGTGATCCTCCCCTGTCAGCCTCCCCAGTAGCTGGGACTGCAGGTGCATGCCACCATGCCCAGCTAATTTTTGTTTGTTTTTTGAGACAGGGTCCCCCTCAGTTGCCCAGGCTGGAGCGCAGTGGCATGATCATGGTTCATTGCAACCTCAAACTCCTCGGCTCAATTGATTCTCTCACCTCAGCCTCCCGAGTAGCTGGGACTACAGGTGCACCACCACACCTGGCTAATTTTTCATTTTTTTGTAGATATGGGGTCTTGCTATTTTGCCCAGGCTGCTCTAGAACTTCTAGACTCAAGTAATCCTCCCACCTCAGCCTCCCAAATTTCTAGAATTACAGGTGTGAGCCACCAATCCAGGCCTCAGCTAATTTTAAAAATTTTTTAAATAGAAATGGCACTATGTTGCCCAGCCTGACCTTGAACTCCTGGCCTTAAACAATCCTCCTGTCTCAGCCTCACAAAGTGCTGGAACTACAGGCATGAGCCACTGCATCCAACCTACTTAGTATCCTTCTGATCCTCAGGTCTCATAATTCTGGATCAAGAGTCAGCAAACTACAGCCCATGGGCCACATCCAGCCTACTGCCTGTTTTTGTATAGCCTGTGAGCTAAGAATGGTTTTTACATTATTTATTGTTTGTTTGTTTGTAGAGATGGGGGTCTTGCTATGTTGCCCAGGCTGGTCTTGAACTCCTGGCCCCAAGCAATCCTCCCTCCTCAGTCTTCCAAAGTCCTGAGATTACAGATATGAGCCACCATGCCTGGCCAGCTTTTACATTTTTAAATGGTTGAAAAAAATGTTTAAAGAATAATATTTTGTGACACAGAAAAATTATGTGAAATTCAAAACTTCAGTGTCCATAAAGCTTTATTGGAACCCAGACATACTCATTTGTTTACACACCATCTACGGCTGCTTTTACGCTACAGCGCAGTTTCTCACCAACATTACAAGAAACGACGTTACTCGAGGACTTACTGTACGTCATTCTGCTTAAAGTTGCAGTTTCTAAGAACCTATCGATGACATTAAGTGAGAATTTACTGCAGCTGCAACTGAAACCCTATGGTCCATAAAGCTCAAAATATTTACTCTCTGGACCTTTACAGAAAAAGTTTGCTGATGCCTGTTCAAAGTCATTATCCTGCAGAGACAAGAGGCAGATTGAGGCCTGGCTGCCCCATGGGTAGGGAGGCCAGTTCCCAGACCTAGTATCTGCGGGCAGTTTGAATCAGACCTTCACATTTCCTTTTGCCACATCTTTATGACCATGGTCATTACTCTCACCCTCTGCAAGTACCTAAGACTCTTTCACAGAGGCATTCATGTCTTTATACCAGGAATATTTTTTGTTTAATTTTTTTTCCATTTTTCCATTTTTCTTGTTGTTAAAGATAGAGGTGGAGGTCTTACTATGTTGCCCAGGCTAGTCTTGAACTCTTGGCATTCCTCCCACTTCTGCTTCTCAAAGTGCTGGGATTACAGGCATATGCCACTGTGCCCAGCCACCAGGAATATTTTTCTTTTTTAAAGGACATGAGAAATTTTCTTCTCCACACCCTGCCACTATCCCACGTGGTTTCATCCACGCTTGATCACTTTCACCACCACTTAGTTACTGATTTCTCCCCAAAACAAACCAAACCTCCAGCCCACGTCCTGAGATTTCTGATCAATACCCAAATGTTGGCCAGGTAATCCCAGTGCTTTGAGAGGACAAGGCAGGAGAAACACTTGAGTCTAGGAGTTGGAGACTAGCCTAGGCAACATAGCAAGACCCTGTTTAAAAAATTAGCTGGGCATGATGGTGTGCACTTGTAGTCCCAGCTACTTGGCTGGGTGGGACGATCCCTTGAGCTCAGGATGTTGAGGCTGCAGTAGCTATGATCATACCACTGCAGGAGGCATGGGTGACAGAGCAAGACCCTGTCTCTTAAAAACAACAACAAAAGAAACCAAAAACCAACAACAACAACAACAACAACAACAACAAAACCAAATGTCTGGTCAACATTAGATTAAGTTGGGGGGTAGGGGGTATTGCTGCTTACCAGCAGTACAACTTTGGGCAAGTCATTTAACAGCATGGAATGTCAATTTCATCATCTCTCAAAGGCGGAAATGATCTGACCTGCCAGGATTACCGTGCTAATCGGATGAAATGAGAGCTGCCCACAAGACACGGCGCCGCCTGGCCCCAGCCTCTCTGCTCCCTTTGACCACCACATTCCCTGCCCACTGGCTTTCCTTGAGTCCCCTGGCCTTGCCAAGCTCTTGGCTGTCTCTGTACATGCCAACCTTTCTGCCAGAAACATCTTTTCCTCACCCCACCTTCTGCCTGGCAGGTCAACGCATAACCTTGGTTTATGTGTGTTTCTGTTTCAAGACACCTTATAGGCCGGGCACTGTGGCTCAAGCCTGTAATCCTAGCACTTTGGAGGCCAAAGTGGGTAGATCACCTGAGGTCAGGAGTTCGAGACCAGCCTGGCCAACATGGTGAAACCTCGTCTCTACTAAAAATACAAAAATTAGCTGGGTATGGTGGCATGTGCCTGTACTACCAGCTACATGGGAGGCTGAGGCAGGAAAATTGCTTGAACTCCGGAGGCAGAGACTGCAGTGAGCTGAGATCGTGTCCCTGCACTCCAGCCTGGGAGACAGCGTGAGACTCCGTCTCAAAAAAACAAATACAAAAGATGCCTTATTTGATATATATACATATTATTCATTAACATTGAACTCAGCCAACTGCACTATAACTCATGTCTGAACGAAGCTTACCCAACAGACATGCTTTCTCTGTAAGGCGCATCACAGCTGTCTCATGCTTAGGAACACTAGACAGCACGTCAACAGTACACTTGGGGCCATTTCAAACAGCGACATCGCATACAAAAACGCACAAACATGCAAAAAATGTGGCACTAAGTACACCACAAAAGGGACACTTGTTTATAGCACAAGAGCTGAAACCAGAAAGCAGCGTGTCCTCCTGTTTGCCCTTGGCTGGGAATGTGCAAGTTGGGTGACTCAACTTTTTCACTATTCTACGCGCATCCATATATGACTGTGAAAGTGTCGTGGATATTGATTTGGAAGTTACACAAACATTTTCTTTCTTTCTTTTTTTATTTTTATTTTTTTGAGAAGGAGTTTCACTCTTGTTGCCCAGGCTGGAGTACAAAGGCGTGATCTCGGCTCACTGCAACTTCCACCTCCCAGGTTCAAGCAATTCTCCTGCCTCAGCCTCCCAAGCAGCTGGGATTACAGGCTCCCGCCACCACACCCAGCTAAATTTCTGTATTTTTAGTAGAGATGGGGTTTTGCCATGTTGGCCGGGCTGGTCTCGAACTCCTGACCTCAGGTGATCCACCCACCTCGGTCTCCCAAAGTGCTGAGATTATAGGCATGAGTCACTGCGCCCGGCCTTTTTTCCTCTTATTTTTATTTATTTATTTTTTTAAAATGAGCCTAGGTCTCGCTATGCAGTCCAGGCTGGTCTCAAACTCCTAAGCTCAAGTGATCAGGCTGGTCTCAAACTCCTAAGCTCAAACTCCTAAACTCAAACCTCGCTCTCCCAGAGTGTTGGGATTACAGGTGTGAGCCACCATACCCGGCCACAAACACATTTTTTAAAAAAATTATTTAATTATATAATTTTTAAAATAAAGAGATGGGGTCTTACTGTGTTACCCCGGCTGACCTGGAACTCCTAGCTTCAAGTAATCTTTCTGCCTCAGCTTCCCAAAGTACTAGGATTATATGCATAAGAAACCATGCCTGGCCACAAATTTTTTTAAAACATTATTCAATGTATATAATTTTTAAGCAAACAGGGCCTTGCTATGTTGCCCAGGCTGATCTGAAACTCCTGGCATCAAGCGATCCTCTTGCCTCAGCCTCTCAAAGTGCTGGGATTACAGGGACGAATTTGCAAATTCAGAACTTGTGAATAATGTGTTTCTCTCATTCAGGGCTGGCTGAATTCTGTCTCACTAACATTTTATCTCTAGCATCTGGAAAACTGCCTGGCCCACAGTAGGCTCTCAATAATAAATGTATTTCGAATGAACAAATGAGTCAATTCAGTGGAAGTGCACAGCTCACAGCAGTCATAGCTAGTGTTTGTGAAGACACACCAAGCGCCTGCCCCGTGCACGCTGTCCTGGTCAACAAGGGAAACAGCAGAGTATAGTTCTTTTGCACCTGCGCTCAAGAGCAGACTGCCTGGGTTCAAATATGGGACATGCTTCTTATTAATTAATTATATAACCTTGAGCAAGATCACTGGCCTCTCTGAGCCTCAGTTTCCTCAGCTATCAAACGCAGTATTCATAGTACTACCTTGGAAGTTATGGTCAGGAGTCAACGTGGCCCTGCACAGAAAGCCTCTAGCACAGGGTGAACCCTTAGTAAACAGTAGCTTTTATTGTGAATAATTCCCACGGCAACCGTAAGAGTTATCACACCCATTTTGCAGATACAAACACTGAAGCTGAGGATGGTTCAGTGAGTTTCCAAGGTCACACAGAAAGAAGGGCTGCCTCGGGGGATTCTCTGCCCATGCCAGTAACACTGCTGTTATATAAATATAAGGGGTGGGGGGGGGGGGGCGGCGCAGTGACTCATGCCTGTAATCCCAGCACTTTGGGAGGCCGAGGCTGGAGGATGGCTTGAGCCTAGGAGTCTGAGACCATCCTGGGCAATGTAGTGAGGCCCCATCTGTATAAAACAAACAAACAAACGTAAGGGCTCATTTTTAGTAGTTACAAAAGGGCCCTTGCTTGTTATAAGGCCTCTCACTGCCTGATCAGCTAGGTTTGCCAAAATGAGGAAGACAGCTCCAGCCAGTCTCCTGATCTTCTCTGGGATCAGGGTGGGGAGGAACCCCCTTCCTACCCGTAAACCCCAAGAGTCTTCTCTCACACTCCACACTGGTGTCTTTCTGTTCCCTGCCCATTTTTGAGTTCAACCCTTTCAGAACCAGCCCTACTGTGGGGGGTGGGGGATGGTAAGTATGTTATCTTGGGTTTGACAGTACAAAGGCAGAGGCATTTCCTGCTTAAAAGGCACATGAGAAAGGAGGAGGAGGGCGAACTGGAGGAAGAGGAGGAGGGAATCACCAGCATTCTGGGTTAGAACAAACAAATGTCCTCCGTTTTTCTCCAACTCCCTAGATCAAGGGTCCTCAAATTTGGCTGCCAGCTGGAATCTCTTGCGAACATTTTAATACCCAGATGTCCAGTCCCCCCCCAGACCAATCACATCTGAGCCTCTGGGGGGGTGGAACTAGGGCATCGGTATTTTTTTAATGCTCCCCAAGCAACGCCAACGTGCAGACAAGTTTAAGAAGTGGTGCTCTGGACCTTATCAGCACTCCGCTGCCACCCTGGAGTGGCGCTAGGCGACAGTGGCTGCTTTCCGCTTCGAGGACGCGCGGCTTGGGGATTCGGGCATGCTCTCGGAGGCGAGCGCTGGGGAGGATGCGAGCGTGCCAGCGACCTGGTGCTCTGCCTTGCTTTAGGCCCAGCTCCGAGACTGCGGGTCTCTGGGTGCCCCCCAGCTACAACACGTGCTGCCGCCCCGACTCCTCCGGTTATCTCTGCAGACCGCAAACTGTGCCCAGCGGCCGCCCCGCTGTCCACCCCAACCTCAGAGGCTCCAGGGAGACGCCCGGAGCTCAGGAATCTTACCTTGGCTGCCGGCGCTGCCCTCCAGTCCCCGGAATCCTGGGACTCAGGTTCGAGCTGTCGCGGTCGCTGCGCCTATGAAGCGCCCACTAGAGCGCAGGCGCCACCTAGTGGGCGCGGGGCGGCTGCGCAGAGACCGAGCTGGCAGGCGGGAGCGCAGTCCGGGGCGGAAATGCAGCCAGGGCTTCCCACGTGGGCGGTTTTCCAACGCGCCGCCAGCCCTGTGGCCAGATTCGGCCTGGGGCCGGACCACCTTCACCCGCTGCAGGGCACTGGGATCTGAACTTGGTGAACTTTCTCTTGGGGCACAGAGGGACGGCCAGGCCCTAGCCCTCGGCCTGGTATCCATCCTCCGGTTTTCCGTGCTGGGCTCAGGGATCTTTCCCTTCATCCAGCAGCTTTCAGTGCACCCCACTTTGGCACCGCTTCTCGTTTAAATGTGCTGGGACTATCCGAGGCTGGGGTTCTCTCAAATCCAGGGAGACCCTTTGCCTATCAGCAGCCCTTTCTTCCTGCCACCCCCTAAACCGTCCCTGGATGAGAGAAACAGCCTGCTCTGCTGACTTGCTCTACAGAGGCCAGGGCTGGTGGAGGATGGGTGTGTGCCAGCGACCTAGTGCTCTGCTCTGCTGGAAGGCCTTCCCTGAGCAGTGGAAGGGGAAGGGGCGGCTTAAGGGAATTGTTTTTGTTTGTTTGTTTGTTTTGTAGGGACGAGGTCTCTTTATGTTGCCCTGGCTGCTCTTGAACTCTTGGCCTCAAGCGATCCTCTCGCCTGCAGCCTCCCAAAGCACTGGGATTACTGGTGTAAACTATGGCTCCCAGCTGCCTGGTATTCTTTAAATGAAGACATGCCAAAACGCTTACAAATATCGTAGACCATTTAATAGGTTTATATTTCATTTATTTCTTCATTTAACAACGATTAACCTGAGCACCTACTATGTGCCACTTTTCTACAATCAAGGGATACAATGAAGAACAAAACAAAACTCTCTGCTCTTGTTGAATTCACATTTAATGTAACACACGAATACTTTTAACACACACAATGATCTAATGCAAAGCAACTGAGCTCGTTGTAGGTAAGTACAGGATTTATTAAAAATATCTATATTTAGGGCCGGGCACCGTAATCCCAGCACTTTGGAAGGCTGAGGCAAGAGGATCACTTGAAGTCAGGAGTTTGAGACCAGCCCGGTCAACACGGTGAAACCCCATCTCTACAAAAAATACAAAAATTAGCCAGGCGTGGTGGCAGGCGCCTGTAATCCCAACTGCTCCGAGGCTGGGGTGGGAGAATCCCTTGAACCCGGAAGGAGGTTACAGTGAGCCGAGATCGCACCACTGCACTCCAGCCTGGGTGACAGAGTGAGACCCTGCCTCAAAAAAATAAATAAATAAATCTATGTTTAGGGCGCCAAGGGCAGACAGGCCTGGTGATGGATACAAGCGTTGCAGAGTTCTATGGGAACGTCTTCACCTTTTCTTTTAATCCTGGCAGTTTCTCTGTGTGGCAACATTTGGGGATAATGCCTTCAGTGGAAATTTGAGGCAATTTGTGAAAGTGACTCCTGCAATCCTCTTCTCCCTGTCCCCCCGGCCCCCACTCTCTCCCCCAGGACGCTCTGTCATTGTTCTAGCCGTGTGTGTGTGTGTGTGTGTGTGTGTGTGTGTGTGTGTGTGTGTGCGCGCGCGCGCGCGCCTATTTAACCTTTGGACTCTCTGTCCTGGTGTAATCTGGTCAAAGTGAATATCAAGGGCAGAGGAGGAGGAGGAGCAGGAGGAGGAAGAGCAGGAGAAACGAGGAGGACTAGGAGCAGGAGGAAGAGGAGCAGGAGGAGGAGGAGAAGCAGGAGGAGGAGGTGGAGGAGGAGCAGGAGGAGGAGCAAGTGCAGGAGGAGGAGGAGCAGGTGGAGGAGGAGGAGCAGGAGGAGCAGGAGAGCAGGAGGAGGAGGAGGAGAAGGCGCAGGAGGAAGAAGAGGAGAAGCAGGAGCAGGGGAAGAAGAGGAGGAGGAGCAGGAGGAGGAGGTGTCATCTGTGGGCAATACCTGGAAGGGCAGGGGGTGGTGGGCGTCAGTAATAGGAACCAGCCCCAGCTACTCCACTGCAGGCTGGTGCCCTGGTGAAGGTGAATCAGTCAGAGGAGCGCTGACAGCCCAAGGTAAGTACCAGCTGGCAGACAATTTCCCATTCTTTCACTTTAAAGTGTCTGAGTCATGTCCCGACCACTCTTGCCCCATCTTTGCAACAGCTCTCTCCCCATCACTGTGCCCCAAAGCATGCCTGGGCAAAGTCCTAGATTACAACCTCCGGATTCTGGCATCACCTGATGAGATTAGTCTTCCTAGTGACTTTCTCTTCTGAGTTCTCATGGCATTTTTCTCATTCTGCTAATCACAGTGTTTTTGGAAACTGCAGAGTTATTAACAGGTCTGCTTTCTCCATGGAAAACAGGAGTTTTGGTAGGCTGAAGTATGTAAATAATAATAAAATATTCATAACATGTTAGACACTAAGAGTTTTCTTTAAGAGATGGGGTCTTGTTCTGTAACCCAGGCGATCATTGTTCACTGCAGCCACAAACTCTTGAGCTCAAGGGATCCTCCCACCTCAGACTCCCAAGTAGCTGGGACTACAGGCATGTGTCACCATGCCTGGCTAATTTTTAAATTTTTATTTCTTTTTTTTTTTAAAGAGATGGGGTTTATTTATTATTTTTTTAATGTTGCTCAGGCTGGTCTAGAACTCCTGGCCTCAAGCATTTCTCCCACTCCAACCTCCTAAGTAGCTGGGATTATAGACACAAGCTGCCATACCTGGCTCACGCACTAAGGATTTTAGATTGACAATTTAATCCTCAACAGCAATCCTACGAAGTAGGCACTGTTACTCTCCCCATTTTCTCAGCGAAGAAACTGAGACCTGTAATGTTTAATTGCCCTTAGGTAGAGGAGTTAGCAAGTAATGTACCCAGAATGTGAATCTGGATTATCTTATTCCAAAGCACATGCCCTGAACACCTCAGTGCTGTTTACTAAGCACCTACTACGTGCTAGACGCTGTGCTTTATATATGGAACAAGATAGGCAAGGTACTCATTTTTATCCCTTTTGCTTTCTTGTTCTGTTCACACTTTTCTTCAAAGGGAGAATTCTGTTTATTTTTGTTTTTTAAAATAAATTCATAAAATTATGTTATGAGATGTGACCTACTTTTTAGTAAGAAAGGGCATATGTATCTTCTAGAGTGAGTCTCCATTAAAGAGGGTGAGGATCCTCTGTGGTCTAAAATGGATGGAGCTAGAAATGGTGGCACTGGAGTCATGGGCAAGATGGTGTCGGGACCCCAGCAGGAGGTGTAGAGAAGGAAAGAGGCAGAAATACCAAAGAGACCAAGGGGAAAGGAAAGGACACTTGGTCTTGTGAGGCTGGCTTGTGGACTGACTGGCAACTTAACTCTTGAGGTCACAGTGTGTCTATGATTGATGGGAATAAGACAGGTCACATTCTGGTTCTGGATTGTACCTGCAAACCCTCCCAGGTGTTAGGAAGTATAATAGCAGATGAACTGATTCTGTCTCATTGACTCTTTCCAAAAATCCCAGGAAGCAATTATTTTAATTGTATTTATTTTATTTTATTTTATTTTATTTTATTTTATTTTGAGATGGGGTCTCATTCTGTCACTCGGGTTGGAGTGCAATGGTGTGATCTTGGCTCACTGCAACCTCCACCTCCCAGGCTCAAATGATTCTCCCACCTCAGCCTCCCAAGTAGCTGGGACCACAGATGTGTGCCATCATGCCTGGCTAATTTTTTTTTTTTTGAGATGGAGTCTCGCTCTGTCGCCCAGGCTGGAGTGCAGTGGTGCGATCTCGGCTCACTGCAAGCTCCGCCTCCCGGATTCCCACCATTCTCCTGCCTCAGCCTCCCGAGTAGCTGGGACTACAGGCGCCCACCACCTCGCCCGGCTAGTTTTTTCTATTTTTTAGTAGAGACGGGGTTTCACCATGTTAGCCAGGATGGTCTCGATCTCCTGACCTTGTGATCCGCCCGTCTCGGCCTCCCAAAGTGCTGGGATTACAGGCTTGAGCCACCGCACCCAGCCATGCCTGGCTAATTTTTTATATTTTTGGTAGAGACAGGATCTCACCATGTTGCTCGGGCTGGTCTCAAACTCCTGAGCTCAAGCCATCCACCTACCTTGGCCTCCCAAAGTGCTGGGATTCCAGGTGTGAGCCACCATGCACAGCCCAGGAAGCAGTTATTATTATTTTGAGACAGAGTCTCGCTCTGTTGCCCAGGCTGGAGTAGGGTAGAGCAATATCAGCTCACTGCAACCTCCGCCTCCCAGTTCAAGCAATTCTCCTGCCTCAGCCTCCCGAGTAGCTGGGACTACAGATACCTACCACCATACCTGGCTAATTTTTGTATTTTTAGTAGAGACAGGGTTTCATCATGTTGGCCAGGCTGGTCTCGAACTCCTGACCTCGAGTGAACCGCCCACCTCGGGCTCTGAAAGTGCTGGGATTACAGACGTGAGCCACCGTGCCTGGCCCCAGGAAGCGGTTATTATTAATTACATCTTACAGATAAGGAAACAGAGTAAAAAATGTTAAGCAACTTGCTGAAGGCCATACAGCATGTACACTGGAGAGGTGGTATTCAAACCCAAGTTCCTCTCATGCTGAAACTGCTTTTAACCATGACCACTACCTGCCTTCCCATCAACGACCAGAGAATTAAATTGTACTCTTAGGAAGGGATTTTATATTTGCTCATTTTGGTCACTGTGTCCTTCCCTCTTTTACTAGCTGATATTCTGTGCATCCTTCTAGGTCCAGCTCAAATGTGGCCTATTCTAGGAAGCCCTCCCCTGTCCCCTATTTCCAGTGTGACATCCTCCATATTAAAAGACTTATTGATGCTGCTAAATAGTATAATTTGCTGCAAGAATGTGGCCTCATCCAGCAGATTCTATGCCCCTTAATCAGGAGTAAGATGCTCCAGGTATGGTGGCTCATGTCTGTAATTCCAACACTTTGGGAGACCGAGGCCGGAGGATCACCTGATGCTAGGAGTTCAAGACCAGCCTAGGAAACAAAGTGAGACCCCTGTCTACACACACACACACACACACACACACACAATAGCTGGGTGTGGTGGTGCACGCCTGTAGTTCTAGCCACTGAGGAGGCTGAGACAGGAGGATGGCTTGAGCCCAGAAGGTCGAGGCTACAGTGAGCCATGCCTGATCACTCCACTGCACTCCATCCCGGCAACAGAGTGAGACCTGATTTCAAAAAACAAACTGGAACGGCCGGGCGCGGTGGCTCAAGCCTGTAATCCCAGCACTTTGGGAGGCCGAGACGGGCGGATCACAAGGTCAGGAGATCGAGACCATCCTGGTTAACACGGTGAAACCCCGTCTCTACTAAAAAAATAGAAAAAACTAGCCGGGCGAGGTGGCAGGCGCCTGTAGTCCCAGCTACTCGGGAGGCTGAGCCAGGAGAATGGTGTAAACCCGGGAGGCGGAGCTTGCAGTGAGCTGAGATCTGGCCACTGCACTCCAGCCTGGGCGACAGAGCTAGACTCCGTCTCAAAAAAAAAAAAAAAAAAAAACAAACTGGCCGGGCACAGTGGCTCATGCCTGTAATCCCAGCACTTTGGGAGGCTGAGGCAGGAAGATCTCTGGAGCCCAGGAGTTCGAGAGCAACCTGGGTAACATAATGCGACCCCCATCTCTATTAAAAAATAATATAAATAAATAACAAAAAACCAAGAGTCATATCCATGTGGGTGGTGCTACCTGTCTTGTATCCACCCTCCATCCGGCTCTGTGTGTTTGACTTAAATGGGCACCACCAAAGGCTTATATGCCTACTAGTTTCAAGCTGGGTTTGGCCAATGGTATACCTGGCAAAGACCAGAGGCAGGGAGGATAGTGAGGTTGGGTGCTTATGTCCCCAGTTCCCCTTCTGCAGGGTGCCTTGGGTTGACCACTCTCCTGACCTACAGTCATAGCTGTTAGGTGACCCTGTGCACACAAGCCCTCTTGGCCTCCAGGCTCAGGCCTCCTTAATTGCGATTTAAGGTTCTATAAACTGCGCAGCACCCAAAATGGAACTTTGTACCTTGTGGTTCAATAAAGAGCTGTTGAGCTAAATGAGTGGCAAGTGTTTTTTGTTTGTTTGAGTAAGTGAGTGAGAAGCAGGAGAGCGAGAATTTTAAATGATCTCGAGTACTAGGACCAGATGGCAAATAAGCCCCCTAGGCTCCTGGCAAATGGTTTTTATTTATTTTTGTTGTTTGATCTTTAAACGTTTTTATTTTCTTTTCTTCCCTTTTTTGTTTTAGAGAGAGGGTCTCACTCTGTAGCCTAGGCTGGAGTGCAGTGGCACAATCTTGGCACGCTGCAATCTCTACCTCTTCCACCTCCCAGATTCCAGTGATGTCCCACTTCAGCCTCTGGAGTAACTGGGACTGCAGGCACATGCCACCACACCCAGCTAATTTTTGTATGTTTTTTGTACAGATGGGGTTTCATCATTTTGACCAGGCTGGTCTCAAACCCCTGGGTTCAAGTGACTCGCCTGCCTCAGCCTCCCACAGTGCTGAGATTACAGGCATGAGCCACTGCACCCAGCCCAAATTTTCTTAATAAACAGTAAATCTGATTTTCTTTCTTTTCTTCCTCCCTCCCTCCTTCCCTCTCTTCCTCCCTCCTTTCCCTCCCTCGCTCCCTCCCTTCCTTTCCTTCTTTCTTTTTCGACAGTATCTCTCTGTCATCCAGGCTGGAGTGCCATGGCACAATCATAGCTCACTACAGCCTGGACTCCCCAGGCTCAAGTGATCCTCCCACTTCCGCCTCCCGAGTAGCCAGGACTATGGGGGCACACCACCACACCTGGCTAGTTTGTGTATTTTTAGTAGAGATGGGGTTTCACCATGTTGACCAGACTGGCCTTGAACTCTGACCTCAAGTGATCCACCCACCTCAGCCTCCCAAACTGCTAGGATTACAACTGTGAGCCACCACACCCGGCCTTACCTCCAAATTTATATGTTGAAACCCTGAACTCCAATGTGACTGTATTTGGAGATAGGGACTGTATTTGGAGTCAATGTCACCTTTGACTGCTGTGTGCATACACAAAGGGACTTTATGGAGGCAATTAAGATTAAATGACATCATAAGGATGGGCCAGAAATCTGATAGAACTGGTATCCTTATAAGAGGAGGAAAGGATATCAGAGCTCTCAGTACTGAGGAAAGGTCATGTGAGGATACAGTGAGAAGCGGGCTGTCTACAAGCCAGGAAGGGAGCCCTCACTAGAACCTGAACTTTGCAGGCAGCTTGCTCATGAACTTCTAGCCTCCAAAACTGTGAGGAAATAGATGTCTTGTGTAAGCCACCCAGTCTGTGGTATTTTCTTATGGCATCCAGGGCTCACTAATACAGGTAAATGCCCTATGGTAAATGTATACTTCTTAAGAAACTGCCCAACTGTTTTCTGTAGGGGCTGCACCATATCATGGTTCCCACTAGCAATATATGAGAGTTCCAGTTGCTCCACAACCTTGCCAACATATGACATGGTCAGTATGTTTTCCAAGAAGTTTTTGTGTTTTTAATGTGGATCTGTGTGTGTGTGTGTGTGTGTGTGTGCATGTGTGCTATGTTTTGTAGGTAGTAATGTCTAAGGAAGCAGTTTAAAGCTGAAAATATTTAAAATGTGATCTACTGAGGTCCCATCCATCTTTGGGTTGCCCATACCTCATTTCTCTGTTCTTGCTTTTCTTCTGGTCACATTCTATTCCTAGGGCTGTGTACCCTGAGCTGAGCCAGATAGCAGATCTGGCAAATCACAGTCCTCATCCGAGGTGAATCCATTTCTGGGAGTTGAGGAAGAGGTTGGGTGTGGACAGGGCTGGATTCGTGGGCCTTGTGCTTCATTTAAAGTTCTGCTGTCACTGTCTTGAAATTCTCAATCATTTCGAACAAGGAGTCCACATTTTTATTTTGCACTTGGTCCCACAGATTATACAACTCATCCAGGGTGTGGCGGGGAGAGGTGGTCACAGGCAAGACAAGGATTCTTTTTAAAGATTTTTAAATTAAGGCAGGGTCTAGCTCTGTTTACTAGGCTGGAGGGCATTGACACAATCTTGGCTCACTGAAACCTCCATCTCCTGGGTCCAAGCCATGCTCCCTCCTCCGCCTCCTAAGTAGCTGGGACTACAGGCATGCCCCACCATGCTTATCTAATTTTTGTATTTTTTTTTTTTTGGTAGAGATGGAGTTTCACCATGTTGCCAGGCTGGTCTTGAGCTCCTGGGTTCAAGTGATTCACCCGCCTCAGCCTCCTAAAGTGCTAGGATTACAGGCATAAGCCACCACGCCCAGCTGCAAGCCAAGATTTCTTACCACATACATTTTTTTAAAGACTCCCGCATCTAATCCCATGGACCTTGCCTCTAAACTGGTCCATGCACAATCCTAGGGTTTCTCACCTGGCCCCTGGGTGCTCCTGCTGCCTGTCTCTTGGGCTGACTTGGGTTAAGCATGATTAATTTGGAGGCTCCACAAGAGGATTGTTGGCCCTGGATCCCAATATCCAAATGAGTTTTTGCCTCAAACGGGGCATCTTAATTGGAAGGTAAATGAAAACTCCCTCTTCCACCCTGACAGCCCCAAAGTGTACTTTGGCATTTATGTGGGAGAGGTAAATAGCATCATAATGTCTTCTGGATTGTCACTCTGCCAGGTCCTGTTGGCAAGAAGTTTGTTCAGAGAAAGCTGATTTATAAGGGAGTTTTGCAGCATTCTGGCAGATCACTGAATTCCCAGGCCCAGAAAGGAGGAATGGCACCAACCAGAGGCAGGGGCAGAAAGGGGATTGGAGTGGGAAGATCACAGGCTCTGGAGACAGCAGGACCTGCGCTTGCATCTTGAGCTGGCTGCTTACCAGGTTTGTGACCCCGGGTAACCGACCAAACCACTCTGGACTCAGTGATTTGAACTCTAAAGTGGGGTTAATAATACTTCCTTGGAGGACTGTGTGATTGTGAGGAGTAACCAAGAAGGTCTGTGTGAAGTGTCCGAGGCTGGTGTGCACCTGCCCTCCACAAATGAATCTGAGTCAATGTCACCTTTGACTGCTGTGTGCATACACAAAGAATCATTGTAAATGTACTTCTCTGAAAAGCCGCTTCACAGTCCTGCCTGACCCTCCATCTAGCTTCCTAGGAGCTGGGTCAGGATTATCAGTCCACTACTAGAGTCAGGAAAAGGAATGCCAGGTGATCAGACTATAACATAGGGTCAACTATAGAGCACAGGAGTTCCCAACTCCAGTTCCATGGAACACGAGGCTTCACTCAGGAAGTATTCACATCAGAGATCGCTCACAGCTGCGAAAACCTTTACCCGTGTGTCCCAGATTAAAAGCACAATAACAGCTTATGAAGTGGATAACATCTGTTGTGGTGTGTGAAGATAGCCTGATGGGGTCTTTAAAATAGATAAGATTAGCATAGTGATAAACAGAGTGGGTGGCTTACACCTGTAATCTCAACACTTTGGGAAGCTGAGCAGGCAGATCACTTGAACCCAGGAGTTCGAGATCAGCCTGAGCAACAAAGTGAGAACCCCACCACCCTCCAATCCCCGGCACCTCTACAAAAAAACAAAACAAACAAGACTTAGCTGGGCATGGTGGCGTGCACCTATAGTCCCTGCTACTTGGGAGGCTGAGCTGAGAGGATCACTTGAGCCTAGGCTGTGGTGAGCCATAATTGCACCACTGCACTCCAGCCTGGGCAAGAGAGTGAGACCTTGTCTCAAAAACAAAAACAACAACAACAAAAAGAAAATATAAGAGGTTGGAAGGCAGATGACTTGGGTTCAAATCCCAGCCCTGCTATTTGCTGGCTGTTAGAAACTACCTCAGACAAATTACTCAACCTCCCTGTGCCTCAGTGTCTCCATGTGTTAAATGAAGATTAAATAATATACCTACTTCTTAGGGTTGTAAACAAATAATGGATGTGAACTGTGCTTGGCACTGAGTAGCACCCAGCATCTATTAGCTAGTTATTTTAATGACTTACCTGTTTGGATAACCCCAGGAGTCCATGGTCCTAAGACTCCCTCTTCCTCACCACTGGGTGGAGTTGGCATTCTAGGTTAAAGGATGGTCTCCAAGTGGGGGGGTGAGTCCTAGGAACTGAACGTGGCCCTGAGATACAGAGGGAGGCCACAGCCCGTTGCATAGTGACAGGACTTGTTTTGCATGTGAAGATAGGGGCTGGTGTTTACAGGTAACTAGGAAGTGGTGGTGGGGTGATTTGTAAGTTGTAGATTAAACAAATGGGAATTCTTCTGGTGGAATGAATGGGGCACAGTGACTGGAATTGGCCAGGTTAGCTGGAAGGGCAGCTCTCCAGGCCCTGCCCACCCCACAGGGGGCTCCTTATGCACAGGGGGGCATCTCCTTGTGTCCATAGAAACGGAACTGGCTCTTTTCAACAGTGCTCCGAGGACGGTTATTTAACGCTGGCCCCCAAGGATCAGCCGCACAGACCTTCCTCCTCCCGGAACGTCCAAGAGCACTGGATCCTCTGGGTCCCTCTGAGATGGGGTGCCGCTCCAGCAAGAGCACCACGGTGGCAGCTGAGTCCCAGAAGCCTGGAGAAGAGCGTGAGGGAGGAGAGCCAGGGCTGGAGACCGGCACCCAGGCAGCAGACTGCAAGGATGCCCCGCTGAAGGATGCAACCCCTGAGCCAAAGAGCTGAGATGCCTCTCTCCAGAGTCAGACCCTCACCTTCCTGGAACTGCCTTTGGCCCGTGAACCATGAGACGATCCCAACCCTGAGAAGCTCCGATCACTGGGAGGAGAGAGAGAAAGCCTCCAACTTTAGGATTCAGGCTTCAGAAGTTTTTAGCAGCCTTTGCTCCTTGGAGGGGAGGGGAGGATAAGTCTATAAGGAATCCTATTTCCCCAGCTCTCCCACAGAGAGGACAAAAGAAGTCTTTACACGTTGTGGAACTTTCCTGCAACTTCCGGATGCAGACAAGCCTCAGAGCAGACTGTTCTGGCTCCAGTGAATATCTGCTGCCAAGCTGTGAGCATCCAGTGATCCCCGTCTGCCTGGCTCTCCTGAATTCAGAAGGCGCCTTGGTCATAATGTGTGGGGTGTGTGGATCTCAGTTTGCTCTCTTTCTTTCTCCTTTTTTCAACAGCTGGCGGAGTAGCCAACACCCCTGACAGCAACGTGTTGCACTTGGCTCACTCCACACTATGTCTATGAATAGTTTAATATTTAACTTGAAATGTTGTTAAGAATCTATGGAAAATATCAGGATCTGACTGGGATCCTGTAAATCGAAGGCAACAAGGTCTTGCTTGGTCCTCCAGTAAGTGGGGCATGGAGCCCTGGTGGGAAGGAAAGAAGAGAGAGTTGTGTTCCTGATTCCTTAATCCCCCAAAAAGGTCCCTCTGCTAACATTCGCATATCTCTTCATAGCCAAAGTCTGTCCATTTCAACCCTCGAGCATCTGAGCTATCTGTATCCAGCTTTCAAAAATATTTCACTGTTTACTAACATGTCTGTCAGCCTTTCTTTTCTCCCCCGCATGTGTTTTGTTTTTAATTCCACTCAAAAGCGTTTTCATTTGAAATTAAATAGACATGTTTGCAAATAAATGATGACACAACACATTTGAAAGACAGAATTGGGGATGTGAGATTAGAGGATCAGCAGAGAAGAGTGGGTGTAATTCTGTGGAACAGGAGTGAGAACAGAGGCGAGGGAGACGTTGCTTTGTGCCAGGCGCCATGCTGAGAACTTTCCACAGACAGTTTAATCCCAACCACCCCCATTTTATAGATGAGGAAATGGAGGAAATAAAGTCACTTGCCTGAGTATGGACAGCCAGGAAGGAGCAGAACCCGCAGTTGAGTCCTAGCAGTTTGGCTTGGGAAATGCATGTAGAGTGCTACTTAAAGCAGAGAGCCTTTCTCATGATTAAACTGAAATACGAGTCCCTTTATAGCCTGTGCATAGTGAGGACCATTTTTCTTTATTCACTGGAACCTACTTGCCTATTGAGAAGTAGGTAACTGGTCAGCTTGCAGTTGCCCCACTGCAGGTTGGGTGATGCATTGAGGGACTTTTTATTTTTACTGTGGTGGGGGGTAGGGGGAGGGAGGAAAAGACAGAGAGGAAAGTGGGAGAAGGGAGGGAGAGAAGGGAGGAAAGATGAAGAAAGGGAGGAGGGAGAGGAGGGGGGAAGGAGAGAAAGAGAGGAAAGAGGTAGGGAGAGGGAGGAGGAGGGAGGGAGAAGAGGAGGGAGGACAGAAGGCAAGAAGGAGGAGGAGGGAAAAGAGGAAGAGAGGGAGGAGGGGAAGGAGAGGGAGATGGAGAAAAAGAGGGAAGCGGTAGGGAGATGAAAGCGGGGAGAGGCAGAAAGGGAGAGGGAGAGAAGGAGAAGGGAGACGGAGGGAGGAAGGGAGAGAAGGAGATGGGAGACAGAGGAAGGGAGAGAAGGAGAGGGGAGACAGAGGAAGGGAGAGAAGGAGAGGGGAGACGGAGGGAGGAAGGGAGAGAAGGAGAGGGGAGACGAGGGCGGAAGGGAGAGAAGGAGAGGGATAGGGGAAAAGGGGTAGGGAAGAGGGAGGAAGAGAAAAAAGGGGAGAGGGTGGGCGAGAAGGAAAGGAAGAAATGAAGGGAGTTGGAGGAATGAGGGATGAGGAAGGGAGGGAAACAGAAGCAGTAAGCTACCTTCCTTTTGGCCATAAAAACCTGAGAAACTGAATGAGATTCTTTTGAGCAATAAGGCAACTGCAGTGAGGAAGAAATAAGGAGGCCCAAGAAGCAAAGCCAGTTCAGCCTGAAATTGACTACAGAGTTTCCCTTTGCTTCAGCAGAGCCTGGAGGAGCAGGAGAGATGGGGGCCGTGTCAGCTGGCCGAAAGCCCTGCCCTGTCCCAGGGGTGCTAAGCTTGCTGCAGGCCAGGAAACAGGCCTGGGCTTGCAGCTGGGGATCAGGAAGTTTGGGGCCTCTTTGCACAGCTTACTGGGGATAGGCCAAGCTCTGGGAACTCCTTTCAATTTTTTTTTTTTTTTTTTTTTTTTTTTAAGACAACTCTGTTTTTCTCCCTCCTCCCTCCTAATGGAAATTTACCTTGCAAAACAGGATCGTGCCTGGTGAGAGCTGCTTGCAATGCCCACACTCAGGACTCTATGGAAAGAGTTCGCAGCTGGTGGTGAGGCTTTGAGGCGGGGCTGCCCTTATTTCACTAGCTCCTGAGGGGCAGAACTCACTCAGCTTTTTACCAAATCAAAGGAAGGAAGCTTTAGGTCCTTCGAAGTTCAGAAACAGGGTGGTTTGTTTTGCTTCCTTTTGGAATGGAGTAAAAATGCTCATTTAATTAAATTCAAGTTCTCTGAGGTCTTTTAAAAACAGAATTCTTCATCCACCTCCAGCTGTGGCAGGCATGCTGCAATTTACTGGGAAGTTAATCTGTAACAGAAAAAAGTACTCAGTTTCCTTTTAAGGACATTCCAGTTATCCACTGGAGCTTAGGATCGCTCTTCTGTCTCCCTTTGAGGTTCGAGAATTTCTTAAGTGCCTGGTAAAAGTGGTCAGGATTATGTCTACTGAAATATAACTTTAACCTCTGGAAAAACAGGCCTGCAAATGCCAGCTTCCCAAATTGCTGGAAGAGGAGGGGTTTATTGGTTAATATATCTATCCATCCGTCTTTCCATCCATCATCGATCCATCCCCCCTTCCTTCCTTTCATCCAGTCATCTATCCATTCATCTTTCCATCCATTATCCATCATCCATGCATCCATCCATCCACCCATCTGTTCATCAGTCCTTCCATCTTTCCATCCATCGTTCCATCCATCCATCCATCCATCCATCCATCCATCCATCCATCCATTCATCTATCCATTTATTCATACATTCAACTCTTACCCTGGATTTTTTAGTTACATGAGGCAATACATGTTTTCGTTTTAACCAATTGATTCATTCAACAAATATTTGTTGAGTTTCTACTCTGTCACTCATCATTCATTCATTCCTGTATTCATTTATTAATTCAGTGTTTACTGGGCAACTACTCTATGCCAAACTCCTCAGTGTTCATAAAATGTTCATAAAGTGCCATCTTTGTGGGAGTGCCTCCTGGAACAGGGTGGTCCAGGGAGATCTTTCCAGTCTAGGTGAGACCCGAGAGCTTTCAAGAGTAAGTTGGAATTAGACAAAGAGGATGGGTATTTCAGAAAGGGAATGTATGACCTGGAGTTGGATACAAGAACTGCATGGGGCACAACGTACAGTGTTATAGGAGCCTAAGGTGCCCACGGGACAGGGACAGGGAGGTAAAGTTTGACAAGCAAAAAGGATCAAATCATGGGCCGGGTGCAGTGGCTTACGCTTGCAATCCCAGCACTTTGGGAGACCGAGGTGGGTGGATCACGAGGTCAGGAGATTGAGACCATCCTGGCCAACATGGTGAAACCCCGTCTCTACTAAAAATATACACACAAAAAATTATCTGTGTGGTGGCGCATGCCTGTAATCCCAGCTACTCAGGGGGCTGAGGCACGAGAATCACTTGAATCCGGGAGGCGGAGGCTGCAGTGAGCTGAGATTGCACCATGCACTCTCGCCTGGTGACAGAGCCAGACTCCGTATCAAAAAAAAAAAAAAAAGGATCAAATCGTGAAGTACCTTGTATTTTATATTGAGAGCTTGAGAGTTTATCTTGATGGGCGCAGTGGGGTGTCTTTCAGCAGAAGAGTGATGCTAGGACATCAGTGGCTTTTGGCTGGTTAGTATCCTGTGTTTTAGTAATAAATCTTATCTTTTTTTCTCTTGGGGAACCCTTTCCTCACTCGCTCTCTGTTTACATGATTGGCTGGGGCTGATCCCATTCTTAAACTTCAGCCTGAGCACTGCATAGCCCCTGTCAAAGTGATAGGTTCAAGGGCGGGTGCACAAACCCAAACTAGTTCACTGAGAGTCTTCCTTGAACTTTTTTTTTTTTGAGATGCAGTCCCTGTCATCCAGGCTGGAGTGCGGTGGCACAATCTTGGCTCACTATAACCCCTGCCTCCCAGGTTCAAGCGATTCTTCTGCCTCAGCCTCCCAAGTAGCTGGAATTACAGGCACCCACCACCACGCCCAGCTAATTTTTGTATTTTTAGTAGAGATGGGGTTTTGCCATGTTGGCCAGGCTGCTGTCGAACCCGTGACTTCAGGTGATCCGCCACCTCAGCCTCCAAAAGTGCTGGGATTACAGGCGTGAGCCACTGCGCCCAGCCATCTTTGAACTTTTAATTGAAGCAATTAGGAAAGGAACGTTCACCTTCTTTTGGAATTAATACAATTGTAGGATTTGGCCCTGGAAACTCTTTTTTTTTTTTTTTTTTTTTTTTGAGACAGAGTCTCTCGCTCAGGCTGGAGTACGGTGGCGTGATCTCGGTTCACTGCAACCTCTGCCTCCTGGTTCAAGCGATTCTCCTGCCTCAGCCTCCTGAGTAGCTGGGACTACAGGCGTGTGCCACCACGCCCAGGTAATTTTTTTAGTAGAGAAGGGGTTTGGGGTTTCACCGTGTTAGGCAGGATGATCTCGATTTCCTGACCTCATGATCCACCCGCCTTGGCCTCCCAAAGTGCTGGGATTACAGGTGTGAACCACCGTGCCTGGCTGGCCCTGGAAACTCTTAACCACTGGGAAGGGCCTGCTTGAGAATGAAGCCACAAAGCAGAGTGGAGCAGAGTGGAGAGAAGGAGAGACATCATCCTGATCAACTTGTTTAGGCAACTGGATCCAGCCATGCCAGAATAATTCTTCCCCTAGATGATTCACATGAGCCAATAAACTCACTCATTTTGTTTGTTTGTTTACAGTGGTTTAAATTTGGTTTCTGTCATTTTCAGAGAGATTTGAGTAAATCAGAACAATGTAGATTTGTATATTAGGTAGAGCACTCTTGTAACTGTTTAGAGGATGGAGTTGGGAAGGATAAAGCTAGAAGCATGAATACCAATTAGAAGGCATCCTAGGAAAAAAAAAAGGGTACAAGGAGGGGCAGGTTTAAAGGGAAGATTAGGGGTTGAGTTTTAGAGGGGTTGAGTTTGAGGTGCCCATGGGACAAAACATAAATAATGATAGCAAACACTTATATCACTCTTACCATGTCTGAGCATTGTTCCAAATGCAATACATACAGAACTCATTTAATCCTCACCATCACACTGTGCTCACTTTATAGATGAAAACATAGGCAGTTTTAATCCATTCACTGATCCCAACTTGCTCCTTGGCTGTAAATTCCCACATTTCCTTGTATTCTGAATTAAGCCCAATCTCTTTCCCCTACAACAAAACCCCATTGTAGTACAGAGGGTACAGGGGGTGTGATGGTTAATTTTATGTGTCAAGGCTGGGCGCGGTGTGGCTCATGCCTGTAATCCCAGCACTTTGGGAGGCCGAGGTGGGCTGATCACTTGATTTCTGGAGTTCGAGACCAGCCTGGCCAACATGGCAAAACCTCGTCTCTACTAAAAATACAAAAATTGTCCAGGTGTGGTGGCATGTGCCTGTAATTCCAGCTACTACTCAGGAGGCTGAGGCAGGAGAATGGCTTGAACCTGGGAGACAGAGGTTGCAGTGAGCCTAGATCACATCACTGCTTTCCAGCCTGGGTGACAGAGTGAGGATTTGTCTCCAAAAAAAAAAAAAAATTATGTGTCAATTTAACTTGGCTAAGGGATGTCCAGATAGCTGGTAAAACACTATTTCTGGGTGTGCCTGGGAGGGTGTTTCTGGAAGAGATTAGAGTTTTAATCAGTAGATTGTGTCAGGAAGAGCCACCCTCATTAATCTAATCTGTTGAAGGTCTGAATAGAACAACAAGGTAGAGAATTCTCTCTCTTTTCTTGAGCTGGGACATCCATCTTCTGTTGTCCTCAGACATTGGAGCTCCTGGTTCTTGGGTTTTCAAACTCCAGGACTTAGATCAGCGGCCTCTCTGGTTCTCATGCTGTCAGCCTCAGACTGAATTACACCACTGGCTTTCCTGGGTCTCCAGCATACCAGTGGCATAACATGGGACTTCTTGGCCTCCATAATAATGTGAACCAATTCCCATAATAAATCTCCCCTTATGTATCTCCATATATTCTGTTGGTTCTGTTTCTCTGGAAGACCCTGACTAATATAGGGGGTTAACCAGGTCTTTCAGCTCTCAAGGACACAGCTGGGGCTTGAGCTAGGCAGTTTGCCTTTGGAGGCTGAGACTTGAGGAATTCATTTGGGAGTTGTGGAAACCCTTTTGGACCTCCAGGGTTGCTATAAAGGTTATTTTAAGGTGAAAATATTTGACCTGCAAAAGGTGCAGAAATAACTCTTATGTGAACTTCCCTTATCTGACTAAAGCAGAGCCTCCCAACCAAAATTACAGCTCAATTAACCCCACTCTGGGGGAGTTTCCTGCAGATTTAGCCGCCAAGAAGACAGATTGCCCATTTATTAGCAACAAAAAGCCCACTAGGACCTTCCATGCTCCCTTATTGTAGCCCTAAAAACCTCTCTCTTTTGTTAAGTTGACAACACAAACCTTTCCTTTGGGCTATTCCATGAGTTTTCTGTTATGGAAGCTCCCATATGCAAGTGGGAAAAAAAATCCTTGTTAATCTGTCCTTTCTCAGTTACATTTGTAGGCCTCAATCTGCTGGACCCGATTTGGAAGAGGAAGAATTTTGCTCCCAACAGAGTCATCAGAACAGTGTGGCAGTTAATGCCCTTGTTGTAAGGGAAGAAGCTGAGGCACAAAATATAATTTTAAAGCATTTGAGGCCGGGCACAGTGGCTCACAGTGGCTCCCAGCACTCGGGAGGCTGAGACGGGTGAATCATGAGATCAGGCGATCCAGACCATCCTGGCCAACATGGGGAAACCCCGTCTCTATTAAAAATACAAAAATTATCTGGGTGTGGTGGCACGTGCCTGTAATCCCAGCTACTGGGGAGGCTGAGGCACAAGAATCGCTTGAACCCAGGAAGCAGAGGTTGCAGTGAGCCGAGATCGTGCCACTGCATTCCAGCCTTGTGACAGCAAGACTCCCTCTCAAAAAAAAAAAAAAAAAAAAAATTTATGAAGCCAGCATGAGGACAGCTGCCTGGGAAACACTTTAGAGTTGCCTTGGGCAGTGTTCTATTCAGCCTAGGTTACAGTCAGGTTTCGAAAGGCAAAAGGGAACAAGGGGTGGGTGGATACAAAGTTGTTTGACAGGAATTCTCATTGGCTTATGAAATAACATTGATTAGTGATTAGCTTTAAATGTTGAACTATAGGGTACGAGTTTTGGTGTCCAGCCTATGGCATTGTGTGGTTAATTTTATGGCTGCTTGGCATCAATCTAGATCCCACATAGCAAGTGGTTTCAAGAGGCAATGACTTGATTCAAGGCAGGAGTGAAGAGTGACTGCCGCCACGCTTCAGTGCTCCTCTGGGTCTGATAATTTGGAGGGGCTGGCATTCCTCAGATGCAGTAGATAAGGTGCCTGCATCCTCTCCCCACACACATATACCCTGACGGGAGGCACTGCTTGGAGCAGAAGAGCATCTATCAAGGACAAAACTCTGCAAAAACCAACATGTAAAGGGCAGGTGGAGTAGATAAGCTGCAAAGGAGCCAGCGATGGACTGGGGGTTGGATTGATGGGAGATGGTGACCAATGGCTTCCACTCACGGAACATTCACCAAGTGCCAGGTATTGAGCTCAAAGATGCTTCACAAATGTTATCTAATTTTCTCCTCACAAAAGCTATACAAGGAAGGTAAAATTCATACCTTACAGGTGAGACAGCACATTTATGAAGGTTGCATGAATTGCCTAAGTTAACACAGCCAGTTAGTGGCAGAATAGGAATCTGAGCTCTAAAGACTGGGGTTTTAACCACAGCAGTGCATTCAATAATCTCCTCCCAAACTTCCTATCTACCTGGGACCTTTGAATGTGACCTAATTTGGAAATAGGGTTTGAAGATGTAACCAAGTTAATATGTGGTCATGCTGGATTAGAGTGAGCCCTAAATCCAATGACTGGTATCTTTTTTTTTTTTTAGATAGGGTCTCACTCTGTCACACAGGCTGGAGTGCAGTGGTGTGATCATGGCTCATTGCAGCCCCAAACTCCTAGGCACAAGTCATCCTCCCACCTCAGCCTTCCAAGTAGCTAAGACTACAGGCATGTGCCACCATGCCTGGCTAATTTTAAAATTTTTTTTTGTAGAGATGGCCAGGCTGGTCTCAAATTCCTGGGGTCAAGTGATCCTCCTGCCTCGGCCTCCTAAAATGCTGATATTATGGGTGTGAGCCACCACACCTGGCTGACTGGTGTCTTCATGAGAGAAATGAGGGAATTTGGACACAGAGACATAGATGAAGACGACCATGAGAAGATGGAGGCGGAGATGGGAGTTATGCTGCTACAAGCCAAAGAACAGTTATGACAAAGACTCCTTTGACCTAATTCTGTTCATACTCCTCTAAGCCCTCAAGGCCCTGACCTTTCGTCTCTGCAGCTGGCATGCGTAGTCTAGCTCAGCTGGATCAGTTTAGTGAAGATCTCCCATTCTTGATATCTGTCTCAATAGATATAGAGATTCTGTCTCAATAGAATCTGCTGAGTCAGTCTACGAAGACTACCCCTTTATCTCTGATGTTTCCTCTCAGTGATTTTTCCATTCACCAATCCCCAACTTGCTCCTTGGCTGTAAATTCCCACATTTTCTTGTTGTATCCTGAGTTGAGTCCAATCTTTCTTCCCTATGACCAAATCCCATTGTAGTAGTTCCCCCAAATAAAGTCTGCCTTACCATCTTTAACAAGTGTCATGAAAATTCTTTCTTTAACACACGGGCCATGAGAAACTGGAAGAGGCAAGAAAGGATTTTTTCCTAGAGTCTTAAAAGGAAGCATGGCCCTGCTGTCACCTCGATTTCAGACTCTCCAGAGGTGAGAGAGAATAAATTCCTGTTGTCATCCAGTTTGTAGTCCTTTGTTACATCATCCCCAGGAACTTAAAACAGTCACCATGCCATCAGTCTTCCACAGAGGAGGGTAATCTAAAGAGTGATGTCAACAAATTCCAGGAGGAGAGATGGGAAACTGCCTTTGCAAACTTTATGGCAGTGAGAGAAATCTAATATAGCTGATTCCATCTTTCTTCTAGCTTCACAAGCTAACTGTCATTGCTTATCCCGAGGCATAGGCTACACTAATTATGGGAGTAATTTAGTTTATAGTTTAACTTTAAAATGAAGATGATAAGAATCCCTCCCTGAAACTAACCACCTCCTTGCTTGGCTACCACAACTGCCTCTGTAAAATGAACAAATTGGCCACAAGATTAGAATTATGGTTTGGGAGTCATATAGCCCGCGGTCACAAGATTTGTAACCTCCCCAATTGCTCCTATAGATAACATCATTATTGCAAAACCAAAGCCTGGTGTTTGAGATCTTTTTCTGACCTTGCATTCTGACGGACCAGCTGAGCACCGCTCAGACTGGTAGCCCATGCCAAGAAACTGACTCAAGCAGTCCTGTGACTCCCTCCCAGGAACTGACTTCATGCAAGAAGACAGATTTGATCCCTGGTGATTTCATTCTCAACCCAACCAGTCAACATTCCCCATTCCTTAGCTACCTGTCTACCAAAGTATCCTTGAAAAACCTTAGCCTCTGAATTCTTAGAGAGGCAGAGTTGAAAGTTATCTCCTGTCCTCTTGCTGGGCTGCCCCATGGTTATTTTCTTTCTTTGCTGCAACAACTGCTGTGCTCAGTGCATTGGCTTTTCTGGGAAGAGGGCAAGAAGAACTCATTGGACAATTACAGATAGATTTTCAGGGTTAGGGGATGGTAAAGCCTGACCATTGAGATGTGATTCTGAATCATGCTTGAGCCTTCTTAAAGGTATGCAAGCTCATCCCTTGATTTAGAGGAGACATATCCCTACTCCCTCCACACCATGGCTTTCATGAGCCACTGATTATGATAAGACTGTGTCACATACATGTACTCAACTCACCTTGAGAACATTGTTCTTGATAAAGAGATACAGGCCAGGATGTACTTTACCTGGTAAAGTGTGTGTAAGGGCTGGGCTGGAAGGAGAATGGAGAATAATTAGAGCAGGCTCTTCCCATAAAATGGTAACTCTACTGGGTCATCTCTGGGCCCTATGGCCAATTGTTTCCAGCCCAGACAGGTTGTCTGTCTCCTCTCTCCCCTGGCACCCTTTGATAGTGTATGAAAAGGAAAGAAAGGTCATTTTCCCTCTACCTATTTTAGATTCATTAGTTGTGGCCCCTAAAAGTTAGATTTGTTGTGGTCTTTTTGCTCTTTAGCTCAGTTGGGTCCAAGTTCTTGTCTCACATCCAGGAAGAATTAGGTGCATGGATACTGGAAAGTGACTAGAGTACAATTTATTTATTTATTTTATTTTATTTTTATTTTTTTGAGACAGAGTCTGGCTCTGTCGCCCAGGCTGGAGTGCAGTGGCCGGATCTCAGCTCACTGCAAGCTCCACCTCCCCGGGTTCACGCCATTCTCCTGCCTCAGCCTCCCGAGTAGCTGGGACTACAGGCGCCCGCCACCACGCCCGGCTAGTTTTTTTGTATTTTTTAGTAGAGACGGGGTTTCACCGTATTAGCCAGGATGGTCTCGATCTCCTGACCTCATGATCCGCCCGTCTCGGCCTCCCAAAGTGCTGGGATTACAGGCTTGAGCCACTGCGCCCAGCCTAGAGTACAATTTATTAAGGAAAAGGAAAGTACTCAGTGGAGAGGTGATATAGGGGGTGGTTCCCCTACCTGAAGGTGGGAAAAATTCCCTAATATGGCTGAGCCTGGGGCTATCATGGGCTCAGAATAAGGAGTACCTGCTGACTGGTTTGTGAGTATGCAAAGAAGTTTAAAGCAAAGACACCACTCAAAGGTGGGCACAACAGTGTAGAAAACTAATTAGGAAAAGGTAGGTGTATGTAAAATAGGTGAAGGGTGGGGACCAATCAGTGGAAAGCATGCTGAACAGGAAGACAGGTTCTCAATCTGGTCTGAGGATTTAACTTGTAGCTTGGCTTTCAGGCTTTAAACTGTCTTTGGCTTGGAGGTGGAGTTTCACTGGGTACCCACCCCTATCTACCTAGGCATTTGGCTGACTCCTGTTGCTATCAGATTGACAAAAGACAGATTAACAAAAGAGAGCAAGGAGAAATTTATTGATATGTACACTGCACATACACATGGGAGTACTCAGTGATGAGTAACTCCAAGGAGTGGTTAGAACTTGAATTTATATAGTTTTTTTTTTTTTTGAGACAGAGTCTCGCTCTGTCACCCAGGCTGGAGTGTAGTGGCAAGAGCTTGGCTCACTGCAACCTCTGCTTTCTGGGTTCAAGCGATTCTCCTGTCTCAGCCAAGTAGCTGGGATTACAGGCAGCAACACCACGCCTGGCTAATTTTTTTTTTTTTTATTTTTATTTTTAGTAGAGACAGGGTTTTACCATGTTGGCCAGGCTGGTCTTGAACTCCTGATCTCAGGTGACCTGCCCACCTCGGCCTCCCAAAGTGCTGGGATTACAGGTGTGAGACACTGTGCCTGGCCTATATAGCATCACAAGATAATAATAAATTTTAGGTCAGATGTTGTGGCTCATACCTGTGAAACCAGCACTTTGGGAAGCCAAGGTGGGTGGATCTTTTGAGCCCAGGAGTTTGAGACCAGCTTAGGCAACATGGTGAAACCCCATCTCTATAAAAATACAAAAATTAACTGGGCATGGTGGTGCATGCCTGTAGTCCCAGCTACTTGGGGGGCTGAGACAGCAGGAGCACCTGGGCCTTGGGAGGTCAAGGCTGTAGTAAGCTGTCATCTGACCACTGCACTCCAGCCTGAGTGGCAGAGTGAGACCCTGTCTAAAAATAAAAATAAATAAAATAAACAACAAAAAACTCCATTTTCAACAGCATGATGAGGGAGTTTTCCCTTATTTTCTGCAGGTGCCATAGGGGGTGAGGAAGGAGTAGGGACAGGGAGATTTCACAGAAAAATTCAGAAAAAAAAAAAGTTTACTCAGTTTTGATTCACCATTATTGCATAAACGCATTTTTTTCTCATTAAAAGTAATATATGTTTATTATAGAGAATTTAGAAAAATAGGCAAAAGAAGAGAAAATAAAATCATCCCAAATCCTACCATTTAATAATACTTATGAAAAATGTTCTAGTAAAATTGTCCCAGATTGTAGCATGCAGTTTTTTGTTGTTAATGCCCTGGACTAGTATCCATCTGTAGCAGATACTGGACTTGAAAACAGAGGAATGTCAAAAGCAACTGTAATCCTTCTAAATTCCACAGCCGTAGAACCACAATCTACTAACCCAAATCAATTAAAAAGGAATTTCAATCATTTCTGCTTCTCTTAAAAAACATTAAACAGGATCCATTTCAAAACCGATAGCAAAACGTATCAAAATTACTTTCCTTCTCCTCCCCAACTCTCTCACCTCCAGAGCTGCCCTTGAGCTTCTTATGAAATCCCCTCAAACTCGTCCTCAGCTTCTAGCCCCTGTGGCTTTTCTGTTTCTTACCTCTCCCTATTCCCCTTTCGTTCTTTATTATGTAGATCCATTTTGCCTTGCCATTTAAAAAGAAAGTTTCCTTTCTGCTTGGCTCATTACCTAATTCTCCCTAACAAAAAAGACCCCCAGGGATTAAGCAAGTAAGACTCTGTTCCTTCCTTCCTCTCTCCTCTCCTGCAGAATCATTTTCATGATTCTTTATTATGAACTTCCTGAAACCAGTTTGGCAAAGAACTCTCCAGTGGGAGAAGGTTGGGAGTGCTCACACTTTGATAACCTTGTTCCTGTTACACAACTATATACTTCTTCTTTGTTCCAAGATTACCTTCTTTCTTTTGAAAAATTGCTAAGCATCAGCCAGTCCAGTAGCTGACACCTCTAATCCCAGCACTTTGGGAGGCTGAGGCAAGAGGATCACTTGAGGCCAGGAGTTTGAGACCAGTCTGAGAAGCAGTGAGACTCGTGTCTCTACAAAAAATTAAAATAAATAATAAAAGTTGTTGAACATCAAATGCATTTGACAATTATTCCAAAGTGCATCTGAACACATACGTCACATTTACACTCTCTCAGTCTCTTTCTCTCTCTGCCTTTCTCTCTGGTCCCCCAGTGACTAAATACTAATTATTTTTGCCATCATGGAAATCAGGGAATTTTGCAAGATGATATGAATTACACAAAATATTTAGAAGACCTAATTTAAGTCCCAGCTTACATACTGAGTGTAGTCTATTTCTAAAAGTGTAATTATTGGCCAGGTGAGGTGGCTCATGCCTGTAATCCTAGCACTTTGGGAGGCTGAGGTGGGAGGATTGTTTGAGCTGAGGACTTTGGGACCAGCCTGGGCAACATGGTGAGACCCTGTCTCTATTCTTTATTTATGTATTTATTTATTTGTTTACTTATTGTTTTGAGACAGAGTCTCACTCTGTCACCCAGGCTGGTGTGCAGTGGCGTGATCTCGGCTCACTGCAAGCTCTGCCTCCCGGGTTCATGCCATTCTCCTGTCTCAGCCTCCTGAGTAGCTGGGACTACTGGCACCTGCCACCACACCCGGCTAACTTTTCGTATTTTTTAGTAGAGATGGGGTTTCGCCGTATTAGCCAGGATGGTCTCGATCTCCTGACCTTGTGATCCGCCCACCTTGGCCTCCCAAAGTGCTGGGATTACGGGAGCGAGCCACCGCACCCGGCCGACCCTGTCTCTATTCTTAAAAACAAAAAATAAAAAAAGTATAATTGTAATTTAGTTATCTTTCCTTTTGAGATGGAGTCTTGCTCTGTCACCCAGGCTGGATTGCACTGGCATGATCTCGGCTCACTGCACTCCAACCTCCTGGGTTCAAGCGATTCTCCTGCCTCAGCCTCCCAAGTAGCTGAGACTACAGGCACACCCCACTATGCCGGGGTAATTTTCATATTTTTAGTAGAGATGGGGTTTCGACATATTGGCCAGGCTGGTCTGGAACTCCTGACTTCACGTGATCTGCCTGCCTCGGCCTTCCAAAGTGCTGGGATTATAGCCGTGAACCACTGCGCCTGGCCTAAAAGGGTAACTTCCAATCATCTTCTTTGTCTTCTGTTTCCCAAAACAACCAGCTTAAAATAATCCTTATGCCAAGAAAGCATATTTAGGGTAGCATATTCTGGTCTCCCACTGTCATATTTTGGGGTGGTGTGTCCTGAACCCTATCAGCATTTGCCAGTTTTATGGCTGGTAGCTCCACCACTTACCAGCTTGGAGGAATTACTTCTCTTTTCTGAGCCTCAGTTTTCTCATCTGTTAAATGTTACATTGTAGTAGGACGAGCTGCAGACAAAACTCCTCAGACACCGAGTTAAAGAAGGAAGGGGTTTATTCTGCCGGGGGCATCGGCAAGACTCCTGTCTCAAGAGCCGAGCTCCCCGAGTGAGCAATTCCTGTCCCTTTTAAGGGCTCACAACTCTAAGGGGGTGCATGTGAGAGGGTCGTGATCGATTTAGCAAGCAGCGGGTACATGACTAGGGGCTGCATGCACCGGTAATTAGATCAGAACAAAACAAGATAGGGATTTTCACAGTGCATTTCTATACAATGTCTGTAATCTATAGATAACATAAGTGATTAGGTCGGGGTGGATCTTTAACTACCGGGCCCAGGGTGTGGCACCGGGCTGTCTGTCTGTGGATTTCATTTCTGCCTTTTAGTTTTTACTTCTTCTTTCTTTGGAGGCAGAAATTGGGCATAAGACAACGTGAGGGGTGGTCTCCTCCCTTATTCCCCCATTTTGAGACTCTCACTCATTTTATTAGTGGGAGTTCTCACTTTCATTTTCACTACCCATGTCTTCTTCCAAGACAGATGGATAGTGATTCATATAGTACACTTGTGCTGAAACACTTTGGTGAACTAAGATAGCGGTGAAGCTTTCTATCATTTGAAGAAGTACAGGTAGCAAACAAGGGAGCAGTAGGCAGGTTCCTATTATTATTATAACTCCTATTATAAGAGTTTTAAATCCTCCTAGCACTGGGAACCATTTTCCAAACATGGCCCCAGGATCAAATCATGCCACACTTGCACAGGCGCATGTGCCAGTTTTGTCATATATCTAACTATGTCTTCAACTACTTGCCCTTGATCATCTATGTGTAGACAGCAATTAGTAAGGTAAAAACTTTCCACAGACCCTTCCTTCAGCTGCTAGCAAGTAGTCGACAGCCAATCTATTTTGATAGATAGCACTTCTCATCTGAGTTTCTTGCCAGGCCAGAATAGCCAAGGCTCTGCCGGTTTTATTAGTGATTATTTCTAAGACAGCTTGTTACGGTATGATTCAGTTGATCATGTAAATGGGGGTCTGATATCCCCATGAGCCACCTTGTGCCCAAGTAGCAGGCCTATAATATTGTATGATTCTCTCAGGGGGCCATTCATCATCTTTGCAATTTCCTATAGCTATGCTTCTCTTTCCACGGGAAGCATAGACAGGGAAACCCAGGAGTTCGCCTGCTTTTATGGGCAGTAGGAAGAAAGATGGTTTAATAGTGCTAATAACACAACTACCTGCCCACTGGTCAGGTAATTTGGCATAAGCTCTATGCCTACATATGCAGTATAATCCAGTGGGGGCTGTTCAGTCCCAGTGGGACTCCAGGTGGGTCCACATGGTTTACAACTTTGGGAATTTGCTAAATGGATTCCTCTCTGTTTGATTTGAACTCCACCAAGTGACTGTTTTTGTGGTACCATTACACAGTTTCTGTCCCAGACAACTAAGTCGTCACTCACAAGGTGAGTGAATTCTTTTCCTTCTCTAGCTATGCAATATTGTACAATAATTGAGGCTTTGAAGACCCAGAAATTATCAGGGTGATTCTTTTGAACCGGGAATTCATCAGGAACTGGGTCTGTAGGTATTAATTCTTGGGCTTCCCATGGCCATTGATCTCCCATTACAGTTCCTCCACATACATAACATGAAGTGACATTGAGAAACTGGGCTACATGCTCAGCTAATTGCAAAAACCAATTTCTTGTTTTTCCTGGAATTTCTGGTACTGGTACATTTAATTCATCATACAAAGTTGGAAACACTGGCTCAGGAGAGCGTTTGTAAACTTCTCCTTGAACCAAGATATTTACTCGAGAATCCAGTCCGGCCCCATCAATTCCTAAGGTCACACGCTCCCCTTTTTTCCAGTGAGGATCAAGGGGATTGGTTATTACTAGCTCTAAGGGGTTTACATTGTCCCTTAGTACAGGAAGGGCCATTTTTTTCTTTCTGAAGGTGGACTGGATCCTTTTCATTTTTTATCCAAGTGGCCCAAATGACACAAGACCAGTATCCACGTTCATTTCCACACAGTCCTAATTCATGACAAATGTACTTATTTTCAGTCACATAGCCTTTTTCCCAACTAAAAGAGCCACATCCCCTTCCTAACTTATTACTATTAATGACAGCACAGGCATCAAATTTTAAGGTGACTTGTTTGGGCACCCCTTTTTCTCCTGTTTTGGCTAACACTTTACTCATATCGTTTATGAGCCCCTGTGGGTCTTCAGTTCTTAATCTTATTTTAAAAACTGTAGTCATGGGAGGCTCAGATGGGTCATAACACACATCAGGTTGATCATTTCCTGGGCTACATAACTTGTATAGAATAACATTATATAAACAAGCTCTTCTTAGAGTTCCAGTACACTTATAATAACCGTAAAATTATAGGACCGTAGCCACCTTTTGTCCTACCTTAGTGACTTGATGTATACACTGGGAACAGCCCTCAGTCCGAGGAAGGTCAGTTGAAGTCCTTACTGTACAAGTCCAGATTTTAAGGAAAATGAGTCCTGCGATGAGTTTTCTCATGCTTCGGACATGCGTGGACCAGTCAGTTTCTGGGTGTGACTGGAGCAGGGCTTGTCGTCTTCTTCAGAGTCACTTGGCAGGGGTTGGCGAAGCTGCTCCCATCTACATACTGCTCACTGTCTACTGATGTTCAAGGATGGTCTCGGAGGTTGGGCCTGCTAGAATAAACTGAGTCCAACACCTCTACACAGTTATGTTCAACTGGACTCTCTGATACCAGGAGAAAGGTGGTGGGGTTTAGGGTGTTGCAAACTTCAGTGGTTATGTGGGGATTTTCACATAGCAAGCTTTGGTCCTTGGTTCATCTAGCAATTGTTAACCAATGATGTCCTTTGGTATTTATTAAAGTTACCACAGCATGGGGGCCTTTATATTCAGGTTTTGCCTAAGGGTTAGTTTGTCTGCTTCTTGTGCTAACAGGGCGGTTGCTGCTAGGGCCGTTAGACCTGGGGGCCAGCCTTTGGAAACCCTGTCTAGTTGTTTTGAGAGATAGGCCACTGGTGTTGGCCAGGGCCCCACAATCTGGGTTAAAACTCCAACTGCCATTTTTTCTCTTTCTGACACATAGAGTGTAAAGAAGTTTGTCAGGTCAGGTAGCTTCAGGGCTGGGGCCGACATGACTTTTTCTTTTAACTCATGAAAACCTCGTTGCTGTTGGTTGTAATAGATGTAGTTTATCTAATCTACATTTTTATTAACTGTCACCTACCAAAATATTGACTTAAATCCTGCAGCTATTTGATTTCAAGCTTTAAATTGATCTGGTATTCCTCGTGGGACTCCAATTGCGTCTAAATAGACATGAGAGTTGAAAGACCCATAAGGGGCTTCTCTCGCTTTATGATGTCTTATTATTTTTTTTCCTTCTGGTTGATGAAATCCCAGTAAACGTCCATCACGATAGTACCACACATCTGCTCGGGAATGAACAAGGGCTGACTGATTGATAAGCTCTTGAAAATTCTTGGCCGGGCGCGGTGGCTCAAGCCTGTAATCCCAGCACTTTGGGAGGCCGAGACGGGCGGATCATGAGGTCAGGAGATCGAGACCATCCTGGCTAATACGGTGAAACCCCGTCTCTACTAAAAAATACAAAAAACTAGCCGGGCGAAGTGGCGGGTGCCTGTAGTCCCAGCTACTCGGGAGGCTGAGGCAGGAGAATGGCGTGAACCCGAGAGGAGGAGCTTGCAGTGAGCTGAGATCCGGCCACTGCACTCCAGCCTGGGTGACAGAGCAAGACTCCGTCTCAAAAAAAAAAAAAAAAAAAAAAAAGAAAATTCTTAAGCTCACTGCATCCTTTCAGGTCTCCAAGGTATGCTAAGTTTCCTCCCTGTCATGAGAGACACAAAGTGAACTTAGTGTTGGGAGATGGAAGCTGGATGGCCTTCGGGTGCTGACCTGCAGGGTGCCAGACTTTGGGATATAGCAGAGAGAGCTTGGCACGACTTATTACTCCAGGCTGTAGAATCCTGGAAAAGAGCTACCATGCAGCCCACACCTGGTCGACTGGAGGACCACCTTAGTGGAAAGGGGACAATCTGGGCCTCTGGCCTGCCATGTGCACAAGCATAACAATTGCTTTTGTTTAACATGCAGATGGAATATTTGATCCATTTTAACCAGGCATTTGCATCTTGGTACCCTTTCTTAATTGCTAAAGTTTGTTTTAAGTCTTTAACTTCTATGATCCTCTAGTAAAATGAATGTATGGTTTTAGAAAATTAAAAAAACAGGTTCGGGCAGTCCATCGTTGCTCTTTAGTGGTCCACAGAACGTTGGACCAACTATGACAACTACATTGGGGGGTAAGACTTCTGGTTGGTACTGGGGTCTTTATCAAAATCTCCCTGGGCTAAATGGTCCTAGTTTACCAGTGCCCAGTCTGAGGACAGTCAGGAGGGACAGAAGTACTTTTCTGAAGTAGAGAGCTGTCTTTGACTTGGCAAGTCCCCACAGGGTATAACAAGGCAAGCATTAAATGCAATAATTTGAGGCGAAATTGACTTGGTTATGTTAATAACTAGATAGTCATCAATAGAACTAGGACAGAAGAAAGAGTAATAGACTAGATGAAAATAGTTAAATAGTTAAATTTTTCTTAGCTTTAGTTTGGTAGGACTTTCCTCTGGGACTATGGCCCATGACTCTGGAGGGGGTGGCGCTTTCTTGACTCGGGTGTGATGAGTCCATCCTTTTTTGCTGTACGAACAGCAGTCTTGGTGGTTAGCAGCACAAGGTAGGGTCCTTCCCAGGCTGGCTCGAGTTTTTCTTCTTTCCACCTTTTGATGAGAACGTTATCTTCAGGCTGGTGCTGGTTTACTGGAAATTCTAGGGGTGGTACATGTGCTAAAAGACTTAGTTTTTTTTTTTTTTTTTTTGAGAGAAAGGAAAGTGGAAGATAAACTAAGTATATAATGTTTAAGAAACTGACCTTTTGTTTTAAATGTGGGGACCTTGGGAGTGGACTTTATAGTCCTTAGTGCCTTTTTACTGAGAAATTTCCTATAGCACCTATTTTTATTAGTTTTTAAACTAAAGAAAGTCAAATACCATTTTACATTTAACAATGCTTCTCGTATGATTTTTATATCAGATAAGCTAAATTTTATCTTTATATTAGTGTGTTACTAATGTTAAACCTCATTTTAATAAAACCTTGTAGACATATTTATCTAATTTTTAATGTTTGACCATAAGGTAAGATTTTACAGACTCTTTTTAACCTTTTATAATTGTTGCTAAAGAGCAGGTTGGCGCTTTAAGAAAAACCTGTTATGCTTTTACTTTAATGTCCAGTTCACAGAAAAACTGGATGACACTTCTTTAACTTTAGCTAATATGTTTACACACAGAAGTTTCTTTACAATTAACGTTTTAAAACTTGCTTAAATCTTCAAAACAATAATTTTTCAAAACTTTTTAATGTAGGTAAAAATGTACATTCTTATGCCTCCTTATAATCCTTTTACCGAAGGTATACTTTACTTTTCTTTTTTCTTTTTTTTTTTTTTGAGACGGAGTCTCGCTCTGTCACTAGGGCTGGAGTGCAGTGGCCGGATCTCAACTCATTGCAAGCTCCGCCTCCTGGGTTTACACCATCCTCCTGCCTCAGCCTCCTGTGTAGCTAGGACTACAGGCGCCCGCCACCTCGTCCGGCTAGTTTTTTGTATTTTTTGGTAGAGACGGGGTTTCACCGTGTTAGCCAGGATGGTCTTGATCTCCTGACCTCGTGATCCGCCCGTCTTGGCCTCCCAAAGTGCTGGGATTACAGGCTTGAGCCACTGTGCCCGGCCTATTTTACTTTTCTTATACACCTTGCACATAAACTTTTTTTTTTTTCCAATAGTTTTACATTCAGGAGGCCTAGTTACTTTTAAATTATACAACTTTTTTGCATTTTTTTATAACTTTTTTTATAATCTTTTATTTTTCACCACTTTTACAGGCAATTCTTCGACATGCCTTAACTTTCTGACTTATTACAAACATTTCTTTCTTTAAACAACCAGTTGATTTATTTCAGGACAAGAATTTACCATATAACACTCTTTTTATATAAATTCCGTCCCCCCCTTTTTATTTTTTTTCTTTTTTTTTTTGTTAGCAAAGCAGTTGCCGCTACAGATTGAATGCATTTGGGCCATCCGTGGGTTACTGGGTTAAGGATTTTTGATAGGAAGGCCTCAGGGCTTTCGGGACATGCCCTTGTTTACACTGACAACAAAGCGGTATTGGAGTGTTACAGGGTTACGAAGAATACCTTCAATTATTAATTATAGGTTTTAAATTTACCTTGGCTTTTAAAGGAATAGGGTACACTTTTTTTTCTTAACTACTTGTATATCTCTCTCTTTCTCTCTTTGACTTTGTCTCTCTCTCTTTGACTTTCTTTTTGCCTCTGTCTCTTCTCTCTCTCTGCCTCTTCCTTTCTCTCTCTCTCTCCTTGACTCCCTCTTTGTCTGTCTCTTCCTCTCTCTTCCTCTCTCCCTTTGCCTCTTTGCCTCTCTGTCTCTTTCCTTTCTCTCTCTCTGCTGGTCTTTCCTTGCCTCTGCCAGCCGCTTATGATGCCCTTGTCTCAACCCCACTGTGTGTTGGGGGCGGGGGTCTAAAACCAGCTGTAAGGAAGTGTCTATGTACAGGAACTGGTGTGGGTTCTTTGGCTTACAGGTTACATTGTGCCATACCTTTGAAACAAGGGACCTGTCCAGGCTTTCTTCTTTTTTTTTGAGATGGAGTCTTGCGCTGTCGTCGCCCAGGCTGGAGTGCAGTGGCATGATCTCAGCTCACTGCAAGCTCCGCCTCCTGTGTTCACACCATTCTCCTGCCTCAGTCTCCCAAGTAGCTGGGACCACAGGCACCCGCCATTGCGCCTGGCTAATTTTTTTGAATTTTTAGTGGAGACAGGGTTTCCCTGTCTTAGCCAGGATGGTCTTGATCTCCTGACCTCGTGATCCACCCACCTCAGCCTCCCAAGGTGCTGGGATTACAGGCGTGAGCCCCCGCACCTGGCACAGGCTTCCTTCTAATGGCCAACCTACCTCTAATGCTGGCCAGTCTATCTTACACAAAGTTTTAAGTTTTCCTACTGTCAGAGTACTCCATAGTCTCCTTCAAATTCTTTTTTGAAATTTTTCAACATAGTTCCTAGTAGGGTGGGCTTATTTGTGCCTGACCTATGCTTCTTTGAGACAAAACACCACGCTCACACCACACGCACACCGCAAAACAAATAACGGGTAAAAAGGGCACACACACACTTCTTTGTCTCTTCCTGCACACTTCTGCAGTTTGCACCAAATCAAAATCAAAACCAAAATCAGAGTATCCAGAAATCCAAGCCAAGTCAAAACCAAAACCAAAGTATCAAGCAAGCCAAGTCAAATCAAAAATAAAAACCAAAGTGCTAGTACAGTCACACTGTGGGTGATCAGGCCATGCTTCCACTCAAATGGAGTAGGCAAGTTCCCAAGACCAATCCTGTCAAGCAATTCAAACCAAGTCAAAACCAAAACCAAAGTGCCGATAAAGGCACACCATGGGTGATCAGGTCACCCTCCCACTCAAACAGGGTGGGCAAGTTTCAAAGACTAGTCTTACCAAGTTTTAGATGTCCAGACTCTCAGTGCCCATTCCCTCCTGGTGTCCAGCCACTGCATCGATCCTCCACGGGGGCCTGCCACACACTGCTCTGGAGAGGCGTCCTGCCGGGGCAAATGCCTACCCCGGAGCGCTCTCAGGATCCGCGTGGCTCTGGCTGGTTGGAGTCCCCTGCGGGGATGTTCCACAGGGCAGGCTTAAGCCACCTAAGGAGCTGCCTCGACCATCTGCCAATCACCTCACTTCTCGGTCAGGGAACCAAGAAATGTAGCAGGACTAGCCGCAGACAAAACTCGTCAGACACGGAGTTAAAGAAGGAAGGGGTTTATTCGGCTGGGGGCATTGGCAGACTCCTGTCTCAAGAGTTGAGCTCCCCGAGTGAGCAATTCCTGTCCCTTTTTTTTCTTTTTCTTTTTTTTTTTTTTGAGACGGAGTCTCGCTCTGTCGCCCAGGCTGGAGTGCAGTGGCCGGATCTCAGCTCACTGCAAGCTCCGCCTCCCGGGTTCCCGCCATTCTCCTGCCTCAGCCTCCCGAGTAGCTGGGACTACAGGCGCCCACAACCGCGCCCGGCTAATTTTTTGTATTTTTAGTAGAGACGAGGTTTCACCGTGGTCTCGATCTCCTGACCTTGTGATCCGCCCGCCTCGGCCTCCCAAAGTGCTGGGATTATAGGCGTGAGCCACCGCGCCTGGCCTCCTGTCCCTTTTAAGGGGTGCGTGTGAGAGGGTTGTGATTGAGCAAGCAGGGGGTACGTGACTGGGGGCTACATGCACCTGTAATTAGATCCTAACAAAACAAGATAGGGATTTTCACAGTGCATTTCTATACAATATCTGTAATCTATAGATATAAGTGATTAGGTCTGGGGTCGATCTTTAACTACCAGACCCAGGGTGCCGTGCTGGGCTGTCTGCCTGTAGATTTCATTTCTGCCTTTTAGTTTTTACTTCTTCTTTCTTTGGAGGCAGAAACTGGGCATAAGACGATATGAGGAGTGGTCTCCTCCTTTAACATAATATAATATGTATATGTTATATGTGCATGTCAACCTTTAATAATAAGATTAAGAAAATATGACTAGGTGTAGAGTTTATTTGAGTGCAAAGCTTGAATATCGCCACCCAGGAAACAAGGACTGCAAATGAATGGGGTCAGCATTCCAAAGTGAAGTTAAGGATTCACTTAACCAGGCAGAGACAGAGAAATGTTAGCATGATTACAACTTTTTTTATAGAAGACAAGCGCATACATTATAGCAATTTGGCTATCGATGGCTACATTCCAAAGAAGGTTACTTTATTACTCTGTGAGGAGGGGCAATGATCTGAGGGGATCTTTCATGCTGCTTGATCTTCCAAGTTACCTACCATATAAGAATAAGAAAGAGAGTTAATCTACACTTAGAGAAGCTGAAGTTGGCAGGTGCATGCTACATGACTGGCTGCATAGCCACATTTCTCTTTTTTTTCTTTAGGTTTCTGAAAATCAATTTTATTGAACTATAATTATGTACAATAACTTGTATCAATGTAAAATTTAATTTAGTGAGCTCTGACAAATGCAGAAAACCATTGCCACACCCAGGAAACCACTGCCCCCATCAAGTCATAGAATGTGTACATCACCCTCAAAGCTGCCCCAGGCCCCTTTGCCATCTTTCCTCCCTTCAGCCCTGGCTACCACTGATACTCCCTTTTTACTGTGAACCAGATTATGTGTGTCTTTTAGTAATTTTGAGGTTCATCCATGGTTTTGTATGTACTAATTATTTGCCCCTTTTAAAAAACCTGACTACTATTCCATTGTATAGGTATACTACAGTTTACTAATCTTTATTTTACTTAACATCTGTTTATTTAACACCTGTTGAGGAATATTTGGTTCATTACAAGTTTTTAACTATTGTGAATGAATGAAGCTACTATGACCATTTATGTCCAAGCACTTGTGTGCCTGTAATCTTTCTTTTCTCTTGGGTAAATAACTTGGAGTGGAATGTCTGGGTCATATGGTAGATGTACGTTTAACTTGAGAAAAATGTCACTTTTTCAAATTAGTTGTAACATTTTAATTTCTGCCAGCAGTGTGTGGGAGCCTTCACACATCCTGCTCTCACTCTGACTCTCCGCGGTCTCTCTTGTAATGACCCTTGTGATTACATTGGGCCCACCCAGAAAATTCAGGACAATATCCCTATGTCAAGATCCTTAACTTAGAAAAATAGCTTTATAGAGGTATAACTGATATGCAATAAACTGTGCATATTTAATACATACAATTTAATGAGTTTGGACCTAGGCATATACCCATGAAATCACCACAATCAAGGTAATAGACATGTTCACCTTTAAAAATTTTCTTGTGTCCCTTTTCTTTTGTTTTTTTTTTGTTTGTTTGTTTTTTGTTTTTTTTTTGTTTTTGAGATGGAGTCTTGCTCTGTTGCCCAGGCTGGAGTACAGTGGTGCGATCATAACTCACTGCAGCCTCAAAATCCTGGACTCAAGCAATCCTCCTTATTCAGCCTCCTGAGTAGCTAGGACTACAGGCACATGCTATCACAACTGGCTAATTCTTTTTGATTTTTTGTGGAGATGAGGTCTTACTCTGTTGCCCAGGCTGGTCTTTATATATATATATAAATTATTATTATACTTTAAGTGCTAGGGTACATGTATACAATGTGCAGGTTTGTTACATATGTATACGTGTGCCATGTTGGTGTGCTGTATCCGTTAAGCTGTCATTTACATTAAGTATATCTCCTAATGCTATCCCTCCCCCCTCCACCCACCACATGACAGGCCCTGGTGTGTGATGTTCCCCACCCTATGTCCAAGTGTTCTCATTGTTCAATTCTTACCTATGAGTGAGAACATACAGTGTTTGGTTTTCTGTTGTTGTGATAGTTTGCTCAGAGTGATGGTTTCTAGCTTTATCCATGTCCCTACAAAGGACATGAACTCATCTTTTTTTATGGCTACATAGTATTCCATGGTGTATGTGTGCCACATTTTGTTAATCTAGTCTATCATTGATGGACATTTGGGTTGGTTCCAAGTCTTTGCTATTTGTGAATAGTGCCACAATAAACATATGTGTGCATATGTCTGTATAGCAGCATGATTTATAATCCTTTAGGTATATGCCCAGTAATAGAATGGCTGGGTCAAATGGTATTTCTAGTTCTAGATCCTTGAGGAATTGCCATACTGTCTTCCACAATGATTGAACTAGTTTACAGTCACACCAACAGTGTAAAAATGTTCCTATTTCTCCACATCCTCTCCAGCACCTGTTTCCTGACTTTTTAATGATCTCCATTCTAACTGGTGTGAGATGGTATCTCATTGTGGTTTTGATTTACATTTCTCTGATGGCCAGTGATGATGAGCAGTTTTTCATGTGTCTGTTGGTTGCATAAATGTCTTCTTTTGAGAAGTGTCTGTTCATATCCTTTGCCCACTTTTTGATGGGGTTGTTTGATTTTTTTCTTGTAAATTTGTTTAAGTTCTTTGTAGATTCTGGATATTAGCCCTTTGTCAGATGGGTAGATTGTAAAAATTTTCTCTCGTTCTGTAGGTTGCCTGTTCACTCTGATGGTAGTTTATTTTGCTGTGCAGAAGCTGTTTAGTTTAATTAGATCCCATTTGTCAATTTTGGCTTTTGTTGCCATTACTTTTGGTGTTTTAGTCATGAAGTCCTTGCCCATGCCTACGTCCTGAATGATATTGCCTAGATTTTCTTTTAGGGTTTTTATGGTTTTAGGTCTAACATTTAAGTCTTTAATCCATCTTGAATTAATTTTTGTATAAGGCATAAGGAAGGGATCCAGTTTCAGCTTTCTACATATGGCTAGTCAGTTTTCCCAGCACCATTTATTAAATAGGGAATTCGTTCCCCATTTCTTGTTTTTGTCAGATTTGTCAAAGATCAGATGGTTGTAGATGTGTGGTATTATTTCTGAGGACTCTATTCTGTTCCATTGGTCTATATCTCTGTTTTGGTACCAGTACCATGCTGTTTTGATTACTGTAGCCCTGTAGTATAGTTTGAAGTCAGGTAGCATGATGCCTCCAGCTTTGTTCTTTTTGCTTAGGATTGTCTTGGCAATGCAGGCTCTTTTTTAGTTGTATATGACTTTAAAGTAGTTTTTTTCAATTCTATGAAGAAAATCATTGGTAGTTTGATGGGGATGGCTTTGAATCTATAAATTACCATGGGCAGTATGGTCATTTTCACTATATTGATTCTTCCTATCCATGAGCATAGAATGTTCTTCCATTTGTTTGTGTCCTCTTTTATTTCGTCGAGCAGTGATTTGTAGTTCTCCTTGAAGAGGTCCTTCACATCCCTTGTAAGTTGGATTCCTAGGTATTTTATTCTCTTTGAAGCAATTTGTGAATGGGAGTTATGATTTGGCTCTCTGTCTGTTATTGGTGTATAGGAATGCTTGTAATTTTTGCACGTTGATTTTGTATCCTGAGACTTTGCTGAAGTTGCTTATCCGTTTAAGGAGATTTTGGGCTGAGACAATGGGGTTTTCTTTTTTTTTTTTTTTTTTTTTTTTTTTGAGACGGAGTCTCGCTCTGTCACCCAGGCTGGAGTGCAGTGGCCGGATCTCAGCTCACTGCAAGCTCCGCCTCCCGGGTTCACGCCATTCTCCTGCCTCAGCCTCCCGAGTAGCTGGGACTACAGGCGCCGCCACCTCGCCCGGCTAGTTTTTTGTATTTTTTTAGTAGAGACGGGGTTTCACCGTGTTAGCCAGGATGGTCTCGATCTCCTGACCTCGTGATCCGCCCGTCTCGGCCTCCCAAAGTGCTGGGATTACAGGCTTGAGCCACCGCGCCCGGCCGACAATGGGGTTTTCTAAGTATACAATCATGTCATCTGCAAACAGGGACAATTTGACTTCCTCTTTTCCTAATTGAATACCCTTTATTTCTTTCTCTTGCCTGATTGCCCTAGCCAGAACTTCCAATGCAATGTTGAATAGGAGTGGTGAGAGAGGGCATCCCTCTCTTGTGCTAGTTTTCAAAGGGAATGCTTCCAGGTTTTGCCCATTTAGTATGATATTGGCTGTGGGTTTGTCATAAATAGTTCTTATTATTTTGAGATATGTCCCGTCAATACCTAGTTTATTGGGAGTTTTTAGCATGAAGGGCTGTTGAATTTTGTCGAAGGCCTTTTCTGCATCTATTGAGGTTATCATGTGGTTTTTGTCTTTGGTTCTGTTTATATGATCAATTACATTTATTGATTTGGATATGTTGAACCAGCCTTGCATCCCAGGGGTGAAGCCAACTTGATCATGGTGGATACGCTTTTTGATGTGCTGCTGGATTTGGTTTGCTAATATTTTATTGACGATTTTTGCCTCAATATTCATCAGGGATATTGGTCTAAAATTCTCTTTTTTTGTTGTGTCTCTGCCAGGCTTTGGTATCCAGATGATGTTGGCCTCATAAAATGAATTAGGGAGGATTCCCGCTTTTTCTACTGATTGGAATAGTTTCAGAAGGAATGGTACCAGCTCCTCTTGGTACCTCTGGTAGAATTTGGTTGTGAATCCGTCTGGTCCTGGATTTTTTTGGTTGGTAGGCTATTAATTATTGCTTCAATTGCAGAACCTGTTACTGGTCTATTCAGGGATTCAACTTCTTCCTGGTTTGGTCTTGGGAGGGTGTATGTGTCCAGGAATTTATCCATTCTTTCTAGATTTTCTAGTTTATTTGCAGAGAGGTGTTTATAGTATTCTCTGATGGTGGTTTGTATTTCTGTGGGATCAGTGGTGATATCCCCTTTATCAATTTTTATTGAGTCTATCTGATTCTTCTCTCTTTTCTTCTTTATTAGTCTTGCTAGTGGTCTATCAATTTTGTTGATCTTTTCAAAAAACCAGCTCCTGGATTCATTGATTTTTTTGAAGGGTTTTTTGTGTCTCTATCTCCTTCAGTTCTGCTCTTATCTTAGTTATTTCTTGCCTTCTGCTGGGTTTTGAATGTGTTTGCTCTTGCTTCTCTAGTTCTTTTAATTTTGATGTTACAGTGTCAATTTTAGATCTTTCCTGCTTTCTCTTGTGGGCATTTAGTGCTATAAAGTTCCCTCCACACACCGCTTTAAATGTGTCCCAGAGGTTCTGGTATGTTGTGTCTTTTTTCTCATTGGTTTCAAAGAACATCTTTATTTCTGCCTTCATTTTGTTATGTACCCAATGTATCCAGTACTCATTCAGGAGCAGGTTGTTCAGTTTCCATGTAGTTAAGTGGTTTTGAGTGAGTTTCTTAATCCTGAGTTCTAGTTTGATTGCACTGTGGTCTGAGAGACAGTTTGTTATAATTTCTGTTCTTTTACATTTGCTGAGGAGTGCTTTACTTCCAACTATGTGGTCAATTTTGGAATAAGTGTGATGTGGTGCTGAGAAGAATGTATATTCTGTTGATTTGGGGTGGAAAGTTCTGTAGATGTTTATTAAGTCTACTTGGTGCAGAGCTGAGTTCAATTCCTGGATATCCGTGTTAACATTCTGTCTCGTTGATCTGACAGTGGGGTGCTAAAGTCTCCCATTATTATTGTGTGGGAGTCTAAGTCTCTTTGTAAGTCTCTAAGGGCTTGCTTTATGAATCTGGGTGCTCCTGTATTGGGTGCATATATATTTAGTATAGTTAACTCTTCTTGTTGAATTGATCCCTTTACCATTATGTAATGACCTTCTTTGTGTCTTTTGATCTTTGTTGGTTTAAAGTCTGTTTTATCAGAGACTAGCATTGCAATCCCTGCTTTATTTTTTTTTTTTCCATTTGCTTGGTAGAGCTTCCTACGTCCCTTTATTTTGAGTCTATATGTGTCTCTGTATGTGAGTTGCATCTCCTGAATATAGCACACTGATGGGTGTTGACTCTTTATCCAATTTGCCAATCTGTGTCTTCTAATTGGAGCATTTAGCCCATTTACATTTAAGGTTAATATTGTTATGTGTGAATTTGATCCTGTCATTATGATGTTAGCTGGTTATTTTGCTCGTTAGTTGATGCAGTTTCTTCCTAGCATTGATAGCCTTTACAATCTGGCATGTTTTTGCAGTGGCTGGTACCGCTTGTTCCTTTCCATGTTTGGTGCTTCCTTCAGGAACTCTTGAAAGGCAGGCCTGGTGGTGACAATGTCCCTCAGCATTTGTTTGTCTGTAAAGGATTTTATTTCTCCTTCACTTATGAAGCTTAATTTGGCTGGATATGAAATTCTGGGTTGAAAATTCTTTAAGAATGTTGAATATTGGCCCACACTCTCTTCTGGCTTGTAGAGCTTTTGCCAAGACATCCACTGTTAGTCTGATGGGCTTCCCTTTGTGGGTAACCCAACCTTTCTCTCTGGTTGCCCTTAACATTTTTTCCTTCATTTCAACTTTGGTGAATCTGACAATTATGTGTCTTGGAGTTGCTCTTCTCGAGGAGTATCTTTGTGGCGTTCTCTGTATTTCCTAAATTTCAATGTTGGCCTGCCTCACTAGGTTGGGGAAGTTCTCCTGGATAATATCCTGAAGAGTGTTGTCCAACTTGGTTCCACTCTCCCCATCACTTTCAGGTACACCAATCAGACGTAGATGTGGTCTTTTCACATAGTCCCATATTTCTTGGAGGCTTTGTTCGTTTCTTTTTACTTTTTTTTCTCTAAACTTCTTTTCTCACTTCATTTCATTCAATTGATCTTCAATCACTGATACCCTTTCTTCCACTTGATCAAATTGGCCACTGAAGCTTGTGCATGTGTCACGTAGTTCTCATGTCATGGTTTTCAGCTCCATCAGGTCATTTAAGGACTTCTCTAGACTGCTTATTCTAGTTAGCCATTTGTCTAATCTTTTTTCAAGGTTTTTAGCTTCTTTGCGATGGGTTTGGACATCCTCCTTATCTCAGAGAAGTTTGTTATTGCCGATCATCTGAAGCCTTCTTCTCTCAGCTCATCAAAGTCATTCTCCATCCAGCTTTGTTCCATTGCTGGTGAGGAGCTGCATTCCTTTGGAGGAGAAGAGGCACTCTGATTTTTAGAATTTTCAGCTTTTCTGCTCTGGTTTCTCCCCATCTTTGTGGTTTTATCTACTTTTGGTCTTTGATGATGGTGACATACAGGTGGGGTTTTGGTGTGGATATCCTTTCTGTTTGTTAGTTTTCCTTCTAACAGTCAGGGCCCTCAGATGCAGGTCTGTTGGAGTTTGCTGGAGGTCTACTCCAGACCGTGTTTGTCTGGGTATCACCAGCGGAGGCTGCAGAACAGCAAATATTGCAGAATGGCAGATGTTGCTGCCTGATCGTTCCTCTGGAAGCTTTGTCTCAGAGGGGCACCCGGCTGTATAAGGTGTCAGTTGGCCCCTACTGGGAGGTGTCTGCCAGTTAGGCTACTTGGGGCTTAGGAACCCACTTGAGGAGGCAGTCTGTCCGTTCTCAGATCTTAAACTCCATGCTGGGAGAACCATTACTTTCTTCAAAGCTGTCAGACAGGGACGTTTAAGTCTGCAGAAGTTTCTGCTGTCTTTTGTTCAGCTATGCCCTGCCCCCAGAGGTGGAGTCTACAGAGGCAGACAGGCCTCCTTGAGCTGTGGTGGGCTCCACCCAGTTTGAGCTTCCCTGGCCGTATTGTTTACCTACTCAAGTCTCAACAATGGCAGATGCGCCTCCCATAGTCTTGCTGCTGCCTTGCATTTCCATCTCAGACTGCTGTGCTAGCAGTCAGTGAGGCTCTGTGGGCGTGGGACCCTCCCAGCCAGGCATGGGATATAATCTCCTGGTGTGCTGTTTGCTAAGGCGGTTGGAAAAGTGCAGTATTAGGGTGCGAGGGTCCTGATTTTCCAGGTGCCGTCTGTCACACCTTTCCATTGCTAGGAAAGGGAATTCCCGGACCCCTTGCACTTCCTGGGTGAGGTGATGCCCCACTCTGCTCCATGAGCTGCACCCCCATCTGACAGGTCCCAGTGAAATGAACCCAGTACCTCAGTTGGAAATGCAGAAATCACCCGTCTTCTGCCTTGCTCACGCTGGGAGCTTCAGACTGGAGCTGTTCCTATTCGGCCATCTTGGAACCTTCCTCCCAGGCTGGTCTTAAACTCCTGAGCTCAAGTGATCCTTCGCTTTGGCTTTCCAAAGTACTGGGATTACAGGTGTATGCCATCCTGCCTGGCCACTTTGCAGATCCTTTAATGTCTTAATGTACCCTATGAAATTCTAAGAGGACAATAAAGCATGAAAGATTTTCCAACTTTTTGAATCACAGTATCATTTTGTTTCTGGGTGTCTTTAGGAGCCAATGTTCCATGGAATTAACCTTGGGAAAGACAGGTTAGATGGATTCTAAACTTCTGTCTTCCTCAAGACTCTTTTTCTGGTTTCTGTGTTTAAGAACTCTCAGGATTTTCTTCATTAGCTTCTGCTACTACTTTTTAATTTTATTTTATTTTGAGACAGAGTCTTGTTCTGTCACCCAAACTGGAGTGCAGTGCTCACTGCAACCTCCACCTCCCTGGTTCAAGTAATTCTCATACTTCAGTCTTCTGAGTAGCTGGGACTACAGTTGTGTGCCACCACCCCTGGCTAATTTTTGTATTTTTAGTAGAGACAGGGTTTTGCCGCATTGGCCAGGCTGGGCTCAAATCCCTGGTTTCAAGTGATCTGCCCGCCTTGGCCTCCCAAAGTGCTGGGATTACAGGTATGAGCCACCACACTCACCATCTTCATCAGCTTCTCAAAATCCTTGAATCTTAAGGTGTGAAAATATGCAGGGAGAAATGTTTCTCAAGGTCAGATTATCAGTTAAGTAGATGAGAAAATAGGAGCACATTTTCCCTCTGCTTCTGATGTGAACAGTTTACTAGGATGTCCAGATAAACAGAGATAACCTTCATGACCAGGTCCCTATCCAGCATAATCCAGTTTGGTTTTTGAGTAATGTCAGTTAGGGCCACTGGGAAAGAGTATTTTAGAGAGGCAATAAGTGAAGGTAAGAAATGGAATTTTCCCGCTTGGCACAGTGGCTTATGCCTGTAATTCCAGCACTTTGGGAGGCCGAGGCAGACAGATCACTTGAGCCCAGGAGTTTGTGATCAGCCTGGACAACATAGAAAAACCCAGTCTCTACAAAAAGTACAAAAATTAGCTGGGCGTGGTGGTTTGTACTTATAGTTCCAGCTGCTTGGGAGGCTGAGGTGGGAGGATGGCTTGAGTGTGGGAGGTCCAGGTTGCAGTGAGCCATGATTGTGCCATTGTACTCCAGCCTGAGTGACAGAGCAAGACCCTGTCTCAGGAGAAAAAAAAAGAAAAGAAATGGAATCCCCCTTTCTGAAAGAACTAAAAATAGAATTACCATTTGTCCCAGCAATCTCACTACTGGATATATACCCAAAGGAAAATACATCTTTCTACCAAAAAGATTCCAGCACTCATACATTTATTGCAGCTTTGCTATTCACACTAGCAAAGACATAGAATTAACCCAGGTGCCCATCAACGGTAGATTCGATAAAGAAAGTATGGTACATATATACCACGGAATATCACACAACCATAAAAAAGAACAAAATCATGTCCTTTGCAGCAACATGAATCCCACTGTGGGCCATAATCCTGTGCAAACTAATGCAGGGACATAAAATCGAATGCCACATGTTCTCACTTGTAAGTGGGAGCTAAACTTTGGGTACACACAGACACAAAGACGGGAACAATAGATACTGGGGACTGCAAAAGGGGAGGGGAAGGGGCAGGGGTTGAAAAGCTGCCTATCAGGTACTATGTCTGTTACTTGGGTGATGGACTCATTAGAAGCACAAACATCAGCATCACACTGTAATATTAACCCTGTAATAAACCTGCACATGTATCCATGAATCTTTTTTTTTTTTTTTTTGAGACAGAGTCTGGCTCTGTCATCCAGGCTGTAGTGCAGTGGAGCGATCTCAGCTCATTGTAACCTCTGCCTCCAGGGTTCAGGCAATTCCGGTGCCTTGGCCTCTCAAGAAGTTGGGATTATAGGCATGTGCCACCTTGCCTGGCTAATTTTTGTGTTTTTTAGTAGATATGGGGTTTCACCATGTTGGCCAGGCTGGTCTCAAACTCCTGACCTCAAGTGATCCTCCCACCTTGGCCTCGGCCTCCCAAAGTTCTGGGATTTCAATGGTGAACCACTGGCCCTGCCTGCCCTGAATCTTAAAACAAAAAGAAAAGAAAAACAAAAAAAAGTATGGAATCATCTAATCAAGTAGAACACCGAGCTCAATGTCTCATATGTAGCCAGCTCCAAGAAACAGTTTATTGAATACTCAATGATTTTTATCTGGCTAGGACAGGCAGGCAGGGCTCTAAGTAGAGGTGAGGGGATGAGCCTCAATGTAAACTCTATGGGAGATAAAACCCAGAGTAGTGCCTGACACATGAAGGGCTGAGTAAGTATTCACTGACTATATTAATTGACTGATACTGCCATTTGAATGTCCTAAAGGCACATTAATCTTACTTTTTCCAACACCAAACTCATGCCTTTCTCATCCCCCACCCACTGAAATCTGTTTCTCTGCCAGTGTTCCCTATTATAGGAAACAAAGGGCAAGCATGGTGGTTCATGTCTGTAATCCCAGGACTTTGGGAAGCCGAAGTGAGAGAATTGCTGGAGGCCAGCAGTTTGAGACCAGCCTGGGCAACACGGTGAGACCCCATCTCTACAACAAATTAAAAACAAATTAGCTGGGAGTGGTAGCACATGCCTGTTGTCCCAGCTACTCAGGAGGCTAAGGCAGGAGGATCGCTTGAGTCCAGAACGTTGAGACTGCAGTGACCTGTGCTTGAACCTCTACACGCCAGCCTGGGTGACAGAGCAAGATCATGTCTCAAAACAAAACAAAACAACCCCAAACAAACAAAAAATACAACAAAAAAGGAAATGATACCACTATCTATCCTGTTACTGAAACCAGAATTCTGAATCATCCTTGACACACCCCTGTCATTCTCCATCCTACCACATGCAATCCACCACCAAGTCCCATTACCCTCTATCTTGACTCCATCTCCTTTTTTCCACTTTGGCTGCTATCACTGAGCCCAAGTCACTATCATCTTTCACCAGGACTACAAGAATAATGGCCTTTGACCTCTTCTCCTGTAAAGCTGTGGTCCTGCTTCAATCCTCTTCCACCCAAAACTAGCGGGATCTTTCCAAAACCCAAACCTGATCACCTACCTTCTTCTCTAACGAAAGAAGACAATCAAGCACTCTTTGTTTTTAATAAAGACCAAACTTCTTCTTCTTCTTCTTTTTTTTTTTTTTTTAACGAAATCAGGGATTTATTGAAATGAAAGTACACCCCACAGTGTGGGAGCTGGCTGGAGCAGCGGCTCAAGGCCCCAGTACAGAATCTTCTCTGGGCCAAATACCCACTAGAGGCTTCTCATTGGCCACTTGGTGCTCGCCTCATGTAAATGAAGTGGTGGTCCATGATGAGTCTGATTGGTTGTGAAAAGCAGCCAATCAGAGGCTGAAGTTACAAAGGTCATATTTCTATGCAAACGAAGACTTGGCCTGCAATCAGAGTCTGAAGTGAAGTTATATAGTTACACTCCCATGCTTTTTGCAACCAGAGGTACTTTCAATTTCCCGTCTGCCACACAGAAAAGGTGGGGATTTGCAAAGGGAGTACCCTCTTAAAGACCAAAATTCTTATGTGGTCAACCAGGCCACATAAAGACTGTCCCTCAGTTGTCCCTCCAGTCAGTCCTCCCATAGCGCCCCAAACTCCTACTTTTCACATTCCAGCTAAAGGAGCTTGCTTTCACATCTTCAAATGCATCCTGCTCCTTTTTTTGACACAGGGGTCTTCTTGCACTTGCTTCTCTCCCTGGCTTTTTTTTTCTAACATCCTAACTCTGGTCCTTTATATTTTAGTCCGTTCTCACTTCTCCAGGGAAACCCCCCGGATCTCCCTAACAGGTCTCCCATGCACCTGTCCTTTGCAGCATGGTCACAATTGTCATTTCACATCTGTTTATGAGATCTACTGTCAGTCTCCCCTGCTAGGTCTCCATGAGGGCAGGAACTATATTTTCCATTACCTAAGAGGGAGCCTTTCTGTCCGATGGTAGGCACTCACTCAGTGAATATTTGACAAATGAATGCATGGAGAGATTTTAAAATGCTTTTAAGATACATACAGAAAAGCAAACATATCATATAGGTACTGCTAGATGAATTTCCATGAAGTAATGGATACACTTTTTTTTTTTTTCTGAGATGGAGTTTTGCTTTTTCACACACGCTGGAGTGCAGTAGTGCATCTTGGCTCACTGCAACCTCTGACCCCCGGGTTCAAGCGATTCTCTTGCCTCAACCTCCTGAATAGCTGGGATTATAGGCGCATGTCACCAGACCCAGCTAATTTTTGCATTTTTACTAGAGATGGGGTTTTGCCATGTTGGTCAGGCTGGTCTCGAACTCCTGACCTCAAGTGAACCACCCGCCTCAGCTTCCCAAAGTGCTGGGATTTCAGGCATGAGCCACCTAGCCCAGCTAGATAAACTTATAAGAAGTTTTTGTTCCAGATTTTGGATTCCTAAACTTAGCACCAATAAGGAAAAGGTATGTAAAGATAACTATAGGGAGTGAGCACTAGAGGGCAACAGAGGCAAAGGAATGCAGAGCCGCTCCACCAGGCAGTGGTCCTGGACAATGGTGGATGCCCTGCGGTTTCTGAGGTGTAGAGGATTCTGGGAAGCTCCAAAGCCACCCAGATACCTTTCTTTGAACAGAGGCCAAAGAATTCTCCTTTGAGGTGTTCAGCAAGCGGGGGGATGCCTTGTTATGGTCACTCCTTAACTGGACTTTTCAGGTGCAAGGAGGATGACATGGGAAGTTAATTTTAGGAATACCTAGGGATGTGAAGGAGACAGAAAGTTGTCCAAATAATTGCACAAGCTATGTCTCTAAAATGAGTTCGGGATTCAAAGCAGCAATAGTGACCTGGCAATCTTGCCACCCCTTATGGTGAGCATCCGCTACCCCTAATCTGGCGATGCAGTTGGACTTATGACTCTTGCTGTGTGCTTCTTTCCAATGGCTCTCCCTCTGTTTCTGACTTCCAGCTACTGCCCGTTCACTTCTGCTGCCCTTCCCCAGTTGCTACCCCTAGAGGCCTTACTAAAGGTTTACCATGAGCTGCTGATTGGTAGTGATCAGGGAGTGATCAAGAAATCATCCACCATCTATCTGGTTGTAAGTGGCCTTTCTAGAGGTCATTGGTCTGTCCTATGCCCTGCCTGCTATAATCAGCAGTGTGGACAAGGTAGCAAGGCCACACACAACACTAACTACAACTTTGTGAAGGGAACCACCTCAGAAGGGTGACAGGTTCTGGATTATTCTTCAAAATACTTGAAAATAAATTAAAAGTACCACCAGTGGCCGGGCGCGGTGGCTCAAGCCTGTAATCCCAGCACTTTGGGAGGCCGAGATGGGCGGATCACGAGGTCAGGAGATCAAGACCATCCTGGCTAACACGGTGAAACCCCGTCTCTACTAAAAAATACAAAAATCTAGCCAGGCGAGGTGGCGGGCGCCTGTAGTCCCAGCTACTCCGGAGGCTGGAGCAGGAGAATGGTGTAAACCCGGGAGGCGGAGCTTGCAGTGAGCTGAGATCCGGCCACTGCACTCCAGCCTGGGCGACAGAGCGAGACTCCGTCTCAAAAAAAAAAAAAAAAAAAGTACCACCAGCTCATTAGCAACCCAGTTAAGCAGTCTCAGGCTACATCGCCTTTAATCATCGTTCTTTTTGGCCACAGAGTATACATCAACCTCCATTCATTCTGGATTAAAGGACTTTGAGACTGACATTCCTGTTTGATTCTAGATAAATTCACTTGCAAACTGTGTGTCCTTGGGCAAGTCTCTGAGCCTCTGTTTTCATATCTGTGCAATGGGGCAATTAGTACTTAACCCTTCGGGAATAGGGTGAAAGCTTTTTGCAAGTTGTAGAGAGCTGTTGTGTGAGTGGCTCTCGATCTTACTTACATATCAGCACCACTGTGGCGCTTTAAAAATATAGATGCCAGCTGGGTGCAGTGGCTCATGCCTGTAATCCTAGCACTTTGGGAGGCCAAGGTGGGTGGATCACTTGAGGTCAGGAGTTGAAGACCAGCTTGACCAACATGGTGAAACCCCAGCTCTTCTAAAAATACAAACATTAGCTGGACATGGTGGTGTGCGCCTGTAGTCCCAGATACTCTGGAGGCTGAGGCAGGAGAATCACTTGAACCTGGGAAGTGGAGGTTGCATTGAGCCGAGATTGCCCCACTGCACTGCAGCCTGGGTGACAGAGCCAGACTCTGTCTCAAAAACAAAAACAAACAAAAAACAAAACAAAACAAAACAAAAAAAACACACAGATGCCCTAGTCCCTATTCCTGGAAAATCTGATTTGAGGGTTGGTGGCCTTCAAAATGTTCTATAAGTGATTTCATTGTACATGCTGAGTTAAGGAGCTCTGTACATTATGGTATTTTTATTTTTATCTTATTTATTTATTTATTTGAGATGGAGTTTTGTTCTTTTTGCCCAGGCTGGAGTGCAATGGTGCAATCTCGGCTCACTGCAACTTCTGCCTCCCGGGTTCAAGCAGTTCTCCTGCCTCAGTCTCCTGAGTAGCTGGGATTACAGGTGCCTGCCACTATGCCCAGCTAATTTTTTTTTTTTTGTATTTTAGTAGAGATGGGGTTTTACCATGTTGGTCAGGCTGGTCTCCAACTCCTGATCTCACGCTCGGCCTCCCAAAGTGCTGGGATTACAGGCGGGAGCCACCGTGCCCAGCCAAGGTGGTATTTTTATTATCTGGGATAGACAAAGAGAAACAATTTGCAGAGCTGAGGCCATGACTCCTGCCCACCCATCTATTCTCTGGTCATTATTCTTGGCAGAAGCTAGCCTGTATTAAAATGCTCGATTGTGTCGGGGGCCCATACTCAGGAACCTACAGAAAAAGATTTACTTCCTGAGGCCAATGACCCTGGGCAGGACTTAAGTCATGAGCAGGACATAAGTCATATAAATGATGGAAGGGGTGTACACACCTGAGACTGGACATTTATTATATCACTGGTAGGTTGAGGTCCAAGTTCAGGGCATACCTGTGGAGGAAACAATAACTTTAAGAAAAGTCAAACTAGGATGAAGGTGAGTTCTGACCCTTCCTCTATTGGAAAGGAGGACTTCCAGCATCCCCAAAGCCACATCAACTTGTCCTTTGTAATGAAGTGGCTGAGAGAAACCCGATTTCTGCCCATGAAAATACAGATTAAACAAAAATAAATTCCAATTTAAATGCATTCCACCCTTTTCATATTATAGTTGTGGAGCTAATTATTCCTTATTGTCATATGCTGTAGGGCAGAAAGCATCATTAAAGTACTAAAAATTACTTCCATGAAATGGATTTGTGCCAGGGAGACCGCTGATAAGTTCTTTTTTTTTTTTTTTTTGAGACAGAGTCTCGCTCTGTCGCCCAGGCTGGAGTGCAGTGGTGCGATCTCAGCTCACTGCAAGCTCCACCTCCCGGGTTCACGCCATTCTCCTGCCTCAGCCTCCCTAGTAGCTGGGACTACAGGCGCCCACCACCACGCCCAGCTAATTTTTTTGTATTTTTAGTAGAGATGGGGTTTCACCGTGTTAGCCAGGATGGTCTTGATCTCCTGACCTCGTGATCCGCCTGCCTCGGCCTCCCAAAGTGCTGGGATTACAGGCCTGAGCCACCGCGCCCGGCCGATAAGTTCTTCTTAAGTGGGTTGTTTTGGAGGTGGATTCAAAAAAAATGGTATCCTTGAGGCTGGGCGTGATGGCTCAGGCTTGTAATCCTGGCACTTTGGGAGGCTGAAACAAGTGGATCACTTGAGGCCAGGAGTTTGAGACCAGCCTGGCCAACATGGCGAAATCCCATGTCTACTAAAAATACAAAAATTAGTCGGCGTGGTGGTACATGCCTGTAATCCCAGCTACTTGGGAGGCTGAGGCACGAGAATCTCTTGAACCCAGGAGGTGGAGGTTGCAGTGAGCTGAGACGGATTTTCAATCTTGTTGACCAGGCTGGAGTGCAGTGGCATGATCTTGGCTCACTGCAACCTCCACCTCACAGGTTCAAGCGATTCTCCTGTCTCAGCCTCCAGAGTAGCTAAATTATAAGCGCATGCCAGCATGCCCGGCTAATTTTTTGGTATTTTTAGTAGAGACGGGGTTTCACCATGTTGGCCAGGCTGGTCTCGAACTCCTGACCTCAAGTGATCTGCCTGCTGTGGCCTCCCAAAGTGCTGGGATGACAGGTGTGAGCCACTGTGCCTGGCCCCTACTGGATTCTTTACACACACACACAGACACTTTTTTTTTTTTTTTTTTTTGTAGAGGCAGGGTCTCACCATGTTGTCCAAAGTGGTTTCAAAACTCCTGGCCTGAAGCGATCCTCTCATCTTGGCTTCCCAAAGTGTTAGGATTACAGGTGTGAGCCACCATGCCCAGCCTTCACTGGATCCTTTTGAAGCCAATCTTAGATACCATGTTACTTCAATCACCAAAACTTCAATATGACTCTTCTGTTTAAGAAAACAAGCAGAGTATTACCATCAACCAAAAATATTAGCAATAATTACTTAATATCATCAAATATCTGGTTAAATTTCTCTGATTGAGTCATCTCTCCTTTTTATTTAAAAAAAAGTAAATTCACCTCTTTGAATCAGAATTCAAGCAAAGTACATATATTGCATTTGATTGATAGGTCTTTTAAGTCTCTTTTTCCTCCCTTTCCCATGCAATTTATTTTTTGAAAAAAATTGAATTATTTGCCTTGTGGAATTTCCCAAAAGTGTTTATTTTTAATAGTAGCACAGAGTAGGAGTTGGAGTGGAGTTTGTAGCGTGGACTTTGAAGAGTCATGTATATTTGGGTCTGAATCCTGGCTCTGTCCCTTACTTTCTGTGTATCCCTGGGAAAACAAATTGTCTCCCTCAAGTCAAAGTGTCCTCCACTATAACATGGGCGTAGAAGTGAGATTATGTTGAGACTAACTTAGATAATGTGTGGAAAGTGCATGGCACACAATAGGTGCTCAATAAACCCTCCTCTGTTTTACTTTTACATTTATTTTTAATTTTTGTCATTATTTTCCTTTTTTATTGAGACAAGATCTTGCTCTGTTGCTCACATTGGAGTGCAGTAGTGCTATTTCAGCTCACTGCAGCTTTGACCTCCAAGGCTTAAGTGATACTCCTCCCTCAGCCTCCTGAGTAGCTAGGACTACAGGCATGCATCACCATGCCAGGCTAATCTTTGTATTTTTTAGTAGAGACAGGGTTTCACCACTTTGCCAAGTCTGGTCTTGAACTCCTGGCCTCAGGAGATCTTCCTGCGTTGGCCTCCCAAAATGCTGGGATTACAGATGTGCATCACCATGCCCAGGCCCTCATTTTAATTTTCAAGCTGAGAGGGAAATCATCAATCCTTAGCACTGGCTGGTCTGGAAAATTATTTTTTGTAAGTTTAAAGGAGTAAAAATGAGCTGGTCTAGAGATCTGAAAAGTACTATATCCGGGACTGTGACTAAAAACTGGGTCCTCTGACCTCGTACACTGTTGGTGAAATGTAAATTATTACAACCACTATGGAAAACAGTTTGGAGTTTCCTCAAAAAAACTGAACAGAGCTAACATACAATCAGGCAATCCCACTGCTGGGCATATTCCTGAAAGAAAGAAAATCAATATATTGAAGAGATATCTGTACTCCCATGTTCGTTCCAGCACTGTTCACAAGAGCTAAGAGTTGGAAGCAACCTAAATGCCCAACAAAAGATGAATGGATAAAGAAAATGTGGTACATATGCACAATGGAGTACTATGCAGCCATGCAAGGAATGAGATCCTGAGATCCTGTCATTTGCAACAACATGGATGAAATTGGAGGTCATTATGTTAAGTGAAATAAGCCAAGCATAGAAAGATGAACTTTGCATGTTCTCACTTATTTGTGGAAGCTAAAAATTAAAACAATTGAACTCATGGAGATAGAGAGTAGAAAGATGGTTAACCAGCTGAGAAGGATAGCAGGGGGTGGTAGTGGGGAAGTGGGGATGGTTAATGGATACAAAAAATAGTTAGAAAGAGTAAGACTTAGCATTTGATAGCACAACAGGGTGACTGTTATAGTCAATAATAAATTATAAATTATTATAGTCAATCATAATTTAATTGTATGTTTAAAAATAAAGAGTATAGTTGGATTGTTTGTAACACAAGTGATAAATTCTTGTGGGGACACCCAATTTACCACAATGTGGTTATTATGCATTGAATGCCTGTATCACAATATCTCATGTACCTTGTAAATATATACACCTATTATGTACCCACAAAAATTAGAAATAACAAAATTAAAAAAAACCTCAGGAGATGGTCTGCAGGGCTGAGGGGGTTTTCTTCATCACTAGCCACCCCCTCAGCACTTTTTCTTTTCTCTCTTTTTTTTTTGAGACAGTCTCGCTCTGTCACCCAGGCTGGAGTGCAGTGGCGGCATCTCAGCTCACTGCAACCTCCACCTCTCGGATTCAAGCGATTCTCCTTCCTCAGCCTCCTGAGTAGCTGGGACTATAAGCATGTGCCACCACACCTGGCTAATTTTTTGTATTTTTAGTAGAGATGGGATTTCACCGTGTTAGCCAGGATGGTCTTGATCTCTTGACCTCATGATCCTCCTGCCTCGGCCTCCCAAAGTGCTGGGATTACAGGCGTGAGCCACCGTGCCTGGCCCCCATAGCACTTTCTCTAATCTTTTGCCATGTTTCTGGCTCTGCTGTCAAGCTCCTTGTCATTTTGTAGTCCACAATAGCTTGATACATGGGGAGGAAGGTGATGAACAAGTCCACACTGAAATGTTGCTCATCCAAGTCTTGCCTCTTCAAAGTACATTAAAAAATAATTTATAAGAGGGAAATATTTAATCTAGGCAAAAACACCTGGGACTACTAGGAAATATTCATGCACTGTGAGACTTAGAGGGAGGGAAATATTTTTGAGTGTAGGGGGCACTCAAATCATGTCACAAAGGTGAACTTTACATGAGAGCTGCAAATTGCCTTTCCATGAATTCATCCATCCATTCATTCATTCGTTCGTCCATTCATCCATCCATCTCCATCCATCCATTCCATCCATCCATCCATCCATCCATCCATCCATCCATCCATCCATCCATGATTTCATGTATCAGCCTACATTCATCTCCTATGTGGTTAAACAGATAAAGCCTTTGGTTTCGGTTTTAAATTAGGTCTAATGCCCACATGGTCTCTTAACTCCACTCAACACCTGTTTGCAGCCTGAGTGTGAATCCAGATGCCTCTAAGTGGCCGAGAAATGAGATGACCCAGATCCCTCAACACCAGCCCTGGACTCTGCAATTTTCCATCATACATTCTAAATATAGCTTCCTTTCATGGCTGCTTAATTATTATGGCTTAGAAGACCATAATATTAAATTAAAGTGAAATGTAATTGCTCTGCCAGTTTTCACACTGTCAGAATTCAGCTGATAACAACAGGATTCTGTGAGCATTTCCAAGTAAGAATTTGTTGTTGGTGACAGGGGGAAAAACGAAACAAAACTCTCCTTTCCATATTTGCCCTGCAGCCAGGCTGACACAACAAAAATGGAAAACAATTGGCACAGGCATAAAATTCTATGACAAAAGGAAACTTGTGAAATAGAAAAATAGATTTCTTGGGGGAAAAACATAACTTCCTTTAACAAAACACTGTATTTAGAAAAATAATTCTGTAGTTGTAGGATATTAAGTTCATTAAAAGTAGCAGGCTTTTTTGGTCTGGGAGAGAGAGAGGTTCTTAATATCCTACACCTCCCCTCCAAACATTTCCCTTCAAATCCATATTAAAGTTAATCATCAATTGGAAGTCAGAAATGATATTGGAAAATCATTCTTTTACAAACGGAAACTATTATAATTTAAAAGGGTGCAAATGAAACCATACATTTTCAGAAGGAGATCAATGAAAACCACTTTATTAGAAAATATAAATCACTTTTTAATTTCAGATGCAACAAGAAAAGAACTCATTTTTTCTGTTTCATTGAAATTGATTGGTACACCTGCAGAGAAAAGCAGCTTTATCATCTCGTTATCAGCCAATTAATATGCAGGTCTAAATGTGAATACTATTCCAGTTAACTAGAAATGGATGATTTTATTGAAGTCTTAATAGACTAGGAAAAGCTGCCTTCCACCCTGCTAAATGAGGTCAGTTGAGAAAAAAAATCAGAAGTGCATAACTTGGGATGGGTGGAATCTAAAACAATTTCTCTAACTCTTCAGAGCACAGAGAAAGGAAAGCAAAGTGGTATGTGTGCAAGCAGAGGAACTGTTAGGTGGAGGAAAAATTAGAATATCAAGTTTTCTTTTAATTGAAAAGAAAGCTGTTTGGGTTTGATCCTGAAGTTTGACACTCTCACTATTCAAAACTTGACAGTTCCTAGTCCTTAGTCTCATCTCCATTTTAATCAAAGGTCAAGCAGAACTGCAAAGTAGATGAAGTCTATTTACCATGCTCCCATTTTTTCCTTTCTGTGCTCATTTTCTTCCCTGTGACGTTCTCCCTGGCCCACCAAAACCTGTTGCATCCTCAAGTATTTTCTTTACGTTAAAAAATTAAAAAAATTAAAAAAGGATACAAGTGCAGTTTTATTACATGTTTATGTCGTGTAGTGGTGAAATCTGGGCATTAAGTGTACCTACCTATCACCCGAATAGTAAACATTGTACCCATAGGTAATTTTTCAACCCTCACCCCACTCCCACCCTCCAACCTTTTATAGCATCCAATGTCTATCATTCCGGTCTTTATGTCCATTTGTACCCACTGTTTCCCTCCTAATTATATATATTCTACTTCGTTTATTTATTTAGGAGACAGGGTCTCACTGTCACCTAGGCTGGAGTGCAGCGGCACAATCATAGCTCACCGTGGCCTCCAACTCCTGGGCTCAAGTGATCCTCCTGCCTCAGCCTTCTGAGTAGCTGGGACTACAGGCATGCACCACCATGCCCTAAAAAACAAACAACAACAACAAAAACCACTTAGACAGCCATCCATGAAAATATACCTGGGATGGCTCTTGAGTCTAATTATGAACCTACAGCAACACAGTGGAGCAAAAACCAGAGAATAACTACATGGAAATGATCACTGAGGAGATGGGCATATCTGAGATATCTGGAGCTGGCTGGAAGCAAAGATGCATGGTGGTGGCTCTTAGTATCAGCCACACAGGATTGTGCATCAAAAATTGGTGCTACCATGGTGGTGGCTATCAGTATCAGCCACACAGGACTGTGCAACAAATTGGTGCCACTTCCACTGTGAGCACACTTATGAGCTGGTGCCGAGAGAGATCCCTTTGGCCATGACTTCCTCTGTGGGAAAAAAATAGATCATGAGCACCCTGAAGCATTCAGCCCTGAAGACCCCAAAAGCTCTTGTTGCCGTTGTGGACACCCACAGCTGTGGATGCTGAGGAGTCCTGCAATCTTCACCAACACTGACCTCAGCTGACAGAGCTGCATAGACTATGTTGCTGTGCCTTTACCAGATGCAGTACTGCTGTACCCCACTCAGCTAGAGCCCTTATACCCATCCATAAGTGACAGTCTTCTACTAAAACCAGTCAACAAAGTCTGGAGGACGTGATAGCCCCATTAAATGCGTAGACATCAATGCAAAGCAACAAGAAACACACAAAAAATGAAAGCAACATGTCACCACCAAATGAACACAATACTTTTTCAGTAACAAACCCCCCAAAAATAGAGAGACACAAATTGCTTGACAGGGAATTCAAAATAATTGTTTTAAGGAAGCTCAGTATGCTACAAGAGAACACAGACAGGTCAACAAAATCAGAAAAACAGTAAATTAACAAAATGAGAGTTTAAGAAAGAGGTAGAAATAGTCAGCCGGATGCGGTGACTCATGCCTGTAATCCCAGTACTTTGGGAGGCCGAGGTGGGCAGATCACGAGGTCAGGAGGTTGAGACCATCCTGGCTAACACGGTGAAACCCCGTCTCTACTAAAAATACAAAAAATTAGCCAGGTGTGGTGGCGGGCGCCTGTAGTCCCAGCTACTCGGGAGGCTGAGGCAGGAGAATGGCGTGAACCTGGGAGGTGGAGCTTGCAGTGAGCCGAGATTGTGCCACTGCACTCCAGCCTGGGCAACAGAGTGAGACTCCGTCTGAAAAAAAAAAAAAAGAAAAAAAAAAAGAAAGAGGTAGAAATCATAAAAAATAAACAGAGCATCAAGAGCAAACTTGATCAAGCAGAAGAAAGAATCTGTGGACTCAAAGGCAGATCATTTAAAAACATCCAGTCAGGGGAGGAAAAAGAAAAAAGAATGAAAATGAATGAAAAAGTCTATGAGATTTATGGGACATCATCAAGGGAGCTAACATTCACATTATAAAATCAAGAAGGAGAAGAGATTGAGAAAGAGGCAGAAATTTTACTTAAATAAGTAATTGGCCAGGCATGGTAGCTCATGCCTGTAATCCCAGCACTTTGGGAGGCCAAGTTGGGAGGATTGCTTGAGCCCAGGAGGTTGAGACCAGCCTGGGCAACATAGCAAGATCTCATCTCTAAAAAAAAATAAAAATAATAAATTGGCCAGGCATGTTGGTGCATGTCTGTAGTCCCAGCTACTCAGGAGGCTGAGGTTGGGAGGACTGATTGAGTCTGGGAGGTTGAGGCTGCAGTGAGCCATGATCACACCACTGCACTCCAGCCTGGGCAACAGAGCAAGACCCTGACCCTGTCTCAAAAAAACAACAACAAATAAATAATGGCTGAAAACTCCCCATGTCTGGGGAGAGAAATAGACAGTCAGATACATGAAGCTGAAAGATTTCCAACCAGGTTCAGCCCAAAGAAGACTTCACCAAGATTCATTATAGTCAAACTGTTAAAAGTCAAAGACAGACCCATTTTCAGGTGCCATTATGGCAGATGTAGCCAGTCGGGTGCTTCTGGGCTCTGGTCTCACCATCCAGCCTCAGTTGCTTATATATGTGAAAGCGCTCATCCAAGTGGGAGATAAGCCTGATTTTCCAACAATAGGACAACATATTTTTGGGTGGCATGTCAGCTTCCTGGTTGTTTTAGCTGTGCTTAGCACATTATAAGCATCAATGGGAGGCCTTAGCACACTGTGAGCATGAACTCCAAGGCTGTGTTCAGGAGTCCTTGAAAATATGATTATGGTAACGTTTTACAGCATTACCAGGAGTGTGACAAGATTGAGGAGTTAGGACCTGGTAATGTACAGAAAGAAGTTTCATCTTTCTTTGACCAAGCTATCAAGAAGGCAATTTGAGAGATAATCACTCATTTTGCTGCTGTCCTCATCACAAATCCCTTCCATATGATCACTGAGGTACAATTCATTGGCGGAGAACTCAAGTACTGCAGACTTTGTGACTCCATAGCAAGCTTCTCTCAGGGAGAGGGTATCCTAGGATTTTTCATGGATTTTGTGCCTCGGCTCCAAGGTGACATCGTTTCTTTGTGGCTCTGTAACTCACTGGCCTACTTCATCAATATCTATGCACCGAACAGTGGGGTTTCCACCACGAATGAAATAAAGAATTATTCCCAAGTTGTTACAGGAACTTTTGCCAGTATATTGAGCCAATCTCTTGTGTTTGTCTCTCATCTTATGTCTGTCGCCAGCCAAAGGCTTGCTGGTGGATCCTCTCCTTATTGCCTAATGTATACTTCTTGCCTAGATTGTTGGTGCATGCTACAATGCAGGAAAATATGAACTGAGGAAATAGCTTGCTTTTCTGGAAGGTCCACTTTGGGAAGCCTTATTATTGTGACCTGAGAATGTAATTTGAATATGTAGGACTGGGACAGTGATGTTTCTATAGTCCCAGATGCACAGAATTATGGGAGAGAGTGTTGATTTCTGTACCACGTGGCGTGCATTTAAAATAATCACTTAATATTGGGGGAAGATTCAAAGACAGAGAAATTTGAAAGCAGTAAGAGGAAAGAGGTGCATATAAGGAGACTCCTTATATGACAGCCATAGAAAGCTGTCAGTGGAGTTCTCAGCAGAAACTTTGTAGGCCAGGAGGTAATGGAATGATATATTTAAAGTGCTGAAAGGAAAAACTGCCAACCCAAATACTTTACCGGGCAAGGCTGTCTTTCAGAAATGAAGGAGAAGTAAGGAGTTTCCCAGACAAATAAAAGCTGAGGGAATTCATCACTACTAGACCTACCTACAAGAAATGCTAAAGGGAGTTCTTCAAGCTGAAATGAAAGGATGCTAATTAGTAACATGAAAACATAAAAGTATGAAACTCACCGTTAAAAATAAGTGTACAGTCAAATTCAGAATACTTAATGTATTCAAATTCAGAATACTTAACTCCAGTATAAAGATTAAAAAGACAAAACTATTAAAAATAACTACAGCTACAAGAATTTGTTAATGGATACATGATATAATAAGATGCAAATTGTGACATTATAAACATCAAATGTGTGTGTGGGGTAAAGGTGTAGAGTTTTTGTGTGCAATTAAAGTTAAGTTGTTATCAGCTTACAATAGACTGTTATAATCACAGTTGTTTAATGTAAGCTTCACGCTAACCACAAAGCAAAAACCTATAGTAGATACACAAAAGTTAAAGAAAAAGGAATCAAAACATCTCACTACAGAAAAATCATCAAATCACAAAGGAAGATAGCAAGAGAGGAAGAAAGGAACAAAGAATCAACAAGACAGCCAGAAAACAATGAACAAATGGTAACAGTAAGTCCTCACCTCTCAATAATTACATTGAATGTAAATGAATTAAATTCTCCAATAAAAAGACATAGAGTGGCTGAGGGGGTTAAAGCAACAAGACCTAATATGCTGCCTACAAGAGACTCATTTCAGCTTCAAGGACACATACAGACTGAAAGTGAAGGAATGGAAAAAGATACTCCATGCAACTGGAAACCAAAAGAGACTAGGGATAGCTATATTCATGTCAGACAAAATGACTAAGCCAAAAACTGTAAAAGGAGACAACAAAAGTCATTATATAATGACATATATAACTGTAAAGGGGTCAATGCATTAAAAGGATGTAACAATTGTAAATATACATGCACCCAACACTGGAGCTCCTACATATAGAGAGCAAATATTAATTAATCTGAAGGGAGAAGTAGCAATACAATAATAGTAGGGGGATTTCAATACCCCACATATATATATATATATATGTATATATATACATATATAATTTTTTCATAAGTTATTGAGGTACAGGTGGTATTTGGTTACATGAGTAAATTCTTTAGGGGTGATTTGTGAGATTTTGGTGCACCTATCACCCAAGCAGTATACACTGAACCATATTTGTAGCCTTTTATCCCTTGTCCCCCTCTCACTCTTCCACACAAGTCCCCAAAGTCCATTTCCATTGTATCATTCTTATGCCTTTGTGTCCTCAGAGCTTAGCTCTCATGTATCAGTGAGAACATACGATGTTCGGTTTTCCATTCCTGAGTTACTTCACTTCGAATAATAGTCTCCAATCTCATCCAGGTTGCTGTGAATGTCATTAATTCATTCCTTTTTATGGTTGAATAGTATTCCATCATATAAATATACCACAGTTTCTTTATTCACTCGTTGATTGATGGGCATTTGGATTAGTTCCATGATTTTGCAATGGCGAATTGTGCTGCTATAAACATGTGTGTTTAAGTATCTTTGTCATATAATGACTTCTTTTCCTCTGGGTAGATACACAGTAGTGGGATTGCTGGATCAAATGGTAGTTACACTTTTAGTCCTTTAAGGAATCTCCACACTGTTTTTCATAGTGGCTGTTCCAGTTTACATTCCCACTAGCAGTATAGAAGTGTTCCCTGATCACCAAATCCAGGCCAACATCTACTGTTTTTTGATTTTTTGATTATGGCCATTCTTGCAGGAGTAAGGTGGTATCGCATTGTAGTTTTGATTTGCATTTCCCTGATCATTAGTGATGTTGAGCATTTTTTTTCATATGCTTGTTGGTTATTTGTATATCTTCTTTTGAGAATTGTCTATTTATGTCTTTGGCCCACTTTTTGATGGGATTGTTTGTTTTTTTCTCACTGATTTGTTTGAGTTCATTGTAGATTCTGGATATTAGTCCTTTGTCAGATGTATAGATTGTGAAGATTTTCTTCCACTGTGTGTGTTGTTTGTTTACTCTGCTGACTGTTCCTTTTGCCGTGCAAAAGTTCACAGTACAATAATGTATACTCAAAATTTGCAAAGAGGGTAGATCTTAATAATTCTGTACACACACACACACACAAAATAACTACGTGAAGTGATAAATATGGTAATTAATTTGATTGTGCTAATCAATATAAAATGTATATGTATATCAAAACTCTACACGAAACACTTTCAATATAAACAATTTTTATTTGTCAATTTTTCCTCAGTGGAGCTGGAAAAAAAAGAAAAAACACAAAACAGGGGGTTGGCAAACTTTTTTGGTAAAAGTCCAGATAGAAAATATTTTCAGCTTTGTAGGCCACAGGATCTCTGGCATGAGTACTCAACTTTGCTGTTTAACATGAAAATAGTCATAGACATAAACAATAAACAAATAGTATGGCTATGTTTTGATGAAACTTTATTTGCAAAGCAGAAAGTGGGATGAATTTGGCCTGTGGGCTGTAGTTTGCTAATCCCTAATCTAAAGTAATGGGGCTATAATGGTGGAACGTCAGGTGCCAAGGAAGAGTTGCAAGGAGAAATTATTTTTAGGAGATTAGGGGAGTTCACTGGATTAGGAGACCTGTCTGGCATGCTTCAACCACTTTTGATTTTCTTGAAATTCACTTGTTAATTCATTCATCTATTCCTCAATCCATTGATTGAAGAACGCTCTTTCCTGCTATCAGAATCTCTGTGAACAAGAATGACTCTGTCTATAGCCTGGGGTCCCCCAATGGCAACAGTTGCTGTTTCTGGTGATGCTCACTAACACTTCTGTGCTGGCTTCAAGCAGGCACCTTGTGATAGAGGCACTTTCTGTGGAGTGAGGAAGGGCTGGTTTCAAGTGCAAGAAATAGGTGTTGCTGCTGCATTGTGCACTCAGAACATTGTGAATATGTTTAAAATAATGAGACCCATTTTCTACAGTCAAACCAGTACTTACAGATCAATATAAATTTTATCTTCCAAAGTAGTTACTTGGCAGTCTTAATACTCCCAAGATATTGTTATTATTCCAAAAAGTTTAAAATTCCAGAGCATATGGAGTGCTCTTTTGAAGACTTTTCATTTAGAAGTGCAATATATTATATTATTGAATGTTTAGAAAACAGATAAATGAAAATAACATCATGTATAATCCTAATATCCCAACAAAATATAGCAAGTGCCTAGCACAGAACTTGGCATATAATAGGTGCTTAGAAAGTACTTGTTGAATGAATGCATAAATGTATATTTCTTTTGAAAATCCAGTGAGTGGCAAATCTTTATCCTTTAAGGGTAGATTTCATTTTTGGAAATAGCCAACAGTTCTTTTAAGTCAATATGTTGACACAGGGAATTATCATTATTTTTCACACTGTTCCTGAGCATAAATGAAGTTCAACTATGAAATATTGGGAATAACTGGGATGGTATTAGAGGTTTTGAATTCTAGTCTGAGCTGTGATGTTAACATGCTCTGTAATCTTGGGAAAGCCAGTCCGTCCGTCCGTCCGTCCGTCCATCCGTCCGTCCGTCCGTCCATCCGTCCATCCGTCTGTCCATCCATCCATCCGTCTGTCCATCCATCCATCCATCCATTATGACAAACAGAGACATGGGCCATGTGTTTTGGCATTTATAGCCTAGGAAAAGAGCAGATTTTGATCCTTCTGTGGGGATAGGATTGAGCAGGGTCAGGGTCATGTACTCTAAGAACTGAAGGACCCTTAATTTCCTCATCTATAAACCAGGAGACTTTGGCTGGATGGTTTTCAAGATCCTTTCCAGTTCTAGCATGCTATCACTATGGTTTTATAGTTGCTGTTGATCAGAAAGCAATTTTTGAAACAAATCGGTTTCACCTGTGTATACATGTGCTGTAGATTTCACTTGCAGCTTTTTAGGGGAAGTCAACATGTTAGGAGCCCCCTGTCTTTAATGTCTCTCCTTTGATGCTCAAGGGGCAAACTTCAGGGTAGTTTCTGGAGGGCAGTGATTATATTGGATCTATCCCTGTTGTTGGCCGCCTACAAAATATTCTTACATCACTAAGGGCTGCTGAGCAGTCTAACAACACGGACATCATAAGGGGTGTTTCCATGTTGGCTACAGGAAGATGGCCTCTTTTCAACAGGCAGGGCTAAATCCCATGACACCAACCACTGGTCTGAGGGCTTAGACGTGGTCATCACAGCTTTGGCTTTCTTGTTCAAATGAAGCATGCAGATTTGTAAACTTTAGGCATCTTCTCTAGCTGGAAGATGTGCTCTGACAATCTCTTCTACGTATCTAATGATTTCAATTTTTGACAAATTTCTTGGAATAATTATTTTGACTTTGTATACTTACAGCCTTCACAGGAGACTCACCAGTCACTGTAGCTGTGTCAGTTTGGATAAAGTTATTTATTTATTTATTTTTTTGAGAGGGAATTTTGCTCTTGTTGCCCAGGCTCGAGAGCAATGGCAAGATCTTGGCTCACCGCAACCTCCGCCTCCTGGGTTCAAGGGATTCTCTTTACTCAGCCTCCTGAGTAGCTGGGATTACAGGTATGCACCACCACGCCCAGATAATTTTGTATTTTTAGTAGAGATGGGGTTTCTCGATGTTGGTCAGGCTGGTCTTGAACTCGCGACCTAAAGTGATCTGCCCACCTCGGCCTCCCAAAATTCTGGGATTACAGGCATAAGCCACCATGCCCAGTCAGTTATTTATCTTTTTAGGACTCAATTTCCCAATGTTTCTAATGAAAGAGAGAAATTAGATAATCATGAAGTCTTTTTGCACCATTAAAATCCTACAATTATCCAGAAATGATGCCAACCAGTCATACCCCACTTTTCCATTTCAAAAGAATCTTAGAAAATAGACTAGAAGTGTAGAATGTTTTAATCTCAAGACTGGATAGGTATTAAGTATACTTTTTTATTGTTATTGTATTTTATTTAGAGATAGTAAAAGGTGACAACATGCTAGCAGCCCTCGCTCACTCTCGGTGCCTCCTCGGCCTCGACATTCACTCTGGCCGGGCTTGAGGAGCCCTTCAGCCCGCTGCTGCACTGTGGGAGCCCCCTTCTGGACTGGCAGAGGCCAGAGCCGGCTCCCTCTGCTTGCCGGGAGGTGTGAAGGGAGAGGCGCCCCTGAGAACTGGGGCTGTGCACAGCGCTCATGGGCCAGCACGAGCTCCGGGTGGGCGTGCGCTCAGGGGGCCCCACACTCTGAGCGGCCAGCCGGCACCCAGGCCCCCAGGTAGTTAGGGGCTTAGCACCTGGGCCAGCAGCTGTGGAGGGTGTGCTGGGTGCCCCAGCACTGCTAGCCCACTGGCGCTTTGCTGGAATTCTCGCAGGGCCTCAGCCACCTCCCACGGGGCAGGACTCAGGACCTGCAGCCAGCCATGCCCAAGCCCCCACCCGCCCAACCACTCCCACTTGGCCGGAGCCTCCCCATGGGCTCCACCCCATGGGCTGTGGCAGCTGTCCCATCCACTGCCCAAGGGCTGAGGAGTGCCAGCGCAGGGAGCGGGACTGGTGGGTAGCTCCGGGACTTGTGGGCAGCTCCGCCCCGTCCCCTGGGCGGGATCCACTAGGTAAAGCCAGCTGGGTTCCTGAGTTGGGTGGGGACTTGGAGAACTTTTATGTCTAGCTAAAGGTTTGTAAATGCACCAATTAGCACTTTGTGTCTAGCTCAGGGTTTGTAACTGCACCAATCAGCACCCTGTGTCTAGCTCACGGTTTGTAAATGCACCAATCAGTGCTCTGTGTCTAGCTAATCTAGTGGGGACTTGGAGAACTTTTGTGTCTAGCTAAAGGATTGTAAATGCACCAGTCAGCACTCTGTGTCTAGCTCAAGGTTTGTAAATGCACCAATCAGTGCTCTCTGTCTAGCTAATCTAGTGCAAACTTGGAGAACTTTTGTGTCTAACCAAGGTTTGTAAATGCACCAATCAGCACTCTGTGTCTAGCTCAAGGTTTGTAAATGCACCAGTCAGCACCCTGTCAAAACGGACCAATCAGCTCTCTGTAAAATGGACCAATCAGCAGGATGTGGGTGGGATCAGATAAGCGAATAAAAGCAGGCTGCCTGAGCCACCAGTGGCAAGCTGCTCAGGTCCCCTTTGAGGCTGTGGAAGTTTTGGTCTTTCACTCTTTACAATAAATGTTGCTGCTGCTCACTCTGTGGGTCCACGCTACCTTTATGAGCTGTAACACTGTGAATGTCTGCAGCTTCACTCCTGAAGTCAGCGAGACCACGAACCCATCAGAAGGAAGAAACTGCAGAAACATCTGAAGGGACAAACTGTGGACATACCATCTTTAAGAACTGTAACGCTCACCATGAGGGTTTCTGGCTTCATTCTTGAAGCCAGCGAGACCAAGAACCCACCAATTGCAGACACAATAGGGCCTCCCTCTGTTGCTCAAGCTGGAGTGCAGTAGTACAATGATAGCTCATTGAAACCTCAAAAGAGGGCTCAAGCAATCCTTTCACCTCAGCCACCTGAGTAGCTAGAATTATGGGTGCATGCCACTACATCTGGCCAATTAAAATTTTTGTGTGTGTGTGTGTGTGTGTAGATGTGGTCTCACTGTGTTGCTCAGGCTGTTTTTGAACTCCTGGCCTCAAGTGATGCTCCTTCCTAGGCCTCTGAAAGCCCCCTTCTGGAGGGCAAAATAGCTAGAGGCCACACAGTTCCATGAAACTGCATCACCATTTCATTTCTTTTTCCTTCTCCTTCTCCTTTTTTTTTTCTTTGGGGATTGCAGGCCTGAGCTACTGTACCCAGCCTCAATTTTCAAATTAGTTTTTAATAAGTTGTTTATAAAAGTAATACTAACCAATGCAGCAAATATAGAAAACAAAGAACAGTAATACTAAACAGACACACACTTTTACAGTCCTGTGTTGCTTAATGATGGGGATGCATTCTGAGAAATGTGATTAGGCAAGTTCATCATTGTATGAACATCACAGAGTACACTTACAGAAACCTAGATGGTAGAGCCCACTACACACCTAGGCAATATAGTCTAGCTGGCTGCTCCTAGGCTGCAAACTACTGAATACTCTCGGCAATTGTAACGCAATAGTATTTGTGTATCTAAGCATGGAAAAGGTACAGTAGGCTGGGTGTGGTGGCTTACGCCTGTAAACCCAGCACTTTGGGAGGCTGAGGTGGTGGATCACCTGAGGTCAGAAGTTTGAAAACAGCCTGGCCAGCATGGCAAAATCCCCTCTCTACGAAAAATACAAAAAAGTTAGCTGAGCATGGTGGCATGTGCCTGTAGTCCCAGCTACTCAGGAGGCTGAGGCACGAGAATCGCTTGAATCCAGTTGGCAGAGGTTGGCAGTGAGCCAAGGTCATGCCACTGTATCTCAGCCTGGGTGACAGAGCAAGACTCTGTCTCAATAATTTAAAAAATAAAATAAAAGAAAAGGTACAATAAAAAAAATCACCATTGTATATGCAGTCTATTGTTGACTGAAATGTCCTTGTGTGGGGCATTGAACTCCTGGGCCTTGAACTCCTGCAGCCTTGAACACCTGGGCTCCAGTGATCCCTCGTCTCAATCTCCCAAGCAGCTGGAACTATAGGCACAAACCACTGTGCGTTGCCACCTGTGTGTTTTGATGGCTGCACTGCTGTCCTTGAGTCTGCTGAGTCAGTGAAGGTACCTCTTGGAGACAACCTCTGAAAGCCAATCAGTCTTCATGGAGTTAGGACCTCATTAGAGATATTCAAGGTGGTAGAAGTGGGTCTAATGTAAGACAGGCCGTGTTTTTTCTTCTTTGGGTTAGAGAAACACAGAATTAAATTAAATCATCTTTAGTAGTGAGCTCCCCATTACTGGTTGCATTCAAGTAGAGGTCATTTGACCACTTCTTACAGGCATTGTGTTCCTAGACAAAAAAAAACCCCAAATTTTGTCCTGAACCAGATTTTCCCGAAGCTTCTCCAAAACATTTTAGTCTAGCTATACCTTTAGGTTAGATTCAATGACCTCTAAACTTTTTCCAAGTATAAGATTCTCTGATTAAATGATTTGCGACATAGACTTTTACCTAAGGTCTTAGTATTCAACTTCCTGAAATGGCTGCTGGTAAAAAGGCTTACTTGGAAAAGGAGATTTAACTAATTGCAAATAATGAAATTTCAGTTTATTTGGAAATTTTAGTAGTTCAGGTTTTCCATACCCCTCACTTCCATAGGTACATGATGGGATGTTTTAATGATGAAAGTATTAAATACATGTGGAAGCATGCAGGAAAGATAACACACATACATTCCAGATGGGCAGATGTTAGTTTCTACCTGCGTGCTTGAATAAGCTACTAGGTCCTGCATGGACTGTCACACTAAAGACCCTTTAAATGCCTTGACTGAGCAATTTGGCTGTACCACATTTTCCCATTTCAAAACATTTCAGATTCCCTTTGCTCCGTGAAATGCATGAAAGCTGCTTCTGACCACAGAGACTAAGGTGCTATCCCTTTTATCTCCAAAAAGGGCTCCCAATTGGTTCCAGGGAAAGTGATTTCCCCAAACTTGGCTGCCAGCTGTAATTGGTTTATATGTGACCCATCCATTTCTGCATGCTCATTAGCGCTGGGTGCTGGGGTCTCTTCGGTCTCTGGCAAGCAGCTGGACCAAGCAGCATATGCTGGCTGGTGTGGTGGTAGAGCCCTTGGAATTAAGAGGTCTACCCTGTGTACTCCATGCCCTGTTGAAGTGGGACCAGTACGGAGACTTCCCTTGAAACCAGGCAGACACTGGGAAACATTGGAGGAAAAAATACTTCGACTTTTCCCCCTTCCCCTCATTTCCTTCTTCTGTTCTTTGTTCAGAGGTTACAGCAATACATTATACGAATTGCTTGGGTTTGAACATGGCTTTGCCACTTAATAACTGCAAAATCTCGGACAAGCTTCTGAGAATCTCACTGCCTCAGTTTCCTCACTGGTAACATAGGAATAATAATAGCACTTACCTCATAGTATTGTTGTGAAGACTAAACTGGTTAATATAAATAAAGCCCTTAGGACACTGTATGGTTAAAGTCAGGAGGGCTGTGTACGTGTTTGCTAATACCCGATTCAAAGGACCCAATGCTTTACTATGAACTGAGCACAGGCTGCAGGCTAGGGGCTAGGAACATGCAGTCGTCACCTTGGAGAGGCTCACATTTGCTGAACCCCAGAGAGAGGTGATCGACTCTTCTTCTTTCTCATTTTCCTCCCTTTCCATATTTCTTCCCCTCCCCACCTCTTCCCTTCTGTATCAGGTTTCTCTTGCTGCTGTAACAAACGCTCACCAACTTCCTGGTTTATAACTAAACAAATTTATTGTCTTATAGTGCCGTAGGTGGGAACTCTCACTGGACTAAAACAGTCAAGGTGTCTGCAGGAACGTGTTCCATTCTGGAGGTTCTAGGGGAGAATTTGTCTCCTTGCCATTCCCAGCTTCTAGAGGCTACCCACATTCCTTGGCTCAGGATCCCCTTCCCATCACTCTGACTTCTCTGATGCTCCTGCCACCCTCTTTCTCACATAAGGACCACTGTGTCTACATAAGGCTCACCCAGATAATCCAGGATAATCTCTCCATCGCAAAACCCTTGATTGAATTGCTGCAAAGTCTCTTTTGCCATAGAAGGTAGCAGAGTCACAGGTTCTAGGATGAGGATATGGCTACTGGCGGTAGCGGGAGGGTGCTTTATTCTGCCTACCACATACTTTTCCTCCTTCCTTCCTTTAAAAAATACTTGTCCTGTTCATGAGGTCCCTTGAGCCAGTGTGGAGCATCAGGGGAGCTTGGTTCCAGGCCTGACACTCCCTCCGACTTGCCCTACATGGAACGTTGGTTAAGAAATAACCCCCACTTCTGTAACACAAGAGGTTGAACTCGTCATGCCATACTTAACTTCACGTGTGCAAAGACACCATTTCCTTAATTTTCTTTTACTTGATCTGAGAAATTGATCTGATTCTGATGCTGCTGAGCCCCTGAGCCCCTGTCTTGCTTACTGGGGGAAATTTGCTCTGCTCGTTGGAGCGTTCCTCATTCCCCGTTGTTCTAAGCTTGTGGCTTCCCAGAATGCACATATATCAAGTGGGCTGCTCGGGTTTTCACACCACTGGTCTTTGTCCCAGCCCATGTGGTCCCCTTCAGGTGCCATGTGTACAGCTAGGGGACTTTGTTGACTTTGATGACGCCCCGCCTAGTGCCCCAGCACCCTGGGTGCAATTCATAGCCCTACTTCCTTGAGGCTTAACTACCTCAGGAAACAGCGGCTGAGGCCCTGGACCCACTGACTTCCCTCTTGTTCCCAGTCTGGGGGATACTTTCCTGATACTTTCCTCTTGCTACACTTGGTACAACCTCATCAAGGGGCTTTTTACAAAGTCCAGGGGGAAAAGCATCTTTCAGGCAACTTCAGCTTTGTGCTTTCCAACATCAACTCCTCCTGAAGCAAGTTTCTGCCTATCTGCTTGAAATAGTTAAATAGAAAAAAAAAATTGAACAAAACAAATTCAATTGAGTGGATCAATAAATTATCTTGCCTCAAATGGTTTTCTTTTTTCTTTTTGAGACAGGATCTCACTCTGTCACCCAGGCTGGAGTGCAGTGGTGCAATCATAGCGCACTGCAGCCTTGAACTTCTGGGCTCAGGTAATCCTTCCGGCTCAGTCTCTCTGGCAGCTGGGACCACAGGCACAAGCCATGGCACCCAGCTAATTTTTAATTTTTTTGCAGAGAGGAAGTCTCACTACATTGCCCAGTCTTTGAAAGTTTTCAAACAGTATTCCACAGATCTCCTTGGTTCCTCAGAGCAGAGATCTAATGGGTGGAGTCCCAGATCTGCCTCTCTCACTTCAATCAGAGCAGCCACTGTGATGTCAGTTTTATGTGTTGAAGATTCTCCTAAGATTTTATTTAAAGGAAGGATTCTGTGGTTAAAAAATATTTGAAACCACTGGAGTAGATGATCTCTGGGGCCTCAGTGAGTTCTAAGATGTGTAATTTTTATATGTTTCAGCAAATTCAGCAGTCTTAGGAAGAAATCACTTATTCTCTATCATCTGGTTTTCTATTTAGCCAGAGTCCTTTGTTAATAAAAATATCT